>NW_005871078.1:672338-901237 GCF_000147115.1 Myotis lucifugus
GTCAGCAGCTTAAATTTTCTTTATTTATTTTGGCAAGAACTGATCTAACAAACAGTGGGTCCTGTTGATGAAGTTTATTCATGTTGTTTAGAATGAATAATTCTGTAACAGATGTAGCGTGCAGCATTAGAGGGGAGGAAGGGCAAGGAAGGAGAAATTAGAATGAAACACTAATGAAGTACTTTTACTCTATGTCCGATACCAGGCTTTACATATAGAGCTTCCTTGGGAAGAAAAAAAAAAGAGCTTTGATTTAAAAAAGAAAAGCCTTTAAAATGCAACTTTCCTGCATTTTTTTCTCTTTTTTTCGGGCATTTTTTTTTCAATGCCTAATGGATTGCTTTAAAACCTAAGACCAGGAATTATTTGTTTCTGGTTTCCAATAAAGCTTCATTAATCATCACAAACCACTGAAAATCAGTAAAATGTCATAAAAGCTTGCATTCCGTTTTCTTGCAAATCTAGTGCTGACACTTCTATAGTGAAGGGGTAAAAAACTGAATGGATTAGACATGTTCTAGAATACAAATTAGAAGGTCATGGCAAATAGGAAATATATGAATGTCTGCATCTGTGTATAATATCTATGCATAACCATGGTTTTGCTGGCAGAAGAATTTTTTATTCCTCTTTTTTTGTTTTGTTAATCCTAACCTGAGGACATTTTTTCCCATTATTTTTTCAGACAGTAGAAAGCAGGGAGGGAGGGGGGAGAAAAAGAGAGAAACATTGATGTGACAGAGACACACCAACTGGTTGTCTTGGGCAGGAGCCTTGATCAGGAGCCTCAAGCAAGGGTAGGCAGCGAACCCCAAAAGCCAGGTATGTGCCCTTGACTGGAATCCATGCTCTGGCCTATGCTCTAACCACTGAGTAACACTGGCCAGGGTGAATATTTTTTCTTTACCATCAATTAATTTCCTTATTCCTTTCCTATTTTCAAAGAATCCCAGATAAAACTTAGCGAGTATTATCCACATTTTATAGACACAGACGAAGATTTACAGCAGTTAAGAAACTTGCATAAGATAAATTAGTAAATGGGGGGTGATTTACCCAAGTGTTTGTACCCCAACAAATTAAATTCTAGAACATGTCCTCTTAAATGCAATCCTCCACAGACTCCCCACAAAGCAGTCAACATTAAATGATCACATGTCTTATTCTGTGGTCAAAGAGTATGAATCTACTAACAGCACTCAAGACATTAGGGCAAACACATTAATTGCCATGTCCTAAATTTATTCTATTTATAGAACATATATTATGTCTCTCCTATAGGAAAATCAGCCCTTGTAATAAATCCTAATTTTTTGTTTTATTTCTTATACTTTAAATCTATAAATTTAAAGTCTATGCATTTTAATGGTAAGAATTGTTCCTGGTTTTTACATGTAAACTAAATTAATGCATATGACTATTTGAGTATTATAATACTTGAACATTATAAACTTGGGTTTATCAAGCAACATCTGACAAATGCTCTTCAATGCTTTTTTGTAGGTTTACAACACGCATGCATTTTTAACTTAAAAAACAACAACAAATCCCTCATCAATAAAAATTTCTGGACCCTTTTACCATGATTACAGTAATAATGTTTTTAGAAAATATATATGAAAACTGAAGTATAGCGTTGTTACCATTTGGATGATGTTAGTTTTAACATTAATGGCAGAGATCTGAAATTCAGAAATTCTTCCTTTTAATCCTGACTCTGCCAGTACTTGGGCAAACATGAACTAGATGACCCTGAACATGCTGCTTAACCTCTCTGAGATCTGCTTCTTCCTCTGCAAATACTGTCCTCCTACCTAGTTGAACTACTATGATGACCACTGAGATACAAGAAATACATGTGACTTTGGAATTAGGAATGTTATTTAAATACAAAGTACTACTTTAAAATTATTTTCTTCAGTGTCTTGTTTTAGACAGTTCATTTGCTAAAATCTATCCAAAATTTCAAGAAAGTTTATTCTGAGGTGTCAATTTCATGCTCAACACCACCAACGGCTCCACATTTCCATGTCCAACCAGTTTACACTCCTCTCCGTTTTCAAGGCCCTCCACAGTCGGACTTCAGGCTGCCTGGTCAGCAGTAGCTCCCACTGCTAAACACCATGGACTCTTGCTCTTTTTAAGCCTTGATCAACACCCTGTTCCACATTTCACGCCCAATCTTCCCCACGTGCTGTGTCTATTCCCTTTTCTGCTTAGTGAATCCTCTTCCATTCTTCAGAACCCCCAAATTTCCTTGACCATCCCTGGAGCCCCTGAAGAACTTATAAAATGCACCTCATTTGATGATGCCCTTCTTAAGCTGTCGGATTTTTGATGCATTTTAGTCTTGCTCTCCTCGCTTAATAATTATCTACTTAAGGTGAAGGCTCAGTTTACACACATTTTGAGAACATTTTTTATCCTATGGAGCACATAACTGTCTTAGGTAATACCCTTGATATTCACTAACTAGTACCCATTAGGTGTCAGGCACTGCACCCAGAGCTCAGGAACGGGACTGCCGGGCACTGTTCCACTCCTTACGGGGAGCACAGTGTGGGGAAGGAATGGTTCTGTGCTCAGACATTCAGAAAAGAGTGTCAGGGTTCTTCCTTAGGGGAATGGGAGTGACACCCAACCAAACTTTAGGTGGTCAAGGCAGGTTTCTCAGAGGAGGTGACCTTAATCTAAGAATGCCAGAAAGAATAAGAATCAACCATGTGAAGTGGGCACTACCCTCATTTTTCAGCTTCCCCAGATGATTGAGCTAAAAGGGATTTAGGATTCACCTGAGACCCAGAGCTGTACTATGACCTTTTGAGTATCTCAATTACAGTCATGTCCTCCTAACTCTTAGCTCGGTAGGCTTTCCATTAAGTCACATGGCTTCACTCAGCCAAGCTAGTGATATGCATAATGCGTGCTATATTCCTGAAGTGAGTGAATCCATTACCTTAATTACATTACAGCTCAAACACTTGACTTGAAATAGAATGCCCTAAATTCAGTCTCAGTATTTCCATAGCAGATACAATTCTATATAATATGTGCTTGCATTTGACTTGAATAGAATTTGGAATAATACTTAAGAGGACAACTACAAGTTTATGAGGCATTGAGAAAGTTTCTCATCCAAGGAGCTATGGAGAGAAAGGACACTATTATTTAGTAGGGAATACTAGTACACATGATGTGCCAGTCACAAACAGACCTATCTTACAGTCTTCAATAACTCAATTGAGGTAAATACAATAAAGTCCTTTTATAAATTAGAAAACTGAGGTTTCAGGGAGGTTAAGCCATGTGCCTCAGGACAAAGAAGACAGATTTGAAGTTCAAAGGGCATGTTCCTTTCCCTACATCACCTTCGTCACCTAAATGATTGGTCAGAGAGGCGGTCTCCAACCAAGCTTGCCAAACCATGCCAAGTGCGCCTTTTCAATGTTCTCATGTCTTCCAGAACTTTTCCATAAAAGAGACCAAAACAGCTTGAACTTATGCATTTATTTCTATGATTCATTCATTAATATCTGCCTCTGCTCCTACATTCCAGGCTCCGAAAGGGCAATGCCATTTTTATCCACCATACTTTATGCCCAGGTCCTGGCATATTGTTAACATTTAATAAGTTCTTGGCAAATAAAGGACATTACACCAATATCTGAAGCAAGAAACTTGGGAGTGGCTTGTCCAAGACACTTCTGGTAAGAACAACGCAGTCTCAGAGAGGTAAGAGATGTGAAAACTGTCTCAGTGGTTTGGGCAACACAACTACTTATCAGTTTTGAAATATTAAGAAACACTCGCTAGCAGTCTTACACTCTTATCAATTGCAATAAAAATATGTAATTCAATAAACTGTCCAAAATGTACAAAAACATATTTTTAAGTCTCTTCATATTAGTTGAAACTGAATAAGTATAGTTTTTATACAAAATTATTTTAAAGTTAAAAATATTGTAAAGTTACAAATATTTTAAATCCTTTAACTGAGTTAAAACTGTATACACACACACACAGACACACATACACACATACACAAAGGCTTGACTAGAAAGAAAACTTCCGAAATTGAATATCAATATTTCCATAGCAATACAATTCTATATTTGTGTGTATGTAGTTTTTGGTTTAGTTTTTTATAAGCCCCTAGCTGCAAAGTGGTTCTGCCTAAAAGTGAATTATACATTAATTATACTTTAATTTTAACTTAGAGTACAACAGGGATCTATAAAACAATTTTATCAGTGGTTGTATTATTGCACAGTATTGGAAGATAGCCTTAAACAAGCCTATTTAGTTTTCATTTGGCCCAGATCTTTGCCTGATGCAGAGCAATCTGTATAACTCAGGGAAAGACTGACTTCATTAGTCTAAATGAGCAGATATTTTTTTCACCTTCTAATAAGAAGTGAAATGCTCGGCACAAACTGATTCCATTCCTGCAAAGCGAAGACAAGAAGAAAGAGGATTCAAGTAAAACATTATGCAATTTGTCTTTTACAGCAACACTTCGCAGCAGTACTATTGCCCCATCTCATTAATGAGGGAAACTGAAGCCCAGAGAGGCGACCTAATGCTGGCAAGTGACAGAGCTGGTAAGTGACCCCGTCAGGATGTCTTCTCTGGATCTCAGTTTACACACATGTAGAAGGAAAGTGGCTGCTCCATCCAAATGTGCCTGATCTATGTCATAAATTGATTAATTAGTGCCAAGCCTCTAGCAGAGCTGGTCCTTGTAGGCACTCACATAATTACTAAATAAATATCATTTAATTAGCTAAATTTATTTTGGCAGCATAAGTAAAACCCATGTTGATAATAGCAATGTTCCTCACCATCCAAGGGTTAGCGAGTGTCAGTGAGCAGTCCGGGGGAGCTGGGTGCCCTGGAAGGGATTCAGTCCCTGGGTCTCTACTCCCTAGATGAGAGGGGGGAATCCAGTGTCCAAGAAAGGGTATCCCACACTCTGAGCAGTAAAACCTTGTTAAATTCTATAGGAAGCTTAGAAAGTGAGTCAATATTGTCCATTAAATTTCAATGAACCACAATGCATCGCTAATTCATGAACAATTACCCTGTGATCCAAACTGTCAACATTTAAGCTTAACCTGACAAGACGTTCTTTCTTAATTGTTTAAAAGCTCTTGAACTCTTTGGCATGCAGGTTGTGTGTAGATGAAACGAATATGGAACCCCAAGGAGCACTGAGATGGGCTTGAACTTAATGGTTATTAGTGATGGGCTGGTCCCAAAGATGACTCCAGGCTTATGAAGCATCACTGTTATTAAAGCTGACGAGGATCTCAGAGGATAATGTCTCATGCGACAAATTCCGACTTGGCATCCATGGTGCTTTGTTTACATACAAGGTCTTAGCTTTTGCAGAGATGAAAAAGATGTTTAGATGATCAAAGAGTTTAAATGGTACCACTTATGTGATGCACTAGCTGCTGGGATTTTTTAAAAGGGAAATTATTTTTAAAAAGCATTCCAAAAGGAGAGCTTATTTAAAGGCTTTTATTTGGTCCCCAAATTCTCTAGTGGTCATCTCTATACAGAAACTGATCAATCCATTGATGGTGTGATTCTAATTATTTTTAGTAAATTGATTACTGAGGAATCATAACATTTGTGGTTAGATTTCCAGACTAACAATGTATTACGATTTATAGTTTAGCTGAATACTGTGAGATTTCAAAAATGTGAAATAGTATAAAACAAGACTTCTTGTATGAGGTACACAGAGTCTTCAAAATCATAGAGACAGTATGTACAACGGTGGTTCCCAGGGACTGGCGGGGGGAGGAGGGAATGAGAAGTTATTTTTTAATGAGCACAGAGTTTCAGTTTTCCAAGATAGAAAAGTCCTAGATATGAATGGAAGTGATAACTGTGTTATAAAAAAACTTATTCTGACACTTGTTAAAATGGTAAGACAGACTTCATTCAGGATTATTGCAATAGGTGTCAAGACGATTGTAATAGGGGCCAAGATCACTGCATTAGGGGTGAGAGATCAGACTCAACTCTGAATACAGTGAAGACAGATGGGATTTATAACCAAGGAGAGGAGTGGCAGGGTGGGGGCTGGGGTCAGAAGTTGGGAAATTACTACAAGGACACATCACAGATAGGAGGATTCTTACTAAATCAACTGAACAGGATGCTTGCCGAAGGCAGGCCAGGGTGATCATATATCAAGGGTGGGTCAGACTCTCTAAACTTTGTATGATGACAGATTGTTACTAGACCTGTGATGATCATTTCATAAGGTGTTTAAATGTTGAATCGCTATATTGTTCAACTGAAATGAATATAATACTGTATGTCAACTATGCTTCGATTTAAAAAAGAGTCACTGAGACAAGATGTCATTCATGCAATGGAGACTTTCTTTATACATTCCACTTTTAACAACTATTTCTGATTTTCTCTTTACCTCACTATACCGGGCTTTTTAAAGTCTCTGAACTCTCTGGTAATGAGCAGATCTTTCTGCTACCGGACAATTCTAGAATTCTCTAGAAACAAGTGGAAATGGTAGCAAAAATTTAAGGTAAATATTGGGAAAAAATGGTCCAAATCCCAACCAAAGATGTTTTTTTAGTTAAAATTTGTAACATTAATTATAACAATTGCTTTGCTTGGCTAGAATCTGCTGCTGTTTTTGGTCTGTGACAAGTTTTCTAAAAGTACCTGAATGAATGAACTAACTACAAGAGGTAATAGTTCCCTGGTGGAGATGTTTACTTACTGGCAGAATAAAATGTACTGTTTCTTAAAGCTTCAAATCCTAAAGAGAACTGAGAGTGGTAACAATGCTGAGATTCTTGGTAGCTTTAATCATCCACAGAAAATAAAGTTAATTCAACCCAGCGCACATTTAGGGAAACTCTTCCTGCAACACACTGGCTAAATGGCAATGATTCTAAGATAAATATGACGGCTCATGCCTTCAAGGAGTTCATAGTCTGGTGGGCTCTGCACAGTTTTGCAACTTGCAAAAGAAGTCAGCCTTAGCTAATACAACTCTCAAGATGTTCTGTAGTGAAAGAATAAAAGGGTTATTAATCAACCTTGAGAAAAAGCTCAGGTTTTTGATCAACTAGAGATAACATCAAACTGCATTTGGATGACAAGTCTACTATTTAGAAATCACTTACCTGGCTCACTGCTCCACAGAGAAAAACACATTTGTAATCTGTCACAGAAGTTTGGGCCTGGGCCTGGGCCTCGGCAGCTAACTCACTGTGTGTAATGTCGATGAATGCATTTTCCTTTATGGGCATTCCATGACAGCCTACTAGCCAGCTCTGAGAGTGTGCACATATGAAATTAAAATACTGGGGGCTTCTGACCTTGGCAATTGCGGGGTTCTTACTGACTCGGAACTGCAGCTGCACAGCAAGCACACTGGTATTTGAAAGGACTGACTCCTAATGCAATACATGTGAGTCATTTGCTGCAACCCCCCCCCCCCACCCGCAACTCCTACTTCAAATTGCTGTATTACAATAAGAAAAAAAATTGTCTTCTATATAGTGGAAGAGAAAATTATCCATTAATGACCAAGATGAAATATAAATATGACAGATGCTAAAATACTTAACACACTCATTATCTCAAGACATTCAGTGATTAACTACACACATTGCCTTTTGTTATGCAAAAACAAGCAGACGCTTTATTGAACATTTTAAGGATTCCTAGGCAAGTAAAAATGAGCATGTCTTTGAGTTAACATGCTGTATAACACCAATCAAATTTTCATTGGAAGTATAAACATCTTTCACTTAATCATCTTGGCAAAAACTATGCATTTGGTTCAGAATACAATGCTGCTTCTCTACATAACTCAAGTAAGTTTAATTCTTTTCCTTTTATTTATCCTCTTAAACATAATCTTATGTCTGAATGCATTATAAATCCATTCAAATTTCAAAAACTGCTGAAATGTGCATTATATAGTTGTGATCGTCCCAATTTTAAATATTCACTAAATTTTCCCATTAAATTTTCATTAATTCTTCTTTTCAGAGATGCTGAGAATCTCAGAAGAAAGGATATATATTTTATTTATCTTTGTAGCCCTAGTATCTAGCCTATAACTAATAAATATTAACTACATATTAACATATGTAAATATATATACAGATATCATTGGGCTTTTGGGGGACTTATTTGCTGGATAAGGTCACATGGGGGACATTCCATAGAAGATCATGAGACAAACTGACTCCCAAAGACTGGGCTCTGACTAGAGGTTAACTTATGCCTCAGGCCAGAGGGAAGGGGTGTTTAGTAGATCAGATAGCTTATGAAACTCAGATTGGAGAAGGAGGAAAGATGCGTGAACCTCTTGAATTTTTGAGAAACATCAAGCCATTAATTGGGCAGTACACTGGGTGAGTAGTGTGGGAGTGGAGAGAGGTGAGGCATCCAAATGAGGGATCTCCTAGGGCACTTAGTGTTCTAAAGGCAGCAAAAACCACAGAAGGATTCCAAACTAACAGGATCAGAGATGTTTTATAAAGAATAAATCAAGTGTAAGATGGATTCTTTGCCCTGAATTTCAACACACTGTTTTTCTTACAGCCTCCGGGTACAATGCAGAATAGCTACAGTCATTCTTTGACAGTAGAAGATAGCTAGAGTGCCCCTCCCACCCCCCAAAGTGTATGCTTCAATCTAAAATCCCCATTTCCTCCACCATTCCTTTGTCATTCTTACTGGGTCTCAACATGTTGGTGTTGGCCTTTGGACATGATCTCAGGTTTGTCAATGTCTCTTTTGAAACGGTGCTTACAGCTTAACATAAAAGGCAGAAATCACTAAGGAAACAACTGACAGATTTCAACAGACCTTAAGAGAAAACAACTACATGTTGAACAAACCCTTCCATAAGCCAAAATGTGAATCTCTGATTCCCTGCAACAGAATCACACTTGGGCTCTCTAAGATTCAGATTCCAGAATTCTAACTTGACATTTTATATCAAATTTTCAATGGGCAGTTTTTACGAATTTCCACTAAACATGTATGTATACACGCACACACACATGTTCATGCACATCCACCCCACTCCATACCACAAAGACATACACACATATTTACGGGTGATTTGGGGGACACACTTAAGCTTCAAAACAGCTGTTGTAAACAACTCCAAACAAATATTTATAACATATATAGCAGAAAGAGTGGTAATATTTTAATGTGCAAAGAGCAAGCCAATGAGACAAATATTAAGTACCCTGATAAAAAAATGAGCAAAGGTGTGGTTTCGTTGGTTGAGCATCATCCCATGCACCAAGAGGTCACTGGTTCAATTCCTGTCAGGGCACATGCTGGGTTGCCAGTAGGGAGTGTGTAGGAAGCAGCTGATTGATCGGTGTTTCTCTCTCTCCCTCTCCCTTCCTCTCTCTGAAATCAATAAAACCATATTTTTTTAAAAAATTGAGCACAGGATATGAATAACTAATCCACAAAGAATAAATAAAAATAGACTTAAGAAACACAATCATCTTCACTACATGTCCACCATCCCTTGTCTTCAAATTTGAAGTAGAAAAAGCTCTGAAAATAAGATTTCCTAGCTTCATACAGCAGCAAACCTAGTCTGACTTCAGCTCATTTGGTGGCAAACCTGATGAAAAGGGAGGATGTTGATGGTCTCTGCATGTTTCACTTAGTGTGGCCATTCATGTTTCAGTGCAGAAGGACGAGTGTTTGCTTATGGTTTGCTGTGCTACCCCAGACCCTTGAGGTGGTTGTATAATGTACTGTTTTGTATTATCTTGCTAAAAGTCAAAAAGAAATCCAAAACTTGAAAGAGTTGTTGAACTAGTCATCATGGATATGTGTAATAAAAAATGTATGTATATGTGTATGTGTATGTGTATGTGTATGTATATATATTTTCCCTGACAGGTGTGAGATGGTATCTCGTGTTATTTTGATTTGCATCTCTCAGATTGATATACATTTTTGATTAAAAATGTATCAAAAATGTATATCAATCTGAGAGATGCAAATCAAAACAACATGAGATACCATCTCACACCTGTCAGAATGGCTCTCATCAACAAGTCAACAAAAGACAACTGCTGGTGAGGTTGTGGAGAAAAAGGAACCCCTATGCACTGCTGGTGGGAATGCAGACTGGTGTAGCCACTGTGGAGAACAGTATGGAGTTTCCTCAAAAAACTAAAAATCAAACTCCCATTTGACCCAGTGATCCCACTTCTAGGAATATATCCCAAGAAATCAGAAACACCCATCAAAAAGGCCATATGCACCCCTATGTTCATAGCAGCACAATTTACAATAGCCAAGATTTAGAAACAACCAAGTACCCATCAGCATATGAGTGGATTAAAAAACTGTGGTACATCTACACAATGGAATACTATACTGCTATAAGAAGAAAGAACTCTTACCATTTGCAACAGCATGCATGGACCTGGAGAGCATTATGCTAAGCGAAATAAGCCAGTAGGAGAAAGAAAAATATCACATGATCTCACTCATGTGTGAAATATAATGAACAACATATACTGGTGAACAAAAATAAATCCAGAGACATAGAAGCATCGAACAGTCCATCAATCTTCAGAGGGAAGGCAGGGGAGGATTGGGGTGGGAGGTAAGAGATCAACCAAAGGACCTGTATGCATGCATATAAGCCTAACCAATGGACACAGACACTAGGGGGGTGGAGGCATGTGCTGGGGGATGGGGGTGGCCAATGGGGAAAAAAAGAGACATATGTAATACTATATGCAATACTTTAAACAATAAAGAATTTTAAAAATGTATACCAAAATGAAATACTCTTTTTTTTGTCAATCAAATTAGAAACTAGTAATACAAATCCAATATTCTTTTTTGGTGATGGGAATGGTCACCTTCCTATTCTTATCATGGAATGATAAATAAAACACCCTCTGGAGAGAAATTTGCCTAAGCATATTAGAAGTCATTATAATATGCAACCCTTTTAACTTGACAAACCAACTTCTGGGAATTAATCTCAAGAAAATAATTATTGTAACATGTTCATTGCAGCACCAGAAATAATAATGAAATGAACACAAATGTTTAACAATAGGGAATTTGTTAATACCATCACAAATGAAATTATAATATATTCATTAAAATGATCTTGTGAAAGAATATTTCATGATGTGGAAAATTTTAATAATACATTGTGAAGTGAAAAGGCAAATTACAAAACAATAATAATGTAGATGATGATTCTGTTTTGGAAAACTATCTATGCAATTATGTGCATAAATTAAAGTCTACAAGTAATGATGGATTTACCTGGACAATTGTATTATAACAAATTGTATTATTTCTTCTTTGTTCTGGTCTTTGGTGAACATTTTCTTGCAAAGAATTTTTAATGCTTTTGCAATTTAAAAAATCAATACACTTTCAATGTAATTCTCCACGTTCCACATAATTCTGCTGAAATGTTCTGACCAGGATGAAGTAACATGATGTGATTACTTCTTTTATCCTGGATGCTTCAATTAAAGCAGTCCAAGTTGAATTTATAAAAGAAGAATAAACTATGTATTTTTAATTTGGTACAGTAAGAACAGGCTTTCCTATAAGGCACAATCATAATGATATTAGTAACAACATTAAAACATCAGAGGAAAAGAAATCTAATGAAATTATAGGCAACCAGAAGCCATATTGCCAACAACTCTCCAAGGAGACTCTTTCTTATGCCTCACCTCCTGTTCCTTCCATAACCACAGGAATGGCTTCAGGATGTAAAAACTCTCTGATTTAAAAAATGGGCAGGGTGGCAGTTTCAACTTCAAAATAGCAGATTGAGATAATATATTTATTTTCCTTTTCGCTTTAAACACCATTGACATTATTGACATACTATAAAAATGGGGGAGGGGAAGGAGATGTGTAACAATGCGCAGAACAACAGAGTCCACCACAAATCGCTCCCACATATCTGAATGCTTCCGGAGCACAGCAGAGACAGAGGCTCTCAATCTATTTATAGCACTAACATCACAGGATGAAAGGGAGCAGGGATAGGAGGATGCACACATCTCGTACATAAGTAGACACCCAAACCCAGTTCAGCATATATTGAACACTAACGCACTTGCACAAAGTAGGACATACTCTAGTGACGTAAAAATGGATCATGGGAAAAAACCTATTCTCATAGTTTATTATATTAATAGTTGGAAGTAGAAAACAATGAAGTCACATTTAATCATCCCTAGAGATGTTAAAAAGCTACTTTACTTTATAAAAATTCACCACAAATTCTGGCTAAAGACTTAGTAAGCATTTCTCATAATCTGTTATACACCAATAGCACAAATGATACTTAATGGTCAAATGTGTAAGGAATAAAAAAACCCTAAAATTTCAATAATTAAATAGGATCAACCATAAGCTGGTCATCCATAAAGCAATTTTAATATCCATCTAGCATCTAACAGAAGAAAATAAACTCAATCTAACTAATAATGAAAAAATTAAAGATCAATAAGATACTTTGACCTTTGGACTACCAAAATTTTTTAAAGTTCAATAATACCCATGTCAGCAAGATATGGAGAAACTCAGGTGTATTCGTTTCCTATTGCTTCAGTAACCAACTAGTATAAACTTTGTGCCTTAAAACAACACGAATTTATTACCTTATAGTTCTGAACGTCAAGTTTCCTAAAGGAGTCTCTGGGAACAAAATCAAGGTGTTGCCAGGCTGCCTTCCTTCTGGAAGCTCTAGGAAAGAATTTGTTACTTTGCCCTTTTCTGATTATAGATGCCACCTGCATTCCATGGCTTACTGGCCCTCCTCCTCTATCTTCGAAGCCAGGATTGTTGGGCCAACTCCTCCTCATGCTGCCATCTCTCTGGTTCTCTTCTGCTTCCTTCTTCCTCTTTTAAGGACCCTTGTAATTAACTTGGGCCCTTCTGGATAATCAGGATAATCTCCCCCTTTTAAGGTCAGCTGATTGGCAACCTTAATTCCAGTGCAACTTTAATTTCCATTTGCCATGTAACTTACATATTTGCAGGTTCTAGAGACTAGGGTGTGGGTATCTTTGTGGGGAGGGCATTATTCTCTTTACCATACCAGGTATTTTTATTCACTGTTGGTGGTATATACATTGGCACAACCTTTCTGGCAAATTGTTATTAAAATATCCCTGTAGATAAATGTGCATCATGGAACTGTTATATATTAATTAGATTTGAAAGCATTATTTCTTCCCCCCAACCCCTGCTTTTTGCAGAGCTTTAAAACAGATTTCAAAAGAAGTGCTGAAAGTATTTACACTGGCCCTGCTTCCTCAAGTTCAGTGATGACCTACTCTATATAGCCTCATAAGCAAGTTACAGGCTATTCAGAGATGGGGATAATTTTCTGACATTCAAAACAAATCAGATTTATTTTTACTAAGAGATGAGGGAGTTAGGAAGTCATTTTAGTAGAGAGATGAAGCATTCCATAAATTTTGAACAGAAATAGTGAGGGTGCCTAAACATTCTATATCTCTGGGAATCAATCATTTAAAAAAGATGTTCCATTATTTCTTCAAGTACTGTCTCATAGGGTCAATCTCAGAAAATACACATTGAATTACCTAGACAGCCTTAGAGATTAAACAGAAAATGCTTTGGAGCTACTAATCATGCAAATGCAGGCAGAACTAACACCTGGACCATGCTCAAGGTGATAAGTTTAGTGTCTTCTCTGACATAAATCATCAACTCATTTTTTTCTAATTAAATTATGCCCTTGTATAACTCACCCCCGTCATAGAGCTAGAGATCTTTCCAGCTAGAAAATCTTATTTTATAAGAACCTTCTTCCAAAGTTCTTCCACTTATATTGTTAAAACCCACACATTTTCTTCCTCTCTTTATCAAAATAAACCATAACTTTTTTGTTTTATTATAAAGATTATAATAAATATATGTTTAAAGGTACCCCTGCCACGAAGCTTGCACCCTTGAGTGATTCTAGATGAAGATACAAAACACAAAGTAGTGTTATTATTAATATTAAGTAGTTTGTAGCTGAAAGTAGATGGTTGTTATTTTTATAAATTAATAAAAGATTCTCTATGACTGAATTTAAGATTATGAGCTTTTATAATTTTAATTCATTTGGTGTTGTTTTTCACCCATAAAAACAGAAACATTTACTCCTAATGTAAAAGTCAGTCACTGAAGTCTCCATTATTCCATTCACAAGTAAGCTCCTAGGGGGCGGGGCATGTCACCATGTCTCCCCTAGTAGCCATGACAGGCTGAATCAAGGCTCAGTGGTAATATTCTTACCCCTCTTCCTTCTTCCAGGGATTAGGAAAAAATACAACAGGGTCTGCCATGCTCAGAGTCTCTTTCTGATGAATTTGCCATCAGAATTTTCCTAGCCTGTTTCATAATATAGGGAAGAGCAATCATACCAAATTTTACCACTCTCCTAGTCTCTTTTGCAGCTATTTATAAGTCATATAGGATACCAGTTTCAACTAGAAGAGTTTATGTGAGGAAAAACTGGGTTTAGAGAAGTACATGGTAGCCTCAGAAAAAAAGACTGCTTTGGGTAGAAATGGTTGTACTTTGTAAAATATGAAGAAATTGAATTACATGATAAATATTTCCAGAATCTATATGAAATTTAATGCACAAATTATCTAATGTCAATAGGACCTTAAATAAGACCTGTGAAAACAAACTTTTCTGTTTCTGATCAATACAAATATGATTCTCACATAGAAACTTTGTAAGTTGCTCATATTAATACCTTGATCCCCAAACATGTGTAATAAAATTGCTTCCATTTGGAATAAAACATGATTCTTGAGTCCCAGTGACTTGCCATATACTGGTCTAGGTGCTGGTCTGGGTTTAACCAATATCTGCTGAATATTCTCTGTGTTGAAGCTGAACTATTCCATGTAATTCTCACAACCTTTCAGTGAAATGATTATATTCATGCACACAAACAAATGAAATGCAACAGGGGAATAGCTAGAATTGAAATCTATAAAAACTTCCATGGAAACAAAAGACACACTTAAGATTATCTGAGAGAGGAAAATGAGGCTACACAGAGAGGTTTCATTTTAAGTTGAGCGTTAAAAGATGGCTGAGGGCAGCAAAGCATGCACATTGAGGAGAGGCCCTCATGTTGCATGTGCCAAGGCCCACACCAGAAAAAATGCATTATGACTTGGGAAATCAGCTGGTATTTCAGAATCTATGGAGTATAAAATGGAGCTGTGGGTGGGGAAAGGAAAGGAAGGTGATAGCAGGAAGAAGCCAGCAGATAGGCATGGGCTAGATGATGAAAGGTCTGGTATGGCATGAATAGAATTTCATTAGAGGAATTTTGAGGATGAGATTTTTTGTTTACTTTGGAGAAATGGTGTAAGTCTGAAAGAAGAGAAAGAGTATTGTACTCAGTTTTTTTCCAAGATGACAGCCAGGAGGATGGCAATGAGGGAGAAAGTGTGAGTGAGTGAGGGAATAAAAGGGGAGCATGTGGATGTATGGTGTGTGTGTGTCTGAATGAGGGACAGCTAGATCTTGCATGACCTTTGGGGGCTGGCAGAACGGGATTGCCTAGCCAGGCAGCCTCTGCTACTGCAGTAATCTCTCCCAAAGTGCCAGCTCTGCCAGAGAGGCCATGCCAACTTGAAGGGGAGAGTGGCAGTGACTGGGAGTCCAGCCTCACCTTCATCCAGGGTGCCCTCAGACACCACCTGGGACCCTACAGCCACACCGACCAGGGTACTGCTGCCTTGGCTATGAACACACATAAACTCAGACTCTAGCCTCCCCAACCGAGGGCTGTTGTGAGTTCTGGAGCGCGCTCCCCTCCTGCCTGCTATATGCTTTAGCCCTGGGCACCACGACCATGCCAGCAGCCACATGAACAGCCACTGCCCATGACCACATCAGGAGCAAGCAGCCACTGCCCAGCAATTACTCAGAGAGCAAGCAGCTGCCACCCAGCAACTGCATGGGAAGCAAGCAGCCATCACCAGTGACTGCGTGATGTGCAGCTGCCACATCCCCCAGGGAGCAGCTGATGCTCGTGACCACCCAGGGAGCAGCCACTGCCCACAACCACCTGAGAAGCAGCAGCCCCCAAAATGCCTGAGGAGCAGCTGCTGCCCTGTGACCTCAAGAGGAGCAGCTGCCGCCCACAACTGAGAGACCCACCACCAGGCTCCCTGCTACAGCCACAGGCCCCGGGCGATTCAACACCTAGGTCCTTCAGTGAGAGCAAAAATGGGGAGACAGATGAACAACCCCTAAAAGAAAGAAAAGGAGGACACACTAGAAAAGGAACTAAATGAAACAGAGGCATGCAATATGTCAGAAAAGGAATTCAGAATAAGGGTCATACGGTTCATAAACTGGATGAATGAAAAAATCAACAACCTATGTAAGAATCAGGAGAAAATAAAGAGGGATATAGCTGCAATAAAATACATATGGAAGTTTAAACAGTAGACTAGGAGAAGTGGAGGGCCAAATTAGCAAATTAGAAGACAGGGAAAAAAAACACACCCAATCTGAACTGCAGTTGGAGAAAAAAAATCAAAAGACAGGAGGAGAGCCTGAAAGGAGCTTTAGAACAACATGATATGAAGCAATATATATATAATAGGGGTGTCATCACAAGAAGAGCAAGGGCTAGAAAACCTATTCGAAAAAATAATGTCAGAAAACTTCCCTGATTTGGTGAAGAAAAAGTCACAAAAGCACAGAGGATCCCAAACAAGATAAACCCATAAAGACCCGCACCAAGACACCTCATAATTACAATGGCAAATGTTAATGACAAAAAGAGAATCTTAAAGGCTGCAAGAGACAGACAAAAGTTACTTACAAAGGATATCCCATCAGATTATCAAATGATTTCTCAACAGAAACACATCAGGCCAGAAAGGAATGGAAGGAAGTATACAAAGCGATACAAAGCAAGGGACTGAATCCAAGAATACTCTATCCAGTAAGGCTATCATTCAAAATTGAAGGGGAAATAAGAAGCTTCGTAGACAAAGAAAGGCTAAGAGAGTTTATCACTACCAAGCCAGCAATGCAAGAAATTCTAAAGGGACTATTGTAAAAAGAAGGGGGTGGGGGAGGAACATAGGCAAAAAAAATAAAAATGGCTATAAACAAGTACCTATCAATAATAACTTTAAATGTAAACAGACTAAATGCTCCAATCAAAAGACATTGAGAGCCTGATTGGATAAGAAAACATGACCCATATATTTGCTGTCTAAAAGAGACCCACCTCAGAACAAGAGACTCACACAGACTGAAAGTGAAGGGATGGAAAAATATCTTTCAGACAAATGGAAATGAAAAAAAGCTGGGGTAGCAATACTTATATCTGACAAAAAGACCTCAAAGTGAAGGCCATAACAAGAGATAATGAAGGCCACTTCATAATACTAAAGGGATTGATAATTCTGGTAAAAATATATGCACTCAATGCAGGAGCACCCAAATACTAAAAAACAAAACAAAACAAAACAAAACAAAACAAACAAACAAAAAAAAAACTTTTGGAACATATCAAGGGAAAGACCGACAGCAATATGATCATAGTAGGGGACTTTAAAACCCCACTGACATCACTGTATAAATTCTCTAGACAAAAGATCAGCAAAGAAAAAACTATCCTAAATGAGTCACTAGCTCAGATGGACTCCATTGACATCTTCAGGACATTTCACCCAAAGCTACAGAATATACATTCTTCTCAAGTGCACATGGGACATTTTCAAAAATAGATCACATATTGGGTCACAGGCAAAGTCTCTCCAAATTCACAAAGACTGAAATCATATCAAGCATCTACTCAGACTACAATGGCATAATATTAGAAATCAACTACAATAAAAACAATAAAAAATTTCAAACACTTTGAGGCTGAATAGTATGCTATTGAACAATGATTGGGTTATCAAAGAGATAAAAAAGAAATTGGAAACATCCTGGAAACAAATGACAATGAAAACACAACAATCCCAAACCTATGGGACACAGTGAAAGCAAACCTGAGAGGAAGTTCATAGCATTACAGGCCTACTTCAAAAAAACAAGAAAAAATGATAATAAATTAGCTAAATCTACAACTTAAAGAATTAGAAAGAGAGCAACAAGAAAATACAGAGTGAGCAGAAGGAAGAAGATAATAAAGATCAGAGCAGAAATAAATGACGTAGAGACTAAAAAAACAACAACAACAAAAAGATACAAAAGATCAATGAAACCAAGAGCTGGTTCTTTGAAAGGATAAACAAGATTGATGAACCTCTAGCCAGGCTTACCAAGAAGCAGAGAGGACCCAAATAAACAAAATTAGAAATGAAAGAGGCTAAATAACAACAGACCCTACAGAAATACAAAGGATTATAAAAAAAATACTATGAACAACTCTATTCCAACAAACTAAACCTAGAGGAAATGGACATATTCCTAGAAAAATATGACCTTCCAAAACTCAACCAAGAAGAATCAACAAATCTCAACAGGCCGATAACTTGAAGCAGTCATCTAAAAACTTCCAGCAAACAAAAGCCAGGGGTCAGATGGCTTCACAGGGGAGTTTTACCAAATATTCAAAGAACTAAAACCTATCTTTCTTGGACTATTACAAAAATTCAAGAGGAAGGCACACTTCCTAGATCTTTCTATGAAGCCAACATTACCTTAGTCCCAAAACCAGATAAAGACACTACAAAGAAAGAAAATTATAGGCCAATATCCCTGATGAACATAGATGCTAAAATCCTCAACAAAATCCTAGCAAATCAGATCCAGCATTATATTAGAAAGATCATACACCATGTGGGATTTATTCCAGATATGCAAGGCTGGTACAATATCCACAAATCAATAAATGTGATATATCACATAAAGATAATTGAGAGACAAAAATCACATAATCATATCAATTGATGCAGAAAAGGCATTTGACAAAGTCCAATACCCTTTCCTGATAAAAACTCTCAGCAAAGTGGGAATAGAGGGATCATACCTCAACATAATAAAAGCCATATATGACAAACCTACAGCCAACATCATACTCATAGGGCAAAAACCAAAACCATTTCCCCTAAGAACAGGAACAAGACAGGGATGCCCACTTTTACCACTCTTGTTTTACATAGTACTGGAAATGCTAGCCATAGTGATCAGACAAGAAAAAGAAATAAAAAGCATCCAAATAGGAGAAGATGAAGTAAAATTGTCATTATTCGCAGGAGACATGATATTATACTTAGAAAAGCCTAAAGACTCTCTAAAAAATATAGACTTAATAAATGAATTCATCAATGTAGCAGGATACAAAATTAACACCCAGCAATGTATGGCTTTCTTATACAGCAATAATGAACTCCCAGAAAGAAAAACTAAAAAAACAAAACAAAAAACCGCATTTACCACTGCAACACAAAAATTAAGGTACCTAGGAATAAATTTAACCAAGGAGGTAAAGGACCTGTACTCAGAAAATTACAGGATGCTTAAAAAAGAGATAGAGGGATATATAAAGAAATGGAATAATATACCATGTTCATGGATTGGTAGAATAAACATAATTAAAATGTCCATACTACCCAAAACAATCTACAGATTCAATGCAATCCCCATTAAAATACCAGTGGCATACTTCAAAGATCTAGAACAAACTCTCCAAAAATTCATCTGGAATTAAATTTAAAAAAAAAGACCCGAATAGCTGCAGCAATCTTGAGAAAGAAGAACAAAGTTGGAAGGATCATATTACCAGATATTAAGCATTATTACAAAGCCACTGTTCTCAAAACTGCCTGGTACTGACACAAGAACAGACATAGACCGATGCAACAGAACAGAGAACCCAGAAATCGACCCAAAGCATTATGCTCACTTAATATTTGACAAAGGGGGCAAGAGTATACAATGGAGTCAAGATAGTCTCTTCAATAAATGGTGTTGGGAAAATTGGACAGATAAATGAAACTAGACCACCAACTTACACCATACACAAAAATAAACTCAAAATGGATAAAGGACTTAAACATAAGGCAGGAAACCATAAAAATCATAGAAGCCATTGGCAACAAAATAGCAGACATTTGTCGTAGCAATATCTTTACTGATATAGCTCCTGGGGCAATGGAAACTAAGGAGAAAATAATCACATGGGACTACATTAAAATTAAAAGCTTCTGCACAGCAAAAGAAACCATCAACAAAACAACAAGAAAGCCCACTGCATGGGAGAACATATTTGCCAATGTTATCTCTGATAAGGGTTTGATCTCCAAAATTTATAGGGAACTCATACATCTTAACAAAAGGCAGATAAACAATCCAATAAAAAAAATGGGCAAAGGACCTAAATAGACACCTTTTGAAAGAGAACATACAGAAGGCCAAGAGACATATGAAAACATGCTCAAAGTTACTAATCATCTGAGAGACGCAAATCAAAACGACAATGAGGTACCATCTCACACCTGTCAGAATGGCTATCATCAACAAATTAACAAACAAGTGTTGGAGAGGATGTGGAGAAAATGGAACCCTCTTGCACTTCTGGTGTTAATACAGACTGGTGCAGCCACTGTGGAAAACAATATGGTGTTTCCTCAAAAAATTAAAAATGGAACTCTCATTTGACCCAGTAATCCCACTTCTAGGAATATATCCCAAGAAATCAGAAACACCAATCAGAAAGGATATATGCACCCCTATGTTCATGGCAGGACAATTTACAGTAGCTAAGATTTGGAAACAGCCTAAGTGCCCATCAGCAGATGAGTGGATTAGAAAACTGGTACATCTACAAAATGGACTACTACTGTAAAAAAAGAAGGAATTCTTACCATTTACAACAGCATGGATGGAACTGGAGAGCATTATGCTAAGTGAAATAAGCCAGTCAATGAAAGAAAAATACCACATGATCTCACTCATTTATGGATAATAAAGACCATTATAAACTGATGAAGAAAAATAGACCCAGAGTCACAGAAGCATAGAATAAACTGTCCAACCTATGAGGGAAGGCAGAGGTTGAGGGGGTAAGAGATCAACCAAAGGACTTGTATGCATGCATATGAGCATAATCAATGGACATAGAGGGGGGGTGTGGGGTGAGGACATGTATTGGGGGCTGGGGTGGCCCGCGTGAGGTCAATGGTGGAAAAATGCAATACATTAAACAATAAGAATTTAAATTAAAAACAAAGAGTATTGTACTCATGTAAGTGAAAGTTGATGGTAACTGAACTAAGGCAGAGGTTATACAGGTTTAAAGGAGAAAGAAATTGAAGAGATATTTAGCAAGAAAAATGTGTAAGCTTGATGACTGACTTGAAGATAAGTGAAAAGGGGAAATCTTGAATATTTCCCAGGTTTTTGGCTTGAGTGACTGAGTAGATAACAGTCTGGGGTATTCATGACAGGCTAGTGGTTTTGTTATGATGAACCTCAGAAACCAGGTTAGACATCCAGGTCTGAATTCCAGCAGAGACATTTGGCCCTGAGAAAGGCCAGCCTATAAGGAGGACTTGAGGCCAAGGCAGAGCTTGAAACTGCCATGGAAAAAGTAGCTGAGAGGAAAAGTTAAGGGAAGCTAGGGCAGAACCTCAAAGGACACTGATGTTTAAGGAGTAGTTAGGGGAAAGGGATTTGCTACACTGGCCTGAAAGGAGACATAGTTTGGCTTCCAGTCAATAATGAGATAGTTTCATGGAAACAACTTCAAAAGCTGCATGAAGAGGTGGCCATAAGGTGAATTCACCCATCGGACCTTATTTATTCTCTTACTTATTAAAAGTAAGGACCCGTTAATTTTCACGTTCCAAATATCAGAATGTATCTTGGCCTCCATAACCTTGTCTTTCACTGACT
Source organism: Myotis lucifugus (assembly GCF_000147115.1). Taxonomy (NCBI): domain Eukaryota; kingdom Metazoa; phylum Chordata; class Mammalia; order Chiroptera; family Vespertilionidae; genus Myotis; species Myotis lucifugus. The sequence goes on from NW_005871078.1 coordinate 694,281, forward strand.
CTTCCCAATAGTTCATTTTGATTTGAAAGAGGAAGTTGGGGCTGGGGAAAAATCATGCCAAAAAGACTGTAGAATTATATTAACTGAAATTTTCTTGGGAAGCTGGATATAGCATACAACACTGTAAATAGCAGAGCAAACTTTTCAGAAAATCCTCTCTCTCTTCCAAGTTCTATTAGCTGTGGCAGCTGTCACCTCTATGTCTTCTCTATTTCCCCCCTAACAACTCCTTCCAACTTTCTGGCTCCTACTGTCCTACTGCATAGGCAAGAATCCCTCTCGGGGGGGGGGGAGGTTGGGGGTTAATGGGGGGATGAGGACACATTTGTAATACCTTAACCAATAAAGAAATTTAAAAAAAAAAGAATCCCTCTCTAGGTCTCCAGTTTCTTCATTTTTCCATCCATACCTCGGACCCTATTCATTAAATCAAAGGATATTTCTTGGCACTCACCCTCTTTAGAATTCCCAGGGAAGAGTGGAAAAATATATAAACACTTAATCCCACCTCCCAGACACATATATTTATATATAAACTTATTTTCTTGTAAAACTAAGAAAAATATACCTCGTTGGTTTCATGCTATTCTTGCACTTTAGATATTATTCAACTTGTCAAATAAATGTACTCAGCTATTGCAATCAAACAAAGATTAAAGAAATGGTAAGCACCTTAGACATAAATACATTTATTCAACAAAGGGATATTTATAAAATATACTTTCAGCAAAAATAAGAGAAAAATACACCAGGCACATATTTGATTTTAATTGTTCAGTGTTCATAATATGCACCACAGGAATGATGTAGTTTTATAGGAGAAATGCAAAATTCTGAACAATTCCTCAAAGTTCATCAAATGCAATAAATTCCAAGTAATACCTGGCAATTTGGAATTTTCTTGGGGTTCTTTTATGTAAAGTCATCTGAATCAAAGTAACAACAAACATTCACTTATTACCAGTGTATTAACACTTGGGTTGCGGGTGAATTTCCCGCCAAAATATAAGATGGCGCGTTAAAATGCCTATATCTTTTGAAGTATGGGTTCGATTGAAATGAAATATTTGGTAATACGCAGTTACAATCGGCCCGAGTTTACACGTTTCCCGCACTCCACCGCAAATCTATATGAACCGAGTTTAAGACGGCTCCCGCGGAGTACGCGCAATTCACGCGAGCCGACTTAACTCGCGTGAGTTTCCCGCAACCCAAGTGTTAACTTAGAGCAGTGAGTTTCAGAGAAATAAGATTCAGACTAAATAAAAAGTCAACCTCTCAGAAAAAATTCTCCATTGATTCTGATGCCACTAGATAAGAGGGAGACCGAAGAATCTGCATTTTTAACCAGCACACAGTTGACTCTAGTGCGGTGACCACTGTCATAAGAATCATCTGTGTTGCCTAGTAACTCCCAGGTACCACTGCCAGCTTACCAAACCAGAAACTTCAGGTAACCTTTCCATCAACAGAGAACTCAAATTTTTCTAAGAATTTTGATGTTTCTTATAATCAGGTAAGGGTGAGAATCATTCCCTAGTGTGCATCTCTATGAGCAGATTATGGCTACACTGCATTGTGACTCAGACTCTAAACTTCTTTATGTATCATCACTTTATTGTTTTCCTTAGCTAAAATCAAAAGAGGCCTGGAATGACTAATTGGGATAGAGGGTTGAGATTTGGAAGACCCAGGTTCTAGCCTGGGCCCAGCCACTGACTAGGTGACCTTAGGCTTCAGCTGTAAATATCAGGAGGTGATCATATGCTCCTAAGTGTTCCTCCTGCTCTAAAATGTTATGATTCTAAGACATTAAAGTTGTCTGTCTAAAAATATTTGTTTTTCATTTTTTTTATTTTAGCCATGGGTTTAAATGAATGTTCTGAGTTACTGGGGGTTGTTGTACTGGCTTTTTCAAATTTTCATTGCCGCCAACCTTTCTTTTTTAACTTGTTTCTAACTTTATGATTGTACCTTAAAAAATTAGCCCATAGAAAAAGCTCAAATGCTTGACACTCCATTGAGAGTAGTCACAAAGTATTGGCCCATCTGCATTGGGGAAAGGATATTTGAAATGAATGTCTGTCAATATGGCTTACATTTAGCAGAGCTTATAACATTCTGACCTGAAGGATAACCATACTCTGAGTTCAAAACCTGCCACAGAGGAGCTGGGGGCCTACTGAAATGACTGAATGGGTCAGTCTTCAACATTGTACTTTTTAAATCTTGTAAAACAGTTGCAATGACAAGTGGCAACTGCTACACATGACTTCCAGGGCCAACTGTGAAACATACGTGCAAAAATGGGGGTGAGACCCAAAATGGGTGCATTGTGTTGGAGTAATGATCAGGCACTAATCATTCCACAGCACCTAGAAACAATCATGCGTCTATTGGCTGGAAAAGCAAAATTCAAATAAGTTATATCTTGTTGCCTCATGTGGCTTTGAAAAATTATTGCTCATGTGCAATAGTATAGAATTTATATATTCCCCAGTTTTTAAATCATGTTCCAGCTCTTTAAAAAAAATACCTTGGGGATTAGAGTATTTAAATTGGGATAAAACTTAAATGTTTCTATTTTCCACTTGCTTAACCAAATCTTATCATTCCTTCAAGCTACATTCTTCCCACATTATCCATAAAGACTTGAGTGATCTCTTTTGCTCACAATAATCCTCATAAAACTTACTGCCTATTTCAAAATTGTGATCTGTAGCATATGCTCACCAGATTATTAGCTTCATTTTCAAGTGTGTTTGTCACTCCAGTACCCATGATTAGCTTCTAATTTTTTTTTGCTCGTTAATCCCAATGTGTCCAGTTCAACTATTCCCTTCTGGTGAAATTTTCCTGTTATTATGAGTCACCTGCCAAGACGTGTTCTCTGGCAAACCCTGCAGACTGTCCACTTGGCTGGACTCCTCCATGCTGCATGGATATGACTTACCAGGGTAAGTCTGTCTACTGTTTGGAGGCTAGTCGTTGGGGCTTCTAGTAAATATATTGAGGTCCCCCTTTATGATTATCCTTAAACAGAGATTCTCTCTTTCCATTGGGCCAGCAGTGATGTCAGATACACAAAATCGTGACAGTAAATAAGGGTGAGATTCAAAGTCTTAGGCACCTAAACACAGTAGGCATTTATGGTTAATCCAGGCAATACTTAAATTATATACCCTTGCTGGGACCTATGACAGAAATTACCATTACCGTGTTTTCAAATAGGAGTGTAAACCTTGAGTAAAAAAATGGAGATGTAAAACAATTGTGAAAGGAGTTTAAAATACTTTGAAGAAGGTTATAAAAGGTATTCACAAAGCTGAAGAATATGTTAAAATGGTGGACAAACATTTAAACAACCTTTTCTTTCTAAGTAGCCTGTAAACAAAATCAGTTGGAATCACTCATTCTGAAAATATATGCCAATTTCTCTAAATAGCATGGCTGTTTAATTAAAATAGGTTCGTGCTTGTTGTTCTGCCCTAAGTTCTAAAGTGATTGATTTTACTTTCTACAGCTAAGACCTCAGAAGCAATGCCCTACTAAAGTCAGGTCAATGGGGTTTTAAAATACATTCTACCAAGAGTCATAATGTCTATTTTTTAAACTAGTCAACCTACTTCTGAGAACCATGCACAAAACAGAAAGCAAACACATTTTAGATGTTGCACAGTGAAATGTTTGTAGAATGTAATTTTCATAATTATTTTTTCAGTGCATTAAAAATTACTTTTCAGAAAATATCACTTTTCTCTAAATGCTTTTCAACTAGAGCAAGAGTCCTTTTTAACACTTAACAAAAGAATTTATTCATATTTTATTTGGATATTTAATATCTGTAAAATTGTAATTCAGTGGAAATGACCTAATCTAATATTACTGATGGTTCATTCTCCTGCTGTTGGTAAATATTTTACATCATGAAAAATCTCATGTTTTTTTGGCTTTTAGGAAATAATGCTTTATTCATTTCCTTTATTCTTTCATTCAGCAAATATTTATGGTAAAACTGCAGTGCATTGAACATGAGCTAGTTGTGGAAATGAAAAAAGTGAAAAACATATTTCCTCTCTGAGGAACTCACATGTTATAGGAGGTAGGTAGGTACAAAGATATTAGGCAGGTATATAGATAAACTATGAGAAAGGAGTGTTGAAAAAATGTATCAACAATGTGAAGATTCATCAAAATATGATCCTTGAATCTTTCTTCTTCTCTTTAAAAGCTGCTCTTCTACAAGACTTCTCTCATCACCTTGAAATTCATAAAGCTAAGATATTACATATATAATGTATTTTTATATTATATATCTGTTTGTATACATATATCTAAGATACACACACACACACACACACACAAACCTGATGAGAGAAGCCTTCTAGAGGAGAGGTTGTAAAAGCGAAGAAAGTTTCAAGAATATATGTGTGTGTGTGTGTGTGTGTGTGTGTGTGTGTATGAGAGACAATAGGTATAGACAGAGACATAGACATAGATAGTATAGATAGATCTTGCAAAGTATTTCCTCTGGGTACTTTATTCAGCAGATGCTATCTTGATGCTTTTCCCTACCCCAATATCTAGAGTTCAGTTATATAAAGCATTTATAAGAGACAAAGAATCATTGAAAACTTCACAACAGATATAACTTCATCAGTCTCTATGGTCATTACCATTGTCTACTCCTGTCCACCTCCACCCATCCACACACACTGGAGAATTTTACTGGCTCCTCAAATCATCCCCACCTAAAGCTATCTTTCTGGCTCCTCACCTCTCCTCCCTCTCTTCCTTCTCTCTTCCTCCCTGTTCCTGTCTAGTAAAAAGCACAGATTACTCTTTATGTTAGAAAGAGAAACTTCCTGTCTTCTGAACCCTTGATATCAGCAACTAGATTCTGGGTCAGTGGGGGAGATGAATTTAAAAGTGGCAAAGGTGGAAATGATTAATTTCTACCTGAATAGTTCTTCCAAATATATAATTCCTTCTAAAATGTCTCTACTTTTCTACTCTTGTTCAGTCTATTAAATTATTAATTCCTCTGCGCAACTTCAAACTCCTGAGGACTGTGTCATGGTCTTTGATCTCCTTTCCCCTGTCTTCTGTCTCTAGCACCTGAGGTGATGCACACTAGGAATGAATTCCTAAATGTTTCTGAACTTAACGGGACAAAACTGAGTTCTTACCTTGGAGAGTATGATACTAGTCTCAACTCAAAAACCTTTTCTCGTTCATTGTTCTGCCTTTTCAAATTCTAGCTGCCTGCCCTTCTACTCTCTCTCCTTTGAAGCTTTCTCCTACTACTCTGTCTACTCTGATCTCTCTCTCTCTCTCTCTCTCTCTCTCTCTCTCTCTCTCCTAAGACTTTGTTTTCTTTGCTTACTCTATGATACATTATATTTTTAATTCATATATCTTAGATATATTTGTTCTTCAATCAAACAAAGGAGATGAATGGGTGGGACATAACTGCAAATTAAATATTTAATGAACTGAAGCAGTATAATAACATCAATGCCATAATTATAAATATTAAATAGAATCTGAGCTAAAACTTCCTTTGAGGAAGTGTTCTTTATAATTTTCTTCTTATGTCCTGTAATAATGGGTGGTTAGTAATGAGTCATGTTATATTTAACTGGGATCTGTTTTTGCCTTAGTTTTAGAGATTTGACTAGAACTTCATAAAAATGTGGTACAACAAATAGTTTTCACACTAAATGTAGAAAATCCTATAATACATACTCATAAAAATAATTCTACTTTCACTACAAATATTCAGAATCAGCTTGCTGGTTTTGGTAAAATTAAAAATTTACAGCAATAGTACTATATTCTTATGGTTACTTTTTACTTTTTATTTTTTTCACCAAACATTAAAATATCTTTTGGTAGTGTAAGTTACATTTTTCTACCATTAGAAAAGTATAGGATTAGTTGCTTTTAAACCACTTGAATAACTTGAATGAGGACATTTAGTGAAAGTACTGGCTCCTTTTCCACTAATTTTGCTATTTTTCTATTTTTCCTTTGTCTGCAATATGTGAATATGGAATGGATTAGATCACAGTTTAGTTGGTTAGAGTCTTGTTAGGATATTTGTATTTTATATTTTTAAATGTCTGGAATCTAGAAGCCTTCTGGGGCTCTGTTTCTTTAAACTCACTTTCTTACCACATGCATTAGTTCCCAGAACTACAATATGATGCTCCCAAAGTGGGGCAGGGTTTACAGGAGACTCAGTGCTGAAGTGAGACTTCTTTATCCTCATCAAGCAGTTATTACTCTGGGCCTACTGCTGCCCGTGTGCTAGGGAGCCTCCCGGGATAGATAGTTATAAGCGATGGTTTCTGCTCTATAGGTCAGGAAATGCTGATTTGCAGTCCAGGTACAAAGTTCCAAGAAGTTAAGAGCAGGAAGTAATCACATGGCTGCAATGAAGGGGAGTTGGAACAGTCCTCAATGGTAGGATCTAGATGAGCACAGTAGAAGGGAGACTCATCTGGGGAGGAAACAGAGGCTCAGAGACATCCTGGAATATGTGTGCTGTTGTCAAGGGCCAAGAAAAAAGCCCTTTGGTCTAGGGTAGAGCTAGAACACCGGAGACGTGGGAGAAAACACAGCCAGGGCCGGACTGTGGAGGGCACTCACAATGAGGAGTCACTGACTACTTTCTTGGACAATGAGGAGTCTCTGACTATTTTTGGCTAAGAAGTGACACATACAACGTGATATTTCAGATTAGATTATGCACAGGGTATATGGGACCCGGGACATTTGGAGGCAGAAGGTTCCACAGGTAGATTATTTTAGTACTAGAGGCCCAATGCACGGATTTGTGCACAGGTGGGGTCCCTCAGCCTGGCCTGTGCCCTCTTGCAATCTGGGACCCTGAGGGATGTAGCAGTGCTGAAGCAGCAAGCAGCTAGGGAGGAACCCCAGCCGGGGCCAGGCGCAGCTCCACTGCCCCTCATCCTGGTCCCACTGCTCCTGCCGCTGCCACCGCCACTGCAGCTGCACTCACCAGCCACGAGCCCAGCTTCTGGCTGAGTGGAACTCCTGCTATGGGAGCCCACTGACCATCAGGGGCAGCTCCTGCATCGAGTGTTTGCCCCCTGGTGGTTAGTGCGCATCACAGCAACTGGTCAACCAGTCATTCGTTGTAATGGTTGCTTAGGTTTTTATATATATAGATAATACAGAAGATAGACAGGACTGGAATAGTGGCAGAGGAATGAGAAGGAAGGATTAAGGTACAAGAGAAAGAGCAAAAGATGAATCAATAGGCTTGGCTAGCTGACTCAGTGTCGGGAAGAGAAAGAGGAGTTAAAAAACTTACTTTTGGGGCCTTAATTTTTACACTTTGTATTAGATACCTACTAACTTGGCTGTTGAGGTCCAACATCTCTCCTCTTTGGGGTGAGGGGTGGGGGAGAGGGACTGCCTCACTTCCAGACAGTTCACAGATGGGCACAGTTCAATCCTGTGCCAGGAATCTGGAATTAGGCACCTAGAGAGTGGTATCCCTATGAGGTATTGGTTGTGTCCATCTGTGAGCTGGCAAGTTGAAGAAGCTGCTTTGTAGAAAGAGAAAAATAAAGCAGAGGTGGATAAAAAAGTATGAGAGGCAGAGAAGAAAAGGTAGGTCTGTGTTCCCTCTTACACTTTAGTCTTGGCTTTCATGTGTCTCCAAAATGCATCCCTCCCCTGATTCTGTAGGACATCCTATGACACAGGAATACATTCCCCCTTGGATTAAGCTAGCTTGGCAGGGTTACTGTTACTTGTAGAAAAAATGATATATTCCTCAGTGCAAACTATCTTCATTCATCTGGTGCTCTGGCTACTCTGATCACTTCAACACTTTACTAGTCAGTAAACATTTTCATGCCATTTCTTTCATCTAGAACAGCGGTTCTCAACCTGTGGGTCGTGACCCCTTTGGGGGTTGAACGACCCTTTCACAGGGTTCGCCTAAGACCATTAGAAAACACATATATAATTACATATTGTTTTTGTGATTAATCACTATGCTTTAATTATGTTCAATTTGTAACAATGAAAATACATCCTGCATATCAGATATTTACATTACGATTCATAACAGTAGCGAAATTACAGTTATGAAGTAGCAACGAAAATAATTTTATGGTTGGGGGTCACCACAACATGAGGAACTGTATTAAAGGGCCGAGGCATTAGGAAGGTTGAGAACCACTGATCTAGAATATTTTCCCCTGCCCAATTCTGCTGATTCCGCCTGTAGAAATCCTGACTATGCTTCCTTTCTTCCACCTCTCTCCTTTAGGTAATTTTTGAGTGAGTGATAATATCTGTACATTGTAATGTCTTCCCACTTCAAGTCCCTGCTTTTAGTGAACTAGAGGAAGAATAATTTAAACTATTTAAATAAGGTAGAGGTAGTGGATGGTAGTAGGAAATCAGAAAACTTTTGCTTTCACAAATACACGTTTGAACAAATTCAAAAGACAGTGATGCACTTGTCTACTTATACCTTTGACTCTAAGATGGATTCAAAGAGGTACAAGTGGGCCACTTGGCCAAAGCAGATATTTCACTTAAGGAAGTATATTAGGAGTATTAGATGGAAAGAGAAAAAATAGCCTTTAAACAAGCAATGCATGATACATCATTGCATAAGTACTATAAATTCAGTCTTATAAAAATCCAGAGGAAGTTCTACAGTAAGGAGAGGCAGATATGGAACCCACCAATACTTTCTCACTCAAAACCCAGGGCTTTGTACACTATGTGGAAGAAATGATAAATACATCAATTTTTAGGTGCAACAAAGAATTTAATTTTATATCTTCAAATAATTTTTAAAACAATGATGTTTTTAAATTATCATCCATTAAAATAGCTATATACTCCAGGAACCATGTTGACCCTAATGTTTGAGCTACATTATATAAAAAAAAGATTGTTTTTCTCCTCTTTCTCTATTTAAATACTACAGAATATTTCTTAAAATGGTCTCTTTTTACCTCTAGAAATGAGAAAACCAATCTGTTATCCTGTGAAATCTCACATAAATTCAGAACACAAAGGACTATACTTTCCCTTCAGCAATGGAGCCTTTGTTCTAATAACATAATGCCTTGGGAAGAAAAAAAACAAAATTACCTTATGAAAGCAACACAAAAATGTCTAGTAAATGGACAGACATTTAATGAGCAAGATAAAATGCCAAGAAATAGTTAATGTCTCTTTTTGTCCCATTCAAAGGACACTCCTAAGATCCTAAAGCATTAACACTGGAAGATTACATGAGCAGCACTGGTTAGCAGGATGCTATTGTACAAACAGTCTGTTGCTAAGCAGGGCAGAAATATTGTTTACATAAAAATGGAAGGACCTCTGGTGAATCCGGAAAGAAAGTGATCATTTCCATAACCGAAAGAGCATTTTTATATCATTCCATTTCAACTGCTATAAACCCTGAGTTGCTTTGGCAATTGCTTATTCCCGTTTTGCTGGCTCTATATCATCCTCATCTTTGCAGCTTTCCATTTACTGAATGACAGGGGGTCTTTTGTGTTTTGTTTGTTTTGTTTTGCTTTGTTTCCCCTGAAGCCTTGGCAGGAAACACCACCGTGCTGTATGGTTTCTAGGGGCCCACTTTGCAATGCTCATTCAATGAATTTTTGGTGCCCCTCTCATAAAAACCTAATTGGCTTATCCTGGTAAAATTGCTGAAAATATGATCAGAGGAGGCCCCATTAATAGCAACTGTGAAGGATGCCCTCCTCTAGCTTTATGGAGCCTTTCCCTGCATAGTGTTTGTTTGCTAGACTGAGAACAAAGCACAGCACAGCTTCCATGAGAAGAGGGAAACACAAAGACACTTACCTGCATGACAATCAGGAGGTCAAAGACCAAGATGAAAGAAGCCAGGAAAGCTCTGGAAACTTCATCACTAGGCAAAAATCCCCGATTCAACTTGTCCCAGCTGATCCAGTCAGTTGTAATGACGAGTACAACCACAGAAGTCAGAGTGAACAGAACCGTCCTGCAAGGAACAAGACACTTGTTAAAGAACATCAGACATAAGAACACACAGACAGTGGAGAGTGCATGTTATCTGTGCTAGTATATTAAATGTCTACCCCAGGCCAAGTACCTACCCTAAGGCACATTCACCAAAAGAAAGATGAAAAAAGAAGTAAATTAAGTGCTGTCTCTCAATTAGAAAAAATATATGATAGCATCTCCTCAAAGAGTTTCCCTTAAGGAAATTAAGATAATGATTACAGAGCAAGACATTAACAACAAAAATATTACAAATGGCCTTGGTTAGTGCAATGTGTGGCAAAGAGGACATTGGTGTGTACATTCTCACTGCATGTACATCCTTTACTGAGGGCAGTGAACATGTCTATGGAAGAGATAGACAGATGGTAAATGGGTGAGGAAGTCCTGGGACTTTATTAGCTTTTAACAAAAAGAGAGAGATAGTTAGACCTCCCATCATTCTCCTAATAGCCTGATGAGCTCTATAGAGAAACCACCTCTATATGCCAACTTCTCCTCATAGGTCTCGTGACATAGATAGCTTGTGGCCTAGTGATCAATGTAGGTCACATCATGTCTGCTTGCCCATTGCTTGTTATAAGATAATAGGGGCCTGAGATTTTTCTCTTATGTATCTTTGTAGGTCCCATAAAATCTTGCATAATTATATGCAGATAAAAGTCAATGAACATTTTTTAAAATTATAATAATTATCAATTAAGCTCTTCATTAAAAAAACTAGAGGCCTGGTGCACACGTGCACTGATGGGGTCCCTTGGCCTGGCCTGCAGGGATCAGGTGAAACCGGCTCTCTGACATCCCTGAGGGGTCCCAGATTGCAAGAGGGCTCAGGCCAGGCTAAGGGACGCACCAGTGCACGATCCGGCCCAGGGAGGGACGGCACGGGGGCTCCAGGGCGTGTCCAGCCCGTCTTGCCCAGTCCCGATAGGCTGGACACCAGCAGTAAGCTAACCTACTGGTCGAAGTGTCTGCCTCTACATGCCAACTGATGGTCAGTGTGTGTCATAGCAACTGGCCAAACGGTTGAACAGTAGGACACTTAGCATAGTAGGTTTTTATAATATAGGATACTTAAATTAGTCTTTAATATTGTCATTCAAAGTAAATCTGAAATATGGATTTAATCTGCTAGAGAATTGTCCACAATGCAATTCTTTCAGAGCTATATTGGTACCTCAATATTGTTTTGAACTGTAAAGAGGAAAATAAAAGAGAAAAATAGTTTTAAGAAATATATATCTAAAGAAATAATAAAATAAAGAAAATAATGAAAAAAGAAAAAATATATAAATATGGAATTATACCTTAGATGAATACTTATCCATTTTGGGAATTAACAAACTGTTTTTGCCCTCTAATTTTTTATAATTGATATTCCAAAAACAATGATATAAATTATCTTAGATTTCTCTTTTGAATTGAATAAAATACAAATTTCTAGAACAAAATTTTGGATTTTCTCTTCAAAACATCTTATTTGGAACAAATTATTAGCATAAATTTTTATTTTGATATAATGGATATAACAAATACCTTCTTAGATTACCACCAGAGATAAAAATTATATTATTTTATTTTTGAAAAACAAAAAATTATAATAAAATTTCATTTATATTATTAAAATTACAAACTCAAAATAATTTGACTCATGATCTCCAAAATGTAAATTATAGATTGTCTCTACTACCATTTAGAATACCTTTGATTATTTCCAGAAATTCAAATGGATTAAATAATTGTAAAAATTATTTCTACAATTCAACAGAAAAACATTGCAAATATTATATAGTGAAATATAAGAAAAATGTGATTTTAAACAAATTTTTCTCCAGGTTAAGTCAACCTGTGTTTTGGGTTTTTTTTGAGTTTGAGAAACTTTAATCAAATTACCACAATTTCTCTTGTCAACAGGAATATAACAGCCTCCATGAAGGAAAGATAAATATTGATTATTCTTCAAAGCTCCTTTTGGTAATAAGGGTATTTCCTCAGCATGCTTAGCTTTTCAAATGATGTCCCACAGGATGCTGTGAATAGATATAGTTCCTTAGGCCACACTGCATGGCTGAAGAGTCTGGTAAATAGTTAGGGTCCCAGTTCCCACAAGCTCATCCTTCCTTGCCTCCCCAGCCTCCTTCATGAAGCCCTTCACCTCCCTGATACTCAGCACCAAGGTGTGAAGCCCAGGAGACAGGATGCTCCAGCACCTTGCTCCAGCTCTACGGGCAGTGCCCTTTCCCTTGCACAGAGTCTGTGGTCTACAGGTTAGTATTTTTAATATCTTCCCCTGGACTTTCCCTAAGAGATACCTGGAAGCTCCTTTTGTGAGGATAGTTGATTATATAGGAATTCATACTCTAATGTTACTTCATTGGTCTACATATGTAAATTGATGCTGTAAAATTAAATATTCAGAGCAACATTTTTAGATGTAAAAATCTGTGAGTTTGGAATAAGTGTCTGCTGAGCAATCAGAAACTTCATCTGTTATAAGATTTTTTAAATAAATTGTTCTTATTCATGTTGATAATCTCATTGTGAATGAAATCACTAAAATTAATCATTAAAACTTTTTTTTGGTAATTGGAGTTTCTCATAATGCCTGTTGTATGAGAGCTTCCTAAGACCAAATCTGTATCGATTCACCTGTCATATGTTTGCTTTGATATATTTCATTTACTCCAATATGTAATATTCTAAGAGCTTTTCATAGGTATATTCCTGACTTTATTAAGTACTTCTGTTTTGACAAAGAGTATTGCCATAGAGCTCAAGAAAAAGTTACTGGTAATATTTTATTACTCCAAAGGGAAATTAAAGGAGGTATTCTGTCTGACATTTAATATTTAATACTATAAAGAGAATAAAAATGGCAATTATTAAATATGCATACATACAGCTCACAGAAAGAGCCCTAAAAATAAAGACTCTGGAGAACAGGAAAAAGAAAATGAATAGGGGAACCAGAATACATTAATTGGTCATTAGAGCTCCAAAATTATATTCAGTGCTTTGGCTAGATTTGGCTGAAAAAATCAATGTGCTGCATGTGGTTTGATTTCTGAGCCACTGCTTATATTTGTTATATTTTTACCAAGCTATGATAATTCAGTCACAACACCAGTTTAAAAGACCCAGTTAGGATTTACAAAAAATAAAACTTTTATGTGAAAAAAAGGACAGTAATAATAGCAAATTGCAATTACAGCAATATGCCACTTACAATGTGCACAGCATTGGCATAAGTACTTTACACAAATTAACTCATACAATCCTTACCACAACCCTGTTATCACCACCCTCGATTTACTATTGCTCAAACTGAGTTACAGAAAATTCAAATAACCCAACTAGGGTTACAGACTTTGTATGTTATGTAAAATATCAGATATATGTGACATAAGATGATTGAAACCCAGGCTCACTCATGACGGTCTGTCCTAACCATTGTCCACATGGCCTCTCATAGGAAACGCCTGCTAGTACCCTCCTGTTCCAATGTTTGTAGCTAAGAGTTCATTTATTTTCCTTGAAAAATTATCCTCCGGAATACTTAACAGTGAAAACTAAAACTGACAGACACTGACACCACTGCCAGGGAAGAGCTAAAAGGAATATGTCCATGGCAGCAGACATGGAACCTGAGGGAGGCTGGCCATCCATACAACATCCTTCGGTTTTACTGAAGCAATATGGTTGAAAAGATGCTTACTCTGGACCATGCTTCTTGGGGAGTTCCAGCTTCTCTCTTTAAGAAGCATCTAATTAAGCAATTATCTGGATTATTTCCCTTCAGGCCGCAGCCAGCACCAGCAGGACATCCTGGCTCATCAATATCACTGACTGGTTGATGGCCACCAAATAGAAAGAACTCATAAATAATCATCAGCTTGAGTGGTGAATCTCACTTTCATGTTTTCAAATTCTAACTCGTTTGCTTTTCCTCAGTTGTTGCTAATTCCTCTTAGATGAATAAGAATTAGAATTTGAGACAAGAAGGGCTAACAGCGCTTTTCTGAGCCAATGGCTTCTGACCTCTGGGAGGGCTCCTGGGTGCCATGGAGCGGCTGCTAAGCAAGTGTGAATGCATATGTGCACCAGGAGCTGCCGGTCAAGTGAACAAACAAAATGCTTCCCGACAGGTTAGGGGACTGGCTTGTGTCACACAGACAGCCAGTGACTGAACTTCAGTGAGAACTTACATCTACTGACTCTGAGGAGGATCTGTCCTGTGGTAAACCACTTTCCTTCTTCAGCTGGAAATCTGCAGATATTCTCAAAAATTTCATATCATCTTGATCTCATTTGGAAACATAGGCATTTAATAGCCTCTTCAAATATTTATTTTATATGGTCATCAGAGACAGAGTCATCCATGTAAGCAAATGTAGACAATCCCCCAAACGTGGTTTATTTCATAGTCTGAGTCATTCTAACCTAACTTCTGGATTTTCAAAAATACTTAACTCTAAGTAACTAAATTATTACTATTGTTTTCCTTCTTCCATTCATAACCACTTTAAGATAGACTTATAGCATAGTCAAATTTCCTGAAAGCAGACATTAAATCAAGGGAGAGAAGAATTGGCATTAGGTTTTAAGCGCTAACTCACAGGGCTATTACACACTTTCATTTTGATTAAACCAGGAATGTGCAGACTCTCCTAACTAATATATTATGAGCTGAGTCAAACAAAATTGCCAAAATCTAACCACCTTTTACTCTACTAAAAGTAGCAATTATAAGTGATTCGATATAATATGCTTTTATGTGTTTTAATATATTAGCTATTATTCATGCTCTAAATTATTTATAATATTCTATTCCAGATCTCATATTCCTTTCTGATCATGCTACACAGTTATTGTAACATCTACATGGGGAAAAATCACTTTTACTTCTTTTAAAAATACTTGTGTTAAAATGTTGGAACAATCAAAACAAGTCAGATCATGTATCATAATTTCTCATAGTAAAATCAAAATCTGCAAATATTATTAAAAATGGAAGGTTTCAGGTTAGCACTATGATAAAAGAGTACATGAATCAAGATAGCAAGTTTAATTTTATAATTAACTTATATATTCTCATATTTCAAATGCTAAATATAATAAATGAATGGGTTATGGCAATGGTATTTAAAATTATTTAATAGCATAATTTCTAACCATGTTTTTTAGAGGGGAAAATATAACAGGCATAAGAAGAAGAATGCTTTCTTTCATTTTCATTGCAAACATCCAGTTCCCCTTTGGACTCTAAGTACCAGCACACAGAAGTCACAGATGGCCATGGGAGAATGCCAACCCTTTTCATTTTGCTTGTTTTAATTATAATGTTGCCACTGCAACTCTGCAAGAGAAACAATCACCATTCGAGTCCTCAAGCCAGTTTGTTGTGAAATATGTGAGTTTATTCAGCAGCATAACCTAGCCGACGAAGTCAAGGTTGCTCCTCAGATAATAAGGAAATGGCTTAGTGTCCTTCTGGTCTCCTACTCTTGAGATGGGGAAGCACTAAGGGAAGACAAAAGTAATTTTTGCTAAGTGACCTAGTGAACCAGCACCGATTCTCCGTATGGCTTTTAAGTAAATGCCACTGCCAGTTCTTGGCCAACCTGAATACATTTGTTAAGATGGGATCCCTGAGAAAGGAGATGCAGTTATTAACTAATCTTGTTTGTGGCTCCACTGGGATGTGGAGTCTGTAAAATAAATGATTAGACTCTAATGTTGTCCATTAAAGGGTGCATTTATGTGTTATTTATCTTTATATCTCTCTATTACCCATGAAGAGAAGTGCCCTGAACACAGCAGGAGCTCAGAAAGCACTGAAGAAACTGAAATGAAGAAACAACTCGGTAACTCTGGTTCCTGAAAGGCCATGAAAGAAGAGGCTGAAAAGTCACCTCTGGGTCAGGGTATTTGGCCTTGAAGTTTGTAATTTATGTCAACAGTGTCCTGACATCCTAATCTATGTAAACAATGACCTTGGAGTTCTTCAGTGCTCAACCACTGCATCCTTGTGTGGGATCCTGGGCAGCAACAATTTTTCTAATAGAGGTGGCAAATGAAATAAACATATATTTTTTAGTTGCTTGAATTCTTCTGTCTGGGTAATGTTAGTTTACCCAGAGGTACTGAAAAATAGCTAAGTGATATAGAACATAGTTTGTTTTGGTCAGGAGAAAGCTTTTTTCTTTTTCTTTTTGTTTCATAGTTTTAGGCATGGAGTAAAACATGGTTTAGGAAAAATACTATTTAGTAGACGGCAAGATTCTCAGGATAGAGGCTGTGTCATTTATTACTGATTACTAATGACTGGCACATCACTGTTACTTAAATAGCAGTTGAATGAATAAATGAATTAATTTAACCTGGAGTAGATAATACTCATCCCTTACTCTTGACCAAGCACAGATACTACTGCAATTGATGATACTTGCCTCCAGTGTTTCCAGAGATTCCAAGAAAGAGGCCCGGGCAGTGCAAAATTAGATCAGATGGACCTAATGGGCATATTAATCCTGTGTGTCTCAGCAAACTCCCCAGGCCAATTTTTCTTCCTGGTGAAAATTGCCTTGTATATACTAAATCATTCACCAATTCAGTAGAATAAAACATATAAGACATATTCTACTCATTGTTACCTTGGGTATAAAATATTAGCACAAATTCAGTATTGAAAGTGGTAATAAAGATAGAGCTGTAGGTAAATGCCCATTAACTACAGATAATGCCAGGAAGCAGTATAACCATTATTTTTTAAGGAAAATGGAATGACAGGGATGATACTCCAAACACACTTTTGACTTTTAAAAATGCAAAGTAGAAATTTTAAACTAAATGTCCCAAGCTTCATCTTTTTGCTGTTGTCAAATTTGCTTTTTTATAAAAATTCTTTATTAGTTAAGGTATTAAAAATGTGTCCTCATCCCCCCCACTAAACCCCCATCCTCCCCCCCCCACTCATGCTCTCATCCCCCTGTTGTCCATGTCCATTGATTTGGCTTATATGCATGCATACAAGTCCTTTGGTTGATCTCTTCCCCTTGCCCCCTCCCTCCCCTACTATCCCTTGCTTTTAAAAGAAATAAGAAAAACCAGGATCTCCTTAAGTAGGAGTGAGCAGGACAAAAGTATGTCTTATTTGATTTCTAAGAAATAGGATGAATTTGCATGCTGGGTTAAAAATAAATGTTCAAGTAAAATTTTGTGACTTTATTGAAGCCAAGATGTTTACATAAGTGAAAACCAAGGCCATGAGTTTATTTTGAATAGCATCTCAAACATCTCTTGAACAGGATATGTCAGTAGGAGCCTGTCCATTGGGAAGAATACTTGCAGAACTCTCCACAAGCACCCCTGGAAAGAAATATTTTCAATGACTTCGGCTCATGATATAATTTCTAGGAAAGTAGATGTTATAAACACAAAATACTTTTATAAAAGAAGACCATGAAATAGACAAGAAGAACAAAAAAAATCCCTAAAGTTGTAAAAAATACTTATGGAAATAATGTCATGTCACAATGGAAGATCAAGCATTAGTATTCAGATTCATAAAAAATACACTTCATTCTTGAATTCAAAGGGAAAATATTTTTTAAAGCATCTAAGGCTTTCTTACTGCAGATATATATTTAGTTTCTGTTGGGTACTCATGAAGATTTTTATTTATTTATTTAAGAAGAATTCAGGACAAACTGTTGCAAAAACAATATCTCACTCAGAAATAGGAGATGAGCATGGTGTACTAGTGATCAGAGGACCAACTAATAACTTTGATTTGATTAAGAATTGCTTATTGGCATTTTAAAATATATTTTTATTTATTCAGAGAGGCAGGGAGAGGGAGAGAGAGAGATAGAAACAATAATGATGAAAGAGAATCATTGATCGGCTGCCTCCTGCACACCCAACACTGGGGACTGAGCCCACAACCCGGGCAGGTGCCCTGACCAGGAATTGAGCTGTGACCTCCTGGTTCATAGGTAGACACTCAACCACTGAGTCACTCAGGCCGGGCTGCTTATTGGCATTTTAAAGGCAGATCATCAGCTTTGTCTGGTCAACCTAGTGGAGAATTTTGAAGCTGTATAAAATGTGTAATTTCCTCAAGAACTTAGAAAGCTCCTTGATAGAAAATGCTGTTTCAAGTAATGTATAAGTTTGGGAAATAGTATTGCTTTTTGAGAAAGTTACATTGTAATGCATGCAAGGGCACAGAGAATTCAAGAAACATTTGTTTGCATCTACTGTGCCAAAGGCACAGAGCTAAATTGAAAAGACAGGAATAATCTCTGCCCTTAAGGAAACGTGTTGCTAGTAGAAGAATGGCAGTACATACAAAATAATCACAAGTAAAAACCATAAAGCTATGGCTATTTCCAAGACTACCTGATTCATTTTTATCAGGTATGAAGGGTAGCTGGGAGGTTTAATTAAATTAGACCTAAAATATGGATAGATTTCTACAATGGAATGGATATTGTGGGCAAAAGACAAATTTGAAGTGAAATATGGAAATATTAGTGGATGGGTAATGAAGCATAAGGGAAGAATGGCGAAGTTTTCGAAGTTTCTAGCTTGTGTGACGAAAAGGATTGTGAAGCCATTCACTGAAGTGAGAAATATGAAAGAAGGCAGGGATGAAAGTCTCATTTGGACACACTGTTGAGTTTAAAGGGCTAGTAGGAGCATATATACAGGACTGAACAACAGTCAGCTGGAGATAGGAATCTAGGCCAAAGAAAGGTCAGGTCCTGAATTTTGATTCATTCAAACAGACATAATTGTTAGAGTCATAGGATGAATACAGTTTTCCAGTTAAAAAATAAATATTAAAAGAATGGAGAGGAAAAAAATCAAGGGCAGAATCCTGAAGATCACCTCTTTCTATCAAGTATACAGAGAAAGATGAAGACTAATAAGACCAGAAATATATGAGAGATCCAGAAGAAAACAATATTATAGAAGGGAGAGAAAGACAATTTCAAGAATAAATTCATGCCCCCCAAATTCCAAGTGCTACATAGAAATTTTATTGAATAATTTTGAAAATGAATCATTGTTGAGGATACTTTCTTCTTCAACATAAAACTCCTCTGAAAATTGCAAAATTTAATATAAATATAGTTACAGATATTTCCTCTGTAAACTCAGATATGGGACTAATTTGTGTTCTGCTCCCAGGATCTTCAGTAAAGAGGAAGAGAAAATTGAGGGAACTGAGTAATTCGATTTAAAAATATTTGGCTGTGATTAGCCAAGTAATTGACAGTTTTATTAGAGTTTACCCAAATATATCAGACAAAGGTATTTAATGTTTCAATTTTCTGGTATGTTGTATCAATGAAGAACAGCCATTTCAAGTCATTCTGTTTTATAGAATGTATTTCTCGGTAACAAATTTTGACTTTGACTTAATCATTTCCTCATTAAGAGAAAGTAGTTAGCATGCATATTTGAGGGACAACAATATATCAGCACAGAAATATGACACAAATATATCTACTCTTGAATACGTTAACACATAATTAGGGAAATGAGTTATAATGTAATTAGGAAGAGAAGACCATCATGTATCAGAGTGCAATCAGGAATAAAGGAAAATCTTAAGGGGGCACCGGAATTACTTGGTGCACTGAGGGAAGAGACAAAGGATCACCTTAGAGGGATAAAATGAGCCAGAAAATGGGGACATCAGTCCTATACTTACGTGGAACTGAATTATCCAACAAGACAAATGATCTTAGTAAAGGACCCCATGCTCCAGATGAAAATGCAGCCGGCTGACAGCTTAAGTCTGAGCAGAGTATCCAGGCCCATCTGGTCAGACTTCTGACTTACAGGACTTATGTAAGATAATACATAGTTGTTTTTTAAGACACTAAGTTGTGGTAATTTGTTATGTAGCAATGGAAAACTAATATGGCTGTAGAAATGTAGGATTCCTGGAATCCTAAAATGATTGCTTATTGGAAACATTTCCAAACTAGATTAAGAAAAGAAATGCTTACCTAAGATAATTAAAATCAACTATAACCATTACCTATCTGAACTGGAGAATAAACCTAGGTTTCCTTGGAACATCTATTCACAGTAAATAGCTCACTGAATTAGAAAACCAAAATTAGTCTTAACAGAAAATTTGGTCCAGCTATTTGTCTCCCAGTGTATAAATAGTTGTACAGGGAAGGCTGTTTCTATGTCTTTTCTTAAAATTTAACTGAAAGAACGATGCTTTCAAAGCTCATTCAAGCATATAAAAATGCCAACTAATATCTAAATGCAATTTCTCTTAGTTAAATTTAACTTATTATAACCCTAGAATCCATTTAATAGGATCTACTGCATGATAAAAACTCATATATTTAAAAAGAAAACTCTGTCAAAGAGAAGAGAGAAACTGGTTTCTAGTTGTGGTTCATACTACTTATTTATGTGTACTTTCATGCTTAATTTCTTGATCTCTGAAATGATGAAAATAATTATGATGATGATAAAGAAGTAGATGATGATGGTGATGATGAGTTAAAATACATTAAGTTGTAATTAAATTGTCACATCCATATACTCCATTCTCAAACAATCTTAGGAGGTAAATATTATTAATCACTTCACTTTGCATACAGAATATTAGACCTAAGTAAGCTGTCCAATAAAACAAAGCTATTATCAAATGTGGAGCTTAGATTTAAACCCACATCTCTCTGACTCCAATGGCAAGATCTTAGCCATTATGCCATTCTGACTTACCTATTTATGATGTTGTTGGGATTGAATAAAATAATGTCTGTGAGACAGCAATGAAAACTTTAAATGTTGTTGTTATTTTTAAAATATAGCAGTCCAGTCATTCTTTAGATTTCCTTCTCCAAATTATTCAACACATATTCAAAGATAAAGCTACTAATATTATCTCATTCATGAGAAGTTGGGAAAGTTTTTTTCAAGTAATAAAACTGAGTTGTGTTTTCTTTAATTAGAGATGATGTGTTTATTTATTTTTTTTTCCATTCAGCATTTAGAAGTTCTTTTTTTTTTATTTTTTATTTTATTTTTTTTTAATATTTTTTTATTTTTCGCTTAAAGTATTACAAAGGGTATTACATAAGTGTCCTTTTTTTCCCCCCCGCCCTTGACACACCCCTACCCTCCCTTACCCCCCAGTGTCTTATGTCCATTAGTTATGCTTATATGCATGCATATTATTCAACACATATTCAAAGATAAAGCTACTAATATTATCTCACTCATGAGTAGTTGGGAAAGTTTTTTTCAAGTAATAAAACTGAGTTGCGTTTTCTTTAATTAGAGATGATGTGTTTAATGTACAAAACCAAACTTTTCATATACTTTTCTGTACTTTTTGGGTGCCATTAAGTGATAAAAGGGCCATTCACACTGGAGCTGGGCGTGTGCTGGTGCAGGCACAGAAATATCTGATTTGGCCTAATGTGGAATGGGCCATAACTTGATGAAACTGGGTAATTTTCAAAAATTACCATTATATTATGATTAATTTTAAAAACATTTAAAGGACCTGAGGCCCTACCAGTCTCTGTCAGGTAGTTTTCGAAGAGAGGATATTATAAAAATATACTATTTGGATGAACTTAACTTACCCACTTCAAAGTTGTGAATTTCACTGAGTCTATTGGCCTCCTTCCTTATAACAATGTAGGCACTTAGCTCTCTAACAGCCTCCATTTCCTTACGTAAGAACAGAGGCCTCTAAGTGAAATTCTGCCTTCCTTTTGAGTTTAGGGATTTTAGAAGGTCAAATTCTAGTTTGTTCCCACTTTCCTTATTTTTACTCACTTTTATACCCTTTTGTGATGCATAGATCTGTTGACCTTGGTGATGCCACGTGAACTTAACTGCATGTTTGGCAATAAGATGTTGGAACTGCATGAGTCCAATAAGTCCTGTTAGAGCACATTGGATAGGAACCTCCAAAAAAATATCAAAACCTCCATGCTCCTTATGCCTGTGATAATATTTCAAAAGGCTCATTATGGGAGGTGAAAAGCTATAAGGTTGGTACTGCTTCGTGGGAACTCTTTCTTCCCACATGATTTTCCTACCAGACCCCAGAAGGACTACTACTTGGGAGAAGGCGTGTGTAGGAGGGCGAAGTGGAGAATGCTGACATTAACTTAAAGTTTAACTAGAGAACAATACAAAATAGAGAAAAAATTATGTGAAAATAAATTAGTTTTTAAAATTTCTTCTTCTAGTACTTATATGTATAACTCTGGAAAGAGGTTTCTGAATGTATCTTTTCAATGCCTTAATCCATGCTTTGCTTTTCCAAATAAGCCTTGATTAACCTGCTGTGCGTGCTTGTGCCAAATCTCAGATTCTTAAATGTTTATACTTGCCAAGGAAGCATAAATTTTTACCTTTTCTACCAATACCTTTGTTTTTAAGGGTGTAGTAACGGATTGTCAGCAAATATTAAACCCCAATTAGCTCAAAATTAAGAAACCAAATAAAGTTTTTAGGCAATTTCCTGAATATTCAAAGATATAAGTCTTTTATATCAAGATAATAACATGAGTACTTTTGTAAACCCCGCCAAATCTTGTTTTAATGAAGATCTATAAAAGGAAATAAACCCATTAATAGCAATGAGAACACATAAGAAAGATATTTTGATGAATTTTCAGTAAAAGAAGACACTGGATTTGGACATATGCGACACTCAGTGAAGGCAGCGGGAACACAGGCACACACAAAAGCTCAGAGGAGAACCCTTCATTCCACTGACATTCCCAAGAGACTCGAAGCAAGAAGAGGGCATGGATGAAAAGCAAGAAGGCAAGTGCAGTGGAAATAAGACTGGCAGACTTCTCTTTCTTCTCTCTTGACTGTCCATGACTTTGAGCAACTGTTTGACTATGAAAGCAGCGAATCTATGTGACCTTAGCACTGGTTGCATGTTCTTTCACATGAACAGATTTAATGTCATCACCTTAATTGTATGGCCAGTCATATTAGTTGATTTTTCAGTGAGTCAATTTTTAAAATATAACATATAATTTAAAAACCATTGGTAGGTTTGCAAATGTTGGGCTGAATCAATAGACTAAACATGGAAGGCAGTTACAGAAATTTGGGGAAACCACAAATATGTGAAAATTAAACAACACAGAATAGTCAATGGGTCACAAAACAAATTGCAAAAAAGATTAGAAAATATTTAAAAATTAATGAAACCAAAACACAACAAATCAAAACTTATGGGATATAATTTTTAGAGGCAAAGTTAGAACTGTAATTGCCTATATTAAAAAAAGAAAGATTTCAAATCAATAACCTTACACCCTAAGAAATTAGAAAAAGAAGAGCAAGCTAAAACCAAAGCACAGAATGAAGAAAATTGTTGAGAAATGCAGTTATGTGCCAGGCAGTCTTTTGACCTCCCCAGACTCCTCCTCCCCATATGCATACACAGTTACAAAAGAATAGGCTTTGTGCCTGGAACACTTGCTTACAAAGAGATAAAGAGTCCGCACAGCCTGTGTTAGACTAATTATCCTGTACAGAAATATATTTTCCTGTCTCAGTCTGTATGTGTGTTCCTTTGTTCTGCTTAAGCATGTGTTTCATATGGCACCAGGCCAACCCCACTGCTACACCTGTCCCCTGAAGGCAGGGGACAGAGTCCTTCATTCTGGGCTACAAGATGGGTGCATACAGGCCACTTGTTCTGCATTGACTGCTGAGAGAAATCCACTGGCAAAAGGGACATGAATAGGAGACTGATGCTCAATACTAAAGCTGATTTTGCTCTTTCTTCTCTGTGCGTAAAGCATTGTTCTATCTGATGCTTGACGGCACTGTGTTTTCCTTAGTGACTCTGAGTGTGCAGACTGCTACTCTGGTGAAAAGCAACAGATGCGATTTGCTCAAAATAAATAAAAAAATTAGCAAAGAAATAAATAAATTGAGAATAAAAGCACAATAGAATAAATAAAACAAAATATTGTTTCTTTGAAAGTACTGACAAACTTAACAAATCATAAGCTAGATTGACCATAAGAAAGATTCAAATGACTAAAATCAGTAGTGAAACATGAGACATCACTACTGATCTTGCAGAAATAATTTTAAAACGTTATAAGGGAATACTGTATACAACTGTATGCTAACAAATTAGACAACCCAGGTGAAATGGCCTTTTTCTTTTAAAGACACAAACTAAATCAAGAAACAAGCTAAATCAAGAGTACATGGAAAATCTAGACTTTTAACAAGTAAAGAGATGGAATTAATAATTTAAAAAAACTCTTTACAAAGAAAAGCCCATATCCAGATGGCATTCAATAGTAAATTCTAGCCAATATTTAAATAATTAATATCAATCCTTCACACTCTACTCCAAAAAATAGAAATGAATACTTCCCAATTTATTCTATGAGGCCAGCTTAATCTAATACCAAATCAGATAAAGATATCACAAGAAAAGAAAATTGCAGAACAATATTTTTTATTAATGTAGATGCAAAACACCTCAACAAAATACTGGCAACCAAAATTCAACAACATATAAAAGAAAATCATACACAATGACCAACTGGAATTTATACCAAGATTGCAAAATTAGTTTATGATTTGGAAATCAATATAATGTATCTTGTTAATAGAAAAATGGCCCCCTCACAAAAAAAATGACATGATCATCTCAATAGACAGAGAAAAAGCATTTGGCCAAACCAACCCCAAACTCAACATCCTTTCATGATAAAAGCACTCAACCAACCAGGAATAGAAGGAAACTTTTTCAATCTGGTAAAACCCATCTATGAAAAACCAATAACTAACAGTATACTTAATGGTGAAAACTGTAAGCTTTCCTCCTAATATCAGAAAAAAGAAGGATGTCTGCTCTCACAACTTATTCAA
The DNA here is from genome assembly GCF_000147115.1 of Myotis lucifugus. NCBI lineage: Eukaryota > Metazoa > Chordata > Mammalia > Chiroptera > Vespertilionidae > Myotis > Myotis lucifugus. The sequence continues at coordinate 719,256 of NW_005871078.1, forward strand.
CATTATACTAGAGGTTCTAAGCAGGCAATTAGGTAGGAAACATAAACAAAAGAAATTAAAATGAAAAATGACCTGATACAGGGTGGGACAAAAGTAGGCGTACAGTTATGAGTATGAGAAACACAGAGTTTATTCTTGTGTTATTATTACTTATTGTCGTATTTTCCATACAAATAATTGTAAACCTACTTTTGCACAACCTGAATAAGTAATACTGACACATATATATATACACATATAGACACAAAATTATTAGAACTAACAAAGAAATTAAGCAGGTTGCAGGATCAATATACAAAAGCTAATTGTATTTCTATATACTAGTAATGAACAATCTAAAAACAAAATTGAGAAAATTTTCATTTATTTTAGTATCAAAAAGAATAAAATTTTTACAAATAAACCTAACAAAATAAGTGCAAAACTTATACTCTGAAAACTATAAAACATTGTTGGAAGAAGTTAAAGAAGACACAAATAAATAAACATTTCTTGTTCATGGATTGAAAGACTTAATATAGTATCAAGATGGAAATACTACTCAAATTGAAAAAAATTGCTATACAGTCAGTGCAAACCCTATCAAAACCCTAGCTGCTTTGTTGGCAGAATTGACAAGCTGGTACTAAATTCAAATGAAAACCCAAGGGACATTTGGCATAAGAGCAGACATTTGGTCAATGGAATAAAATTGAGAGTCCAGATCTACCTACCTATTTATGGCCAATTGATTTCTGACAAGGGTGACAATACCATTCAAATGGTCTTTTCAACAAATGGTGCTAGAATAATTTGATAATCACATGCAAAATAATAGAGTTGAATAGCTACTTCACACCACACACAAAAATTATCTCAAAATAAATCAGACTTATTTTAAGAGCTAAAACTGCTGATAGAAAACATATGCCATGGGGTGAAGCTTGATTAACAGTTTTAAAATCAAGGAGGTGATGGAGAACACTGAGAGTGGATTCTGAATTTCCAGCGAGGGGAAGATTTTTTAGGAAGACAACAGAGATGGAAACAATGAGCAAACAAGCAGATGAAAAACAAACTATTCAGACAAAAATAGGTTATCTAGAAACAAATAGGTTATCTCCTAGTCAGTTTAATATAGCTTTACCCTATTAAACTGAATATCTTATCTATGTAGGCACTGTTAGTCTATTTGTAGGTATACTGAGAACTACATTCTTTAGAAAGCCATGGAATTAAGTAACATTTTAGAGCCTAAATCTGGGATTCTAATTATTAGGTTGAATTGTTATAAAACATTAAACAATTCTGTTACTTTGACAATGTTGATGTGACCCTCCAGGATATAAATGCACCTTCACTAAAATAAATTATGAACTAACAGAATAGAGCTTGATTATTCTATTTTTTTTAGCAGGTGAAGGAATATGTGCATTTTCACATACAATAATGTGTTTTTTCATTATTTTTCCTTATGAGAAACACAATGACAAATAATTCCAAAGAAAGGATAGCATCATTGATGGCAGGTCTGCCAAATGGCTAATTATCTTCAGCCCTTTTATCTAGATGACATTTATCTTGCCTTAAATGTCCCATATCATACAGGAAATAGTTAAAATAACAGATTTTATGTTTTTCTAAAAGCATGAGGAATCAAAATAAATAAACATAAAAACATTTGGTTTCTTTAAAAAACTTTACATAATAGGTAAAGGCTACTCTGAATTTATTTTACCATATCATTAACTTTCCAAAATGAAAGTGTTATCTATTTCAAACACCAACTTATTTAAATTAAATGTAAGTGTTGTTACAAATGCTGCTCTCTGTGACACAGCAAAAGAAAAGTTATAGCCTTATAAAAAGCACAATTTCAATAATGAATTAGTACATAAAAAGTAGAGCACTTTTTTTTACCTAGCTTACATTCTTAAAGGTGACTTTCATTTAGTAGGATAGCAATATTAAAAGTCAATCTCATGCCATGAAAAATAGTGGTGTATGATATTAATTTATCTTCTATAAAGTTATATAATATGGAGTATAAGCCATGGTAAACATACTCTGGTAGTTTAGTATGTGTATCTACTGATTACTTTTGTACCTCCGATAAGATACCTCCTTCAAATACATCAAACATGAAGCAACAGGAATAAACAGACTTCTCTGTTCTGTTTCTACCAATGGGTGAACAAAATTTCCCTGATCATGTCATTACTCTGCTTCAGTTTTCTTTTCCCACCCAATGAAAAGTGAATTTCTTTTTTATCTCTATATTAGAGTTTTCTGAAACAAATAAGTGAATAATGAGTGTATGAGCATATATGCACCATTAATGCAAATTTATAGAAACTGTAATTAATGCACACAGATATATACACATTGCAAAATGTGTGTGTGTGTGTGTTGTACGTGCATGTGTGTGTAAACTGAAAAATCTGTGGTACCACTCAAATTTTAGAATGTTGAATATAGTGAGCATGACACTTCTCCCTCCTTACTTTTAAGGCAGAGCTTCTTTTGCATAAACATGTCCAGGAAAAGCTCTGGAGAATCCAGCTTATACCTATATTAATCCTTACAGGTTTTCCTTTCACTGAAAGCTCATATGGATTTTCTTTTAATAGCAAAAACATTGACTGTTTACATTCCATTTCATTAAACAAGGTAATTTTCAGCTTTGAACAAAGGTCATTATCTTGTAATTCCTGCCCAGATCAATAGAAAATTACAATAAGATGAGTTTTACAAGGTGAAAAGTAAAAAAAAAAAAAAAGTCTAATCCAGAACTTCAATCAGAGGGGCATCCTGACATGCTTTTAATTGAGTTTTATTCTAATGCTTTGTTTCAAACTCCATTCAAAATGATGGCACATGTAAAGGTTTTTCAGACTCCTACTTCTCCATTTACCACTCAACTGGAACAATTACAATGGGTTTTGTTACCAGTTAAATATCATAATATCAATGGCAGGATTTATTGAACAACACAGTACCTTCCATAAAAGTTTGTATTATTAAATCGGAGTGCTTCCGTGAGCTCCATTTTTAATATGAATTTTCCCTATAACAACTACTCATAAGTACCGATAGCATCAAGGATTTTGAATATAAGCCTGTAGGTAAATGCAGTACAAAAAAGGCTAAATCCTCAATATCAAAAGGCTTTCTTTCTATCATTGCAGAAGTCCAGAATTTTGGTACCAATAGAAAAATTTTCAGATTTTTTGGCACTTTCCACATTACAGTTTCGTATTTTGGAGGCAGTAGCATGGAACATTAGTTTTTGAGTCAGGTACTCCATTAATGATCATTGCTTTATTATTTTTTTAAATTGATATTTTCTAAAAATTATATATTAAGATGGACCAACATACAGTAAATTTTACAACCTTTATAGACTTGCTATTCAAAAATACATTTAAAAAATCCAAGACAAACTGAGGACTCAATTTATTCCATAATAGAGATACTAATAGAAGAAGAAATCTGCTATATAAAGTCTAATATGCAACTCATAATTTAAAACTAGAATATTTTAAAAGCAGCTTGTTAAAATTATTTTTCCTCTCTCTGTTTACTTGTGGAGTCTGATTAAAATGCTTAACTTCAAGATTTATGCCTGTCTCTCTTCCCGCTCCCAGAATCCATGATTTACATATGGTTTCCCACTGAACAAAAATAGTGGTAGGGCGGGGGGTGGGGGGAGGGGAGTCAGAAGAGAGAGAGGGTTGTTTACTAAACTAAGCTAATTGCTATCCATGAAAAGATATTTGTCTTTTTTTCTTCTAAACTTGCATAGCCTGATGGACAGGCTGCCAAGGCAAATAATGATCGCCAAAGTAGCCAGCTTTAAAATGATTTCATTCTGAATAGCATTTTTCCCAAATATCAACTAATAAATACTTACACTTTTTGCTTTAATATTTATTATAGGAGATAATAATAGATTATATGACTGAAGGATTAAAAATAAAGGATATTAGAAAATGCCTAGAAAATGGAAAGTTTTTTACTACTAGGAATTATAGCATTTTTACGTACAATCTCTTTTTATATCACTTGGCTTTTTATCTAACATTAAAGGAGGCAAGATCTGAGAAAAGGTTAGAACTGCTCTTAGCCAAGAGACAAGTCAGAAAATCACAAATGAATCTGAAGGCACAATCTCATAGGAATGACCATTGTAAGGGCAGTGATGACTACAGATGCTTGAGAGATTGCTCCATTACCCTTTTCTAACCTGCAGATATGTGTGGACTACTTTGGTGACCAAGAGGATCTTCTGGGCAGTAGAGCAATGGAAGGGCATTATGGCTACCACCAGTCCCTACCTGGGGACCTGGGAGCAACAGGGAAAATGTCCACAGCCAATTCTGTCCAGTGAACAAAACCAGCATAACCTACTTGAGGTAGGTTTCAACACAATGTTCTAATGTGCTTCTTTAGTCATTTTCATAGTAGTTTTTTTTAAAGAAACTATTGGTTCTTAAATAAAAATTATTTCATAAACTGATCAGTTTTATTATTCAATTATTCAAATATTTGTAGTACAAAAATATGAGCCAGAGCATGAATAATAATGTTTTAGTTTTAAATGCTTTTTTCTGTAACTCAAAGAGAGAGAAACATCCATGTGAGAGAGACTCATCGATTGGTTGCCTCCGGCTCAAGCCCCAACCAGGGCTGGGGATAGAACCTGCAACTGAGGTACATGCCCTTGTCCAGGATATGGGCCCATGCTCTAACCACTGAGCAACTGACAATATTATTTTTAATATATCAAATGTTATTATTAAGTCATTGCAATGGTAATATACACAGAAATATTTAGATAAAGTGTGCATTTCAGGAAATGCAATGATTTATCGTTCCTTGAAGTATAGATTTAATTATAGAGCACCTAGGTGGGGGAAATCTTGTTCAACTGCTACACACCATCATTCCAATCATGATCATCACCCCCAAAAGATCAGGACACTTTGACTTCACTCCTTGATAGAAGTCAGTAGCTTTGTAGATTCCTGGGATGCTTTGAGATATAAGATAGGCAGTTGCACGGTGAACAAAGAATGGGTTGTAAAGGCTCACACATTAGGTTTGAATCCTGACACAGCCACTTAGTCACTGTACGATTAGACAAGTTTTTGATCTGTCTGAAATGCAGTTTCCTCATCTTAAAACTAGGGTTATAAAAACTACATCATGGTGTGTTATGAAGAGTAAATGAAGTCATTATGTAACTCACCCAGCACATTGTAGAAACTCATAACTTAGGAACTCATATTGCTATATTACATGACTAGAACATTTAAGATAAGGTTTACCACCTCATTGTAAGGCATAGTTATCAGTCAATTAGAAGAACGGCTCAACATCTCATGCAATTTAGTAAGGAACAATGACTAGGAAATGCTATCCTATATAATAAAAGCCTAATATGCAAATTGACCAAACGGCAGAATAACTGGTGGAACAACCAATCGCTATGATGCGCACTGACCACCAGGGTGCAGACACTCAACGCAGGAGCTGCCCCCAGTCGGCAGACCCCAGGTCAATCAAGGCAGGTGCCAGCGGGGGGCCCCCGATCACCCCGCCAGTCGCCCCACAGAGGGAGGAGACGAGCGGCGGCAGCGGAGGGTGGGGCCGGCAAGTGGGCAGTGCCAGGCTGACCAAGGTGGGTGCCAGCGGGGACCCCCTATCGCCCTGCTGGTCACCCCACAGATTGGCCCTGATCGCCCGTCAGGCCTAGGGACCCTACCCATGAACGAATTTTGTGCACCGGGCCTCTAGTAGGTATATAACAGAACACCAATATAAAAAATGAAGCGTATTTCTATTTAAATATTTTATACACAAAGAGAGAAATATAGCATGAGTCATAAATGTGAGCCACATATGTAAATTTTAATTTTCTAGTAGCCACACTAAAAAATGGTGAAAAGAAAAAAGTGACATTCATTTTATTTTTTAATTTTTTAAAATTTCTTTATTGATTAAGGTATTACATATGTGTCCTTATCCCCCATTACCCCCTCAACCCCCCCACTCGTGCCCTCACCCCCCTGTTGTCTGTGTCCATTGGTTAGGCTTATATGCATGCATACACGTCCTTTGGTTGATCTCTCCTCCTTACCCCCACCCTCCCCTCCCTTCCCTCTGAGGTTTGATGGTCTGATCAATCCTTCTCTATCTCTGGATATGTTTTTATTCATCAGTTTATGTTGTTCATTATATTTCATAAATGAGTGAGATCATGTGATATTTATCTTTTTCTGACTGGCTTATTTCACTTAGCATAATGCTCTCCAGTTCCATCCATGCTTTGCAAATGGTAAGAATTCCTTCTTTTTTACCGCAGCATAGTATTCCATTGTGTAGATGTACCACAGTATTTAATCCACTCATCTGTTGATGGGCACTTAGGCTGTTTCCAAATCTTAGCTATGCTGAATTGTGCTGCTATGAACATAGTGGTGCATATTTCCTTTCTGATTGGTGTTTCTAGTTTCTTGGGATATATTCCTAGAAGTGGGATCACTGGGTCAGATGGGAGTTCCATTTTTAGTCTTTTGAGGACACTCCATACTGTTCTCCACAGTGGCTGCACCAGTCTGCATTCCCACCAGCAGTGCACGAGGGTTCCTTTTTCTCCGCATCCTCGCTAGCACTTGTTGTTTATTGATTTGTTGATGATAGCCATTCTGACAGGTGTGAGATGGTATCGCATTGTCATTTAGATTTGCACTTCTTGGATAATTAGTGACTTTGAGCATGTTTTCATACTTAAAAGTATCTACTTAGGTCCATTGCCCATTTTTTGATTGGGTTGTTTATTTTCTTTTTGTTAAGTTGTATGAGTTCCCTGTAAATGTTGGAGATTAAACCCTTATCGGTGATAACATTGGCAAATATGTTCTCCCATGCAGTGGACTTTCTTGTTGTTTTAGTGACATTCATTTTAATAACATATTCATCCCAATTCATCTAAAATACTATCATTGCAATGTATAATTAATATAAATTTATGAATGGTATTTACCATTCTCTTTTCTCTAAATCCTTGACATTCACTATACTTTCTAAGTATACATACAGTTACACTTAGTGCACACCTAAATTCAGATTGGCTATATTCCAGATGATCAGTGGCCACATGTAGCTAGTATCTCCCCTGCTAGAAAATGCAGACCTATGAAACATGTGGGCTGAATTTATTAATATTCCTCTCAATATTCCAGAAGCCTGGGGCACAGGCACTGCTACACATTTTTGGATTCCATAAATTTTACATGTGATTCTCAAGGAAATCTATCTTCTCCATTGAGGTGCCTAACAGAAACACTATTGAATTGTGCATAGCTTTCCAAGTTAAATATTACAAATGTTTTGAACTCATCTCTAATGTTTCTTCAAAGGAGTTTAAAAAATATAGATTCTTTCATCTAACAATGTTGATTTTTCTCCTGTAAGAGTTTAAATAAAAGAAATGTCAAAACACTCTAATCTTTTTTTTCCCCTGGTGATGCTTTAATGTTAAAAATATTTTACTAGAATACACACCATATGTCATCAGGGAAGAAGAAAAATTTTTTCATAAGTGAATGAAACTTCATAATAAGTTCCATAAGCAGCAAGTCTTTCAAACTATTGAAAGAAATAAAACAGCCATTATTCACAGAGGCCATGTCTGTTCATGTATTATAAAGAATAATTGCCTAAGGTACCAAGAACTAATGTCAAATCAAAAATACAAATACATATTTTAAGAAACCTAATGGAATGAGTAGGGAGGTTCTTTTATGCTTTGTCAGGGTTTGTACTGTCTAGCATCAAATATCACTCCATAGATGCAGTTTGTCCATAAATACCTACCTAATATTTTAGTACTTACTGAGTTAAATTTGAAGCTAAACCAAAATAAGAACATTCATAGGAAAAAGGTAATTAAGTTTCCATCATGGAAAAAAGAAATATTCAAATTATTTTAATACATAATGCAATTTATTTATTTATTTGTTTATTTTTGCAATGTATTTTTTATTCCAATTTTACTGAGGTTTAATTGACAAAAATTTACTTAGATACTTATGGTGTACAACATGATATTCATATAATATATATATATATATATATATATATATATATATATATATATATATATAGTGTGTGTGTGTGTGTGTGTGAAATAATTACCACAATCAAGCTAATTAAGAAATCCATCACCTCATATAGTGTGTGTGTGTGTGATGTGTGGTGAGGACATTTTAGATCTACTCTCTTAGCAAATTTCAATTATCTAATATGATATAAAGCACTATAGACAATAGCTTTACATTAGCCCCCAGAACTTCTTCATTCTGTGTAACTGAAACTTTGATCCTTTGACCAGCATCTCTCCATATCAAATTAGATTTTATCTCTTCATAAAAGTAATAAAGAGAAATAATCTCCAGGATTTCTGAACCTGTTTATTTTATATATGAGATACAAATTATTCTAAAGAAGGCTATGGAAACTAACAAGGTTATGACTGAATAGCAAGAAGGTGAAAAATACTATGCCAGCAGTAATTCTGGGTCAACCCCAAAATATCTGTGCACAATATACACTGAGTGGCCAGATTATTATGACCACCTGATGTTTGTAGGCAAATTAGCTATAATTTCGCGCTAATAAGGTCATTTGCTGGGGCCAGGAGGGACCCAGTTACAGACCTGGAAAATGGAAGAGACTAAGCATAAAACTGGGCTATTTATCTACATAATGTCACGTGAGTGGCCAGATTATTATGACCACCCCATCAGTACTTCGTTGGGCTACCTTTTGCCTTCAATACTGCAGCGATTCTTCTTGGCATTGACTCCATGAGATGTTGAAAGGTGATGCGAGGAATCTGACACCATGCCTGATGAATAGCACTGTCCAGTTCTGTGAGATTTGATGGTTGTGGAACCAGCTGCCTGATGGCTCTTTTAACTTCGTCCCACAAATGCTCAATTGGATTGAGATCTGGTGATTGTAGGGGCCACCTAAGCAAGGTAAAGTCTCCCTTATGTTCTTGAAAGCACTCCTGCACAATACGAGTACCGTGGCATGGCGCATTGTCTTGTTGGAAGAAGCCATCTCCACTGGGATACGCCATCAACATGATAGGATGAACCTGATCAGCAACGATACTTAGGTATGTTGTGCTATTCAGATGTTGTTCCACATGAATTAAAGGGTCCAAATCATGCCAGGAAAACATCCCTAAACCATAACACTGCCCCCACAAGCTTGAAGGGTTGTACTCATGCATGTGGGGTGCATGCTTTCATGCTGTTCCCGCCAAATTCTCACTCTGCCATCTGCATGATGCAACTGGAAACGTGATTCATCGGACCACATGACTTTTTTCCAATGCTTGACTGTCCAACCCTTGTGTTCCTGTGTGAATTGGAGATGTTTTATCTTGGTAACTGCAGACAGCAAAGGTGTTCGAAAAGGCCTTCGGCTTCCATATCCCATACGATGCAGTGTACGGCTAATTTGCCTACAAACATCAGGTGGTCATAATAATCTGACCACTCACGTTCAAATATATCCCACATTCAAAGGCTGTTAAATAGCATTGTTTAAGCATATCTTCAGAAAAAAAATCACTTCTACTGTTGTGGTAAACAACCTGCTTCCCTATTTATAATGGTCTGGCCCTCTAGCAACTTCAGCGTGAAAGTATAGCTAATTGCCTACAAACGTCAGGTGGTCATAATAATCTGGCCACTCAGTGTATATTTTATGTAAGGTAGAAATGTTTTCTCATGGATTCCTCCTCATTGCATATTATATCGCTTGTTCTCCTGCATGAAGTGTTTAATTTCATCCAGTAGAACCAGGGATCTGGGATTCAGGTGGTATCTAGGTGGAATACTTGACTTGGGAAAGGAAAATTCTCATCGATATGCAACTTCTTCTTGCCTTAGTATTCTTTACCCATGTCATATGGTCTCTTAAATGACCCAGTATATGGGCTATTTGAGATTTAATGAAGTAGCATATGTGTAAGTATCTGGTATATAATAGATATTTCATAAGTCCTTTTTTCCTTTGTGTGAGGAAAGGGTAACTAGGATGGATAAAGGTCATTTGCTGGGGCCAGCAGGGACCCAGTTACAGAACTGGAAAAGGGAAGAGACTAAGCATAAAACTGGGCTATTTATCTACATAATGTCCAAGTTACAAACCCTTTTGAAAAAGACTTAAAACGAAATTATCATCACATACTGGGACTGGTAAATCAATAGCCTGTAGAAAAATTGTGCATTTTTTAAGATAATGAAAATGCTTTAAGGGCATTGATTTTTTAAAATAGAAACATTTATTTTATTATCCCAAATAATGCTATTTTTCAGAAGCAGAAATCAAGTAAAATAAAAGCCCAGGTTATTTTATACTGATTTTTAATTGTATCTGTAAATTATTTTTGAGGGGTTGGTGACATCATACTACATTCTAATGTATTATATTACTACTGGCCATAACTTTTGGCATAAAATTCAAGAATGCATAGCAATATAAGGCAGTAAAATTCCACATTGTATAAATCGACATCAAAATCCACATGAAATACCCATGTATTATTTATAAGAGTAATTTCATCTTGTGATTCAGATCAAATCATAAATAATGAGATGAGGCCTATAATGAATTTAGCTTTATTGAAATATGCGATTGCATATTTCTTCTCTTTTTCATATTTAAAAGGTTAAAAAGGTTAAAACATGACATTTTAGGTCCACATTTAATATTAACTATTTTAAGTATAATAATGAGATTCTATATATCCAACTGAAAGAGCTTTAAATACTGTAGGCTGGATATAGCTGCAATTTAAAAAATATATAGAAATGTAATTTAAAAATTCAGATAACATGTTCTATTCTTTAAAAAAATATATATGTGGTTTGTTTATGCATATACATAAAATTTATATATAAGCTATATAAACATATTTTCAAAAATATGTTAAAATGTTTTTATTATTTTAGAAAGAGAGGAAGGGTGAGGGATAGAGAGATAAAAATACCCATGAGAGAGAAACAACAATAGGATGCCTCCTGCATGCTCCCTACTGGGATGGAGCCTGAAACCCAGGCATGTGTCCAACTGGTAATCTCTTGGTTCATGGGTTGATGCTCAACCACTGAGCAACAGCAGCTGGGCTACATTTTATATATGTATATGTATGTGTACATATGTGTGCATATAAAGTGTGTGTGTGTGTGCATGTATATTTACTTTAAAATAAGACTTTTCCAAAACTGCTAAACACAAAACAATGATGCTCCTAACTAGTGTTTGCAGTAATACAAGTCGAGTTACACAGGGTTGATATAAATAACTTAATAAACATGCCATTGGGGACTGGAGGCAGAGCTGGATTGACTGTCAGGTGACTAACAGCTCATGTCACCAACAATCCCTAGGTCTCATCAGTGTCCAGTCATATATCCTCATTCTGAAATGAGAGAGGATTGCTTTTCAAAACTTATTTTCTATATTATTTTTAAATGCTAATAGAAAATTACAGGAAAGTATATAGTAGAAAATAAAACTAATCCTGCAGCAATCTGATGCATGATTTTCCTGCCAGTGTTTTTTTTACTCTTTGGTTGTATTCAGTTCTAGTATTTTCTCTATAGCTATGTATGCATATGTGTGTGTGTGTGTGTGTGTGTGTGTGCATGCTTGTGTGTGTTAGAAAATTGTGATCCTGCCATGTCCAAGTGTGTATCCTGCTTTTTTCACTTAACTTGTTAAATTGGGGATATTTTTATCAGAAAACTTTAACATCCTTCAAATACACTATCTTAAATAGTTATGTAATATCCCATGACAAAAATCTATTGAACTTATTTGGCATTGTTATTAGACATTTAGTTGTTTCTAGATCCTAGTCAATATCTAGTACTTGCTTAAGATATGCTCCAAAAGCATAATAATTACTGAATCAAAGGGCATAGCTATTTTATGGGTACTTTCCATATTATAATTTTTTTTTCTTGTAAGGTTGATTCAAATTACAATCCCCACTAGCAGTGTATGAGTGTCTACTTTTATCTAACACAGTAGAAACATTTTTTAAAATGTTTTTATTGATTTTCACAGAGAGATGAAGAGAGAGGAGGAGATAGAAACATCATGAGAGAGACACATCATCAATTAGCTGCCTCCTGCACGCCCCCTACTGAGGATGGAGCCCGAGACCTGGGCATGTGCCCTGACCTGGAATAGAACCAGTAACCTCTTGGCTCATGGGTCACACTCAACCACTGAGCCACACTAGCCGGGCAAGAAATATTTTTAAAAATCAAGGCCAATTTGATAGGTGAAATATGGTAGCTTGTGGCTTTTATTTGAATTTCTATGATCAATAATGAAGTTGTTCATTTTATATGTTTAGTAGTCATTTCTATGTATTTTTCTATCAACTTGTTCTATTTTCATAATGTTTTTCTAATTCTTTTGTGTTTGTTTTTGTTAATCCTCACCTTTGGATATTTTTCCATTGATTTTTAGAGACAGTGGAAGGGAGGGGGAGAGACAGAGAGAGAGGAATATCTTTGTGAAAGAGACACATAGATTGGTTGCCTCCCACATGCACTCTGACTAGGGCTGGGGATCAAGCTTGCAACTGAGGTACGTGCCCTTGATTGGAATTGAACCCAAGACCCTTCAGTCCATAGGCCGATGCTCTATCTATCCACTGAGCCAAACCTGCTAGGGCTAATTGATTAATTCTTTATCTACTGAGAACATTAATCTGGGCCAATGCCAGAATGTTTTCATGTTTGTTTGTGTTTTAAAGAATTTTCATTGATTTTTAGAGAGAGAGGGAGTGGGAAAGAGAGAAACATTGATGTGTGAGAGTGAATCATTGTTCAGCTGCCTCCTGCACACCCCCAACCAGGGTTCAAGCCCACAACCCAGCCATATGATCTTACTGGGAATTGAACTGCCACACCAGTCAGGGCCAGAATGTTTTAATTTAAATTAATCAGATCAAATATATTCCCCGCCTCCCAACTCATACACACTTAACTATTCATTAATGTTTGGTTACCCACTTGAAAATGTAATCATATTGCAATACATAGTAAATGTATCAAACCAACACATTGTCTACCTCAAACTTACACAATGTTATATGTCAATTGTACCTCAATTAAGAAAACAAAAAAAAATCCCTTGCTTATTTCTCTCCTGTGTTTTGACAGGTAATTTAATTAAAAGTGGGAAGGTAATAATGTTAGACACATACCAGTTAAAGCCTTAGTTTAAAAAATGCATTGATTCTTAGATATTTGTGCTTCAAACATCTGTGATTTTTTAAAATTAGAAGCTCAATATAGAGAGGATTGCTTTTTTTTTCCTTTTACCTCTCCCTCTCCTTCTCCCTTTCTTCCTTGTCTTCTAACTAAATAATTATCAAAACCAATAAACTTTTCCTTCATATTATATATTGTTCTCATTTTAGAGAACAATTAAATTTTTTTTTCCTGGATGAAGTGACCTGACATTTTTAATGCCTTTAAATACTACTCTGTTGTTGTTTTTAAAGGCATTTAAGCTGAACATCTGGATGTGGATAAAGTTGAACAGGTGGAAGAGGGAGGAAGGCCCTCTAGGTAGGGGTGGAGCATGGTCAAGGGCACCAGAGGGCGCAGGGGGAGCTTGTGGACATCTGAGCAGATGCTGTGTAAACTGGTGTGTCGGTATATCAAGAGATGGAAAACAGGAAATGGGGGGTGAACCAGATGCTATAAGGCCTTGTACACTATGCTAAGAAACTTGCTTTTTTTTCTGTAAGGAAGGAGGCCGAGGTAGGGGCAGTGAAAGTGGGGTGGGGACTCTTTCTGGGTAGGGTATTACCACTCACAGAGGAAAAGTTTCTGAGTGATCCGACCCAATCAGCACTTTAAGAGGCTGATGCTGGATGTTTCACTTTGTTACTAGTACTTGTTTGTGACCTTGGAAATTTGTGCTTGGCCTAAATAGAGGTGCATGACTTAAAGCCATTTTCTTCAACCTCCTAGGGTACAGAGTCACTAACTACAAGAACAGTTAGGACTGCTGGTCCTAACTATTCTTTTGTGTCAGCTAATAAGATGATTTGGTATTTCCAATTATGCTTTGGTCAAGGTTATAAGTTAGCTTGATACACAGTTTTTAAAATCTACCTTACATAGAAATGAATGAACTGCAATGCATTCCCTCAGTGGTCTGGGACAGTGGTCAAACCACAGTTGGCCTCCGGTTGCTGTCAAAGACGGTAAAATGCCATGTCCCAGGGGAGCTGACTCTCATCTCACTTAGGATTTCCTGAGTCTAAGAAAAGCATCCAACCAATGGCCTTCCAGGCTTTAAACGCCAGGGTCCTGAAAGCAGCTTTGAAAGCACGGAGCTTCCACGGCGCATAAATTGGCCGTGACAGGGCCATCAGTAACCACCTTTTAAATGCCTCCGTGGGATTTCAGGTTTCCACTTTAGAAGGGTTGTTTTCATTTTATATCCGGTTAAGTTATGGTGATGCTTCAGCCTTTCCCTTTAATAATGCTGTAAATCTCTTTCAAAGATGAACGCGCGGGCTTTGCAGTGCATCCATCAGAGCTGTCATTCACTCTGGAGGAGCGGCTCTCTCCCCAGGCACCACTGCTCCCCAGGGAGGGACCACACGCAATGGGGAGAGTGTTGGGGCAGCTGCCACAGCAATCGGGTCACCGAGAATCTCTCAAAACTGTGACCCTCTTTGGATAGTTTGCCCATTGTATGGGTTCTAGTTTGATAATCCCATTTCCTGCAGACTTCAGCCTAGAATAATAACTGAGCAAATCTATCCAATGGTAGATTATTAGTTGTGTCCCACATATGTTTGAGACAACCCCCAAGAAAAAACAAACCAAAGAAAACAACCTTTCTCTATTAAATATATTTACATTCTTTATAATTTAGAAAACACTAGAGCACAGAAGAAAATGATGCCTTCTTGCTCTATTGCTTTTTTCCCCAAAAAAACTTTTTTATAGTTGATTTACTCAGTAATATTATAATAGCTCCATTATTCATTAATGGCATAAAGTGCAGACAGTCACTACCATGCAGACTTCTCTGTGCGAGAGAGAAAATTAATGATCTGAAGATACAGATTACAGCAATAACATAAGTGAATTGTAATTTGAAGGCCTAAATGCCACTGCTGTGAACAGAAATGGGAGTTTTGCTAATACTGATACTTTCAATTAAATGGGCTCAAGATTGTCTGACAAACTCTTAATATTGCCAAATGTATTAAGGAAGTAGTGTGGGTTACCTGAATGCTAATCCCAAACACCCACTCTCCCTCCTTGCTTGCACTTCTTCAGATGATTAAAAATAGCCACTCTTTCTGAGGGACTGTCAGTCAAAGCTCTGTGCAGGATGCAGTATGTGCAGGCCCCAGAAATGCTGCTGGACCATCAAGCACCAGCTCACTGGAAGGTGCTGAATAAATTAAACCAAAAATATAAACCCCAGGTTGATGTGTTTGAACTTCTCAGCAAACATTCTTCATACATATTTAATTGCTCCATTGAGATCGTCACTGTTTGGAGAGGTTCCAGGCATTATTTCCATTCCATTAGTAAGCTTGCAGGGTGTCTACTCCTTAACCCAAAATGATTGATTCTATAAATGCCTTCCCACTTACTGACCTCAACGCTAATTGAGTTTGTGTATAGATTTTAAAAAAGTGTGTTTGCAGAAATTGTTCAAAATATATTGCTGTCACCTAAACGCCTTGTAGCAGGAGAAAATGGCACGTCTAAATGATGATACTAACCGTCTTATCTGAATTGGATTTTTAAAACACAGTGTGTAGCAAACTAAATTACTGATGATGGAGAACGCTGCTGAAATATGTTTTTTCAATGCAAAAGCACACTGTCTTCTTTAAAAAGAGAATAAGCATTTTGCATATATTAATATCTTATTCTGCTAGTTTCCAGCTCTCCTTCATGTGGTAAATGTGTTTACTGCAAGAAAACATACATTTCCTGTATTCTATTACAGAATGTTAAAACCCAGAATATCTTATTATTTAGTTTTACTCAAGAGGGAAAGCTAAATGTATCTCAAGATCTTTTACAAACAGACTTAAAATGATGAAGTGTGCATTACCCCACTAACGAAGTAAAACTACCTTCATACATAGTTTGTCAGGATAAAATATAACTCATTCATGCTATGTTAATGTGACTCAGCTTGAAAGTTGGACCTTATAATTCTCACATTTATTCACCTTTTTGTTACCCTATAGACTATGATCAAGTTAAAATTCTTAAATCTCTAGCCTAATATAGAATGAGTAAAAGCAGTTTCTACAATATGATGCATTAATAATTATTCTGACTGTACATGTGGAGTTATATGAATGCTATGTACATTGCACACATAATGCATTTCTTACATTTCACATCTGAGAATGTAACCTAACTTGGGGTGATAGACAGTTTTGTTTTCCTGATCCTATTACTTATTTTCCTGATAATCATTCCAATGTCCACCAGAACCATTCCCTTTAGTCCTCTTACTGGTCCCTCCAGAGCTTTCAGCAGTACTTTTTTAGTTTCCCCCAAAATTGTTTTTCTTAAATAGTAAATTTAAAGAATAAATGATTTGAATTGATTCATACTCAGTATTTAATCTAATTTTTAAAAAACCTGACAAATATTTAATCTCTTAGATTATAATAAGGAAGAGTACCCTTCCCCCCCACCCCCCCCCCCACACACACACCAGGGTTTCTCAGGTATAGTTTTCTGATTAATCGAGCTTGGCCTTACATCCTACAGAATAATAACCTAGAAGCCCATAATGTAAAGACCTTAGTTCTACTCTGATCATACCATCACGGAAAAGGTAATATACAAAAAGATATAAGCGAGATTCAAAACCAAACATTGACACAAGAATATTAAGAATTTTTAACTTTTAAAATTATCTGTTGTTCATTGGAATAATGTGATTAGATAAGAAGTGAGGAAAGTTATAAAGTGACCAAAAAAAGGGGCGGGGGGGTTCTGTACCATATGTGGAGCAGGAAAAGCAAGGAAGCGATAGAGCCTCACTATGACTCCACAGAGTTTTTATAGATATTTATGTATGAAAAGCCTAGATCTAGTAAAAATGAAACCCACTGTTGGCCTACTCTGGAATCCTTCCCTCATCCTTTTCCATACTCCTTCCCATAAATGTTTACTAAGAGTTACTATGATGTACAACTATCCTGGCATTTGAGATGTAAAAATCAACTGAAAGCCCCTCTCGATATGCACTTACGATCTTGGCTTATGTACACCACATGGAACTGCTTCATTCAGTAGTGTTTCACCTTCTTGCCTACACTCAACTTTTTCAACTTTTTTTTATAACTGCTATGTTGCAAAACATCAACATTTCTTCTTATCTGTAATTTCTTCACATTTATGTTTAAAGCAATGGGGATGCTTCAGCATGTTTCACTGGTGGGGTCAAACCCACGATCAAATATAAAGGATTACTTTCATGGCTGGTTTTTCTCATGAGTCTATAAATGTTTTTCAGGGCCCTACATACAGTACAGCACTCTGCATACATCAGTGCTCAGCAAATATCTGCAGATACCCTGTTTTGTTTACTATGGTTCAATGAATACAGAAATAATGTTTTTATAGGTGTATATTTAAAACACATTAACTTATTTTCAACTTGTACTGTTTCATCTGTGTTCTGAGGTTATAGGATATTCATTAATTTATTCAACAGTATCTTAACTATTGTATGCTATGAAGTGTACTGGATAATAATGATTAAATAATTTAAAAATAGCTATGGAAGGCTTTACTGAAGCAATGATGTCTCAACCAAGTCCTAAAGAACAAGAAAAATTAAGTGGATAAAGAGTGAGTGTTCCAGGTAGATGTAATTTGAGAATTCAGCAACAGGATATAAGGAAGTAGGAAATTCAGATCAAATGTTTGATGAAAGCTACAAAAGGTGGGTAACATAAAAACAATATTCTTTTATTTCTTTATTTTTAATCCTCACCCCAGGATTTGCTTATTGATTTTAGAGAGAGGACAAGAGAAAGAGAGAGAGAAACATCCATGTGAGAGAGAACATTGACTGATTGCCTTCATACCGACCAGGGATCGAACCCACAACCTAGGTATGTGCACTGACCAGGAATGGAACCCACAACCTTTTCTGTACCAGATGATCCTCCCACCAAACTGAGCCACACTGGCCAGGTCTAAAAACAATATTCTTTTAAAGCATCAAAAAGTTAACATGGTAGTGAAGAATTACCGAGACAAAAGAGAGAGGAAAGATATTCCAGACAGGGAGGCCTTGCAATCGATGCTGGTTTTGCCTGGAAGAGTCTGTCCATCAGCTCTGACTCAACAAATGTGAGAAGCTTGTGATTCCGAATGAATTCCCAGTCACTCATATGGGCGGGCACTGGGATGAATCACCCCTGGCTGTAAACGGAGGACCTGAAAGCCTACACCCTGAAGGCAGGGTGAACTGTTAGTAAAGTGCCCCTTTGTGGATGCTCATCCCAGCTTTATTACTTCATTCTGGGTAGTTCATGATACCTCAAACCTTGAGCTTATATTGAGAAAGTCTGAAGGACCAAGCAAAAGAAACAAAAAATCTACTCCAAAGAAAGAAATCACCATCTTAAGCCACAAATTACTTCTATAAAGCATTTTTCAAATACAAAATGCCTATTTTAGAGCTAATGTTGCCCAGGTATGCAAGAAAAGAAGCTATTAAGAGGGAGAATATGTAGAAACAGCATCAATGTTCGAACTATTCAGATAGAATTATCAGACATAAACCATTAAACAACTATATTTAAAATTTGCAAGAAATGTGTCAAAAATAAACCTGGAGTTTAAAAATTTCATGTGGAAACTAAAAATTTTAAAAATGCCATAGCATATAAAAAAAGAAATTCTATAAGTAAAAATGAATGACTGGAATTAAGAACAGGATTAACAGAGGATTAAAGAGAGAACTAATTAACTAGAAATAGACCAGAAGAACCCATTAAGAACATAGCATGGAGAGACAAAAGTGGAGAGGGGAAAACGGAGGTGAGTGTAAGAGATAGAAGATACAGTGAGAAGGTTTAATGTTCATGTAATTGGCAACCCAGATAGAGAAGTGTAAGAGAATAGTACCATGGCAATATGTAAGAAAAAAATAAAAAAGAAAGGAAGAATTTTTAAAAGTTCTAAACTGAGGAATGAAATCTATCCACTGATTCAATAATCACGAGAAATCTCAAGTATAATATGTATGTCATTTTGTGTGTGTATGTATATATATATTTAAATCCATAGCCAAGCATATCACTGTAAAAGAGAAAGAGACCAAAAACAAAGAGGAACCCTCAAAGGAGCTACAGAGAAAAGACAGATTACATTTAAAGAAACCAGTTAGAGTAACAGCCACCTTCTTAACAGAAACAATGGAAACCAGAAATGATATAGTCAGTGTATTAAATGCAAAAAGGAATTTCAACCTAGAACTCTATAGTCATAAAAATGTTCTTCAAGATTAAAGTAAAATTAAGCAATTTTCAAATAGTAACTGGGGGATTTTGTAACTAACATTTAAAGAAATAATAATTACTTCAGGGAGAAGTAATGATGAGAAAAGATACCAGGTGAAAGGTAACATCAAGAAAAGAATAAAGAGGAAAATAAAGTTGGGAAAAGTAAAAACGTTAATATTAGATTTTCATAAAGATGTATTTCTTAAAATTCTTACGGTAACACCAATAGAATTAAAGCTGGGTTTATTACAAAAAAATCAATAAAAATATAGAATTGAATACAATTAATAAACCAGACCTAGAGGATATATAGAGAACTACGTAACTCCAAAATATGGAACACACATTTTTAAGCACATCAGAAGAATTTTTAGAAGTGATTATATACAAACAATATAAAATATGTCTTCACAAATTTCAAAGTGTTGAAATTGCACAAACTATACACGCTGGCCAAAATTCAATTATGCTAGAAATCAATAACAAATAGATAACTAAAAATTACTGATATCTATTAGAAAATAAGTGTGCCTGTGAAAAGATTACGTTTTAATTTCAAAATGTTAGAAAAAGAAACAACCAGAAATGTAGAAAGGAAAAAAGAGCATAAATTAGTGAAATAATACAATCAGAAGGATTAACAAAGACAGAGTTAGATCTTTGAAAAGATTAATTAATATTGAGGAACTATAAAGAATGATAAAGGAAAAAAGGGCACACATAACTCACATCAGGAATGAAAAAGCAGTCATGGCTACCAATCCTACAGACCTTGAAGGGATTAAGTGAAGATTGAGAACAAGTTCATGGTAATATATCTGAAAGTGTTGACAAAACTGGATAAATGTTGAGAAAGGTATAATTTATCAAAACAAACCTAAGACAAAACTTAAAATGTGACTCTAAGTCATCTTTAATGATGAAAGAAAATGAATTATTTATAAAGAAAATATTCTCACAGAAAAACTTTAGGCCCAAATGTCTTCATTGATTTTTGCCAAACATTCAAGAAATAAATAATTTTAGTTTTATACTAAAACTTCCTGAGAACAGAAAAAAAAGTATACACACCCCAATTTGTTCTATGATGCCAGCATAACCTGACTATATACACAGGGACAATGTACAAAAAGAAAAATACAGGCCAATATTACATATGAACGTCGATGTAGAAACTCCAAAGAAATATTAGCAATTAAATCTAACAATATATGAAAAATAAAGTGCAATGTCACTAAATTGTGCTTACCCCAGATTATGCAAGTTATTTTAATATTAGCAAATTAACCAAGATATAAAAATGTTCATAAAAGCACTTATAAAAATAACAAAAACTTGAAAGCACACCAAATTTTCTTCAAAGTGAGAATGAGGAAATAAAATCTGTTATATTCACACAATAGAATTTTATTCAGTAATCAAAACAAATAATTATATATACCTTCAATAATATGAATACAATTTAGCAATATAATATTATGGGGGAAAGTAAATGCCACTGTGATACCTTTTTCATAAAAACAAATTAAAAAGAAAGACAATAGAATATTTTTAAAAGAAAAGTTTTCAAATTATTTTTGCTTGGGTAGGCAAGGAATGAGATGGAAGTAGGTCATGTGCTAAATGTCAATTATTGTGAGTGATATAGCTATTGTTTTGCATATAGCACTACACATCTTAATATATTATTAAAAATAGTTCACTACAATAATTGAGTATGTAATGTGAGTATGAACGAACTAGAAATAAGATAGTGTCCTGAATCAAGAATTATGATTATTCTAATTCTGTGTACCTAACATTCAAAAAAAACTCTGAAGAAAAGAAAATCAATCAATGTAACTCACTACAATAACTGGAATGTATATGATCATATGATTATCTCCACAGATGCAGAAAATAATTTTATTAAATTCAACATCCATATATAATATAATTCTAAGCAAACTAAGAATCAAAAGAAAACTTATTAAGCTAATAAAGGCAAACTACAAACAAAACCACTGCAAATATTACACTTACTAAAGACATCATTGAAATCAGGAACAACTAGTCTTCTCACTTCTACTCAGGAATTGTACTGGTGGTTTTAGACATCACAGTAAGGTCAGAAAGATACAAAATGCATAAGAACTAAGAAAGGTAAAGCAAAACTGTCATTCACAAGATTTATGGTTAATAATAAAGCCCTCCAAATAAATTGCATATGAATCATTAAAAATTTCTAACAGAATTTGCCCTAACTGGTTTGGCTCAGTGGATAGAGCATCGCCTGCGGACTTAAGGGTCCCAGGTTCGATTCCGGTCAAGGGCATGTACCTTGGTTGCAGGCACATCCCCAGTAGGGAGTGTGCAGGAGGCAGCTGATCGATGTTTCTCTCTCATCAATGTTTCTAACTCTCTATCCCTCTCCCTTCCTCTCTGTAAAAAATCAATAAAATATATATTTAAAAAAAAAAAATTTCTAACAGAATTTAGCAAGCTCACTGAATACAAGATCAATATATAAAACCTAGTTTTATTCTTATCTGCTAACAAAAGTGAGAAAGTGAAATTATTAAAAAGACTATTTTACAATAGTGTCTTAAAATATGAAGTCCCTATAAATATGTCAAAAAACACATCTATTGGGGAAATTATGTAATTCATTGAGAGCATTAAAGAAAACCTAAATAAAGGGAAATGTATCTGTGTTCAGAACTGGGAAATTCAAAATTGTTTAAGCGTGAATTCTTCACAAAATGATTCATAGTTTCAGTAAAATTGCAGTCAAAATCCCAATTTTGTTGTGAAAGTTGACATGCTGATGGAACTAGAGATACTCACTAAAGCATGTAAACTTTACAAACATAATTGTAAGTGAAAGAAGGAAAACACAGAGCATGGTTATATAAATTGTAAAATAGCAACACGAGTCCATACTGTTGAGAAATTCATGTGTAATTGGTAAAACTATAAAGAAAAGCAAGGACTTGATCACCATAAAGTCCAAATAGCGGTTAACTTGGGTATGGGGGGAGAAGATAGGAGGGTGTAGCATAAAATAGGCACTGGAGGGCCTCTGAGATGTTGGTGATGCTCATTTCTTGACTTAGTGGAGGACACACAGGTGTTCACTTTATAATTACTCAGCACATAATACCTATGTTTAAGTCTTTCTTTCCTATGTGTTTTATTTCACAATTAAAAAACAAGTTTTAGTGCTGCAGGCAGAGGGGATAACAATGTGGAAAGATTCAAATGTAAGTGATAATGTTAAGCCTTCTAGGAATTAAAGACATTGATTTTTAATTAAAGACTAGAGCTAAGAGTGCCAAGAGAGTTGCAGGTGGGAAGTGACAAGGACGAAGCTGAAGACCCAAGCAGAACTTTCACAATACCAACTTTGAAATCCTAGTAAAATTTTCTGGAAGTTCATAAGGGGGAGCCATCAAAAGACTTTAAACAAGGCAGACATTTTATTCTGCCTCTTCATTGAAGAATGAGTTAAATAGGGACAACGATGTAGACAGAAAGATAGGTGGGTAACTGTTGTGATACTTCAGGAGAAAGAAGGTGATAACTTGAACTGGGGAAAATGGGAGAGAGGATAGCAGACAGATTGCATAGTTACAAAAAGGAAGAGTTTTTAGAGAGATGAATTATTGGTTGTAGCGGTGATGTACAGAAAATTAAAACAAATAGATGATAGTGCCATTCTGAAACAGGATGTGGAGAGGAGAGGAGAGGAGAGGAGAGGAGAGGAGAGGAGAGGAGAGGAGAGGAGAGGAGAGGAGAGGAGAGGAGAGGAGAGGGGAGGGGGGGAGGGACGGGAGGGGAGGGGAGGGGAGGGGAGGGGGGAGAGAGGAGGAGGAAAGAGAAGAATTAAGGGGAAAATAGTGAGTTCTCTTTGGGAGTCTCTGGGACATTCAAGATGAGATATCCAGTAAACAATACAGTTTAATCATCCATTTAGTACATATTGATTGTCTGCAGTTCTAGGCACTAAGACTATATGGGTGCAACACAGAGGCTCAGTAAAAACCAGGGTAGAGAAAGAGGATTGGGAGCTTTGTTTGCTTCTACAGTTCATATTTTTGGAATGTAAAAATAACTTATGAATAAAAGTAAACGTTTCTATAAAATCACAGCAAGTGACTCAGTAAATTGTATAGACAGCAAGCTGAAAGAATAGATATTACGGTATGGCACGGTGGCATAATACATGTTTAAACCAAGCTAATGTGATCACTATTCAAAAGCTGGGAACAGGTGTCAGCTCCTCCTCTTACTAAGGGTACCATATTGAGCCAGTCTTGGCCTACTCTCCCGCTGTGCGTTCTCATTTCAAAGAATCAACACGCCCATTAAATGAAGTAACAGAAAAATACCTTGCTTAGGTCATAGTGGAGGCTTGACACAGAATCTGAATCAGAAATGGGGATAATAGGAAATAGGGTACTTTTAGAATATGTACAGCAAAGTAGGCCATTAGCACATACATCAGGAATATGACTGCAGAGTCAAGTCACTCACAAAATTGAATAATGGAAGATTTATTTTTAATCCTCACCCAAGGATATTTTTATTGATATTTTTTAGAGAAGAAGAAGAAGAAGAAGAAGAAGAAGAAGAAGAAGAAGAAGAAGAAGAAGAAGAAGAAGAAGAAGAAGAAGAAAAGGGAGAGAGAGAGAGAGAGAGAGAGAGAGAGAGAAACATCAATCAGTTGCCTCTTGTACACACCCTGACCAGGGATGGAACCCACAAACTAGATATCTGGCAACTGGTAATTGAATCCACAACCTTTTGTTGTATGGGACCACGTTCCAACTAACTGAGCCACCCAGCCAGGGCAGAAGATTTTTTTTAATGTAAAATTAGTTTGGCTTATGTTATTTTTATAAGTAAACATTTTCATTGACTTTTGTGTTGAATACGGCGGTATATTAAAAGTATTGGGATAGAGAGTAACATTTTCCCCAAGAAATCTACACATGTAATCTACAGGTTTTCTTCCAATGTAGTTAAAGCTAACAATTCTAAGGGCTACAGCTTAATTATAGTTCCCAAAGAATATCTTAAACAGTAGACATTGAAGCATGCAAAAGACTGACCTATTTCAGAGGGAGAGTGGGTGGGAAGAGATTAACCAGAGAACTTATATGCATATATGCATAGCTCATGGAAAACAATAGTGTGGGAAAGGCCTGGGGATGGGGCAGGAGTGGGGGGAGAGGGAGCCCATGGGGGGGGGGGGAGTAATACTTTCAATAGTAAAGATTTTTTTAAAAATATCTTAAACTGTGGAATTGGTGGAAACTTTCTGTAATGCTTTCAATAGTAAAGAATTTTTTAAAAGAAGGTCGTAAACAGTGGATTTGGTGGAAACATGAGCACATCTATTGTCTCTATTAAAAAGCAAGGAGGCAAATGTGAGGGAAAGGCTCCCAGAGTTTAGAGTGACTCAAGAGATGATTTCTAGGAAGCAAGAAGTGAAGGGGGAAGGGAATCTAGGAATGAGTTGCTCCAGAATCCCTGTGCAATAGGCATGAACTGTGGTGCGCCCTTTCTTCTGGCCCGGGACATCACCTGCTCCATGAGCACATGGCTTTGTCTGATAACGATGTACTAGGAGCTGGGACCATGCCTCCACCATTGGGAGTGTTGTCAGTGGGGAACTCTCCAAGTCTCCACCTGTTGCTGGTGGAAGTGGGGTTCTTGCAATGTAACAGGAAAAGGCATTTCCTGAGACTCACATGGGAGGATGAGATGTTGTAGAAAACTTTATTTCTGTGAAATGAAACCCCTGAGTTTCCAAGGTCCCATTCCCCTCCATCCAGCCAAGGAAAAAGTCCCCTTTTGCTCTCAGCAGAGCTAGGATTAATGCCCCTGCCCAGAGTTTTTCTTCCATGTTTTCACAGTCCAACCCAGGATCAGGCCAGCTTAATTTGTGTTCCCAGCCATAGTCCATCAGTCCATTGCATGTGGGGTCCACAGGGCCAGGGACAAAGCCAGAGGAACAAAAGATCCACAATTGCTCCAAGAGAGAGCACTCCTTTGTCTGAGGGATTATGTATTCCCAAATTTTTAAAAGCTTTCAGTGGCCCCACCCCCTCTGGCCAATGATTTCTGTTCCAGATTAGACTGGGAGGCACCTCCCCTACCTCACCCTGACTTTACTGCACATGCACCCATCTTCCCTTTTGTTGGACCCCTCCCCCAGTATTTTGCAGGGAATGGACTGATGGTTCCTCGGGGAATGTAAAGTCGCAGCTTCCTGGTGAAGCTGCCCAGATGGCCATGCTTATAATGTCTGGCCTCCCTTTTGCTCCTTTTCTATTATCAATAACTAGAGGCCTGGTGCATGAAAATTCATGCACTGGAGGGGGCCCCTCAGCCTGGCCTGCCCCCTGTCACAGTCCAGGAGTCCTCAGGGGCTGGAGGCAACCTGGTAATCAGGGGAAGGTGACACCCCCATCACACCTCTGCCACTGCCACTGCCGGCAGCACAAGCCTTGGCCAGCCCTGATTACCTGAGCCACGGGAGGCACTGGGTGGCTGGGCACTTGCCATCCGAGGCTTGCCTGTGCCTTGGACCCACCCTGGGCGGCTTGGGGGCTGAGGGCAGGTCTGGCTGCACTGTGCGCCTGCTGCCTCACTGGCTGGGCTAAAAGGACTGGGGGACTCCGGCAGGGCTGAGGGGACTGGGTGCCGCCATCTTGTGGCTGTGGGTGCCACCATCTTTGTGATGGTGTGGTGGTCAATTTGCATATTCCCTCTTTATTAGATAGTACTAGCTAATTACAATGTAACAATGTGACTCTACTCACTCATAAATACAGGTTTTGGGGGGTTTTGTATTGATTTGCCTAAGGTAAAATGGTCTTAACTAGGCTAGGATACATTAGTTTCTCTAATACAATGCTTAATAGGTATCTCAAGCTAACATTTAATATTTCATTGCTCACACCAGAAACTTTGGAAGTCACAACTCTTTTCCCCCTTTCTTCCTCTACTACTAGCTTATTTGACAACTTGGGTATTTAATAGATACCTGTCCAAAGAGAAATCATGATTCTCATCTCCAAATCTGCTCCTCTGCCAATTTTCCATCTCTAAATGGCATCATCATTTTCCCAGGTGCTCAAAGCCACAAGTTACATGTCATCTTTGAATCATCTCCATCTGTTACTCCTCACATCTATTTTCCCTCCAAGCATATCCTGAATCTATGTACACCTGTCCATCACCACTACTACCATTTTGGTCCATGCCAACATCATGTCTTGCACAGATCACTGTTTTTCATACTGCCTTCCTATAATCCAGTGGTTCTCAACCTTCCTAATGCCGCGACCCTTTAATACAGTTCCTCATGTTGTGGTGACCCCCAACCATAAAATTATTTTCGTTGCTACTTCATAACTGTAATTTTGCTACTGTTATGAATGATAATGTAAATATCTGACATGCAGGATGTATTTTCATTGTTCATCACCCAGATTGAGAACTGCTGCCAGAATCCATCTCCACACAGTAATTAGAGTCATTAAAAAAAAAACTGGCTAAATTTTCACAATAGCTTCCTGCTATATTCCTTATGGTGACCCTCTACTTACTGTCTTTTGGACCCACTTAATCTCAAATGAGCCCCCCCGATCCCACAATGTTTTCACTTCCTATAAGCCACACTGTCTTTCTTTCTATTCTTGGAAATTGCCATGCTTGTTCCCATGTCAGGGCTTTTGCATTAACAATGGTATATCCTCTACATGGGATATTCTCATAGACCTTCTTGTGGCTGGTTCCTTCTTGTCATTCAGTTCTCTAATTCAATATCCATAGGAATTTCCCTGGCCAATCAATTTAAAGTAGCAATTCTGGGTCACCGCTCTACTTTATCTTCTTTATGGCACAAATCATTGTGGGTTTTTACTGTTGGCCCTCCAGATCCATGGGTTTAGCATCCACAGCTTTGACCAACTGCATAGAAATATTTTTTTTAAATGTTGCATTGTTGCCAACGTGTTCTATGTAGTTAGGCCTACGATGGTTGTGTCTGTACTGAATATGTATGACATTTTCCATGTCATTATTCCCTAAACAATTCAGGATAACAACTGCTTGCATAGCATTTACATTGTATTAGGCATTGTAAGTAATTTAGAGATGATTTAAAGAATATAGGAGGATATGTGTAGGTTATAGGCAAATACTACATCATTTTATATAAGGGACTTGAGCATCTGTGGATTGTGATACCCACAGGGGTCCTAGAACCATTCCCCAGGGATACTAAGGGAACACAGTAATTAATTACTTAGTTTGTTTGCTTGTTTTTGTCTGTATAATCCCACTAGAATACAAACTGCAGGTTCTGACAGCAGGTACCTTCTCTACTTTTGCTCAGATATGTTCATTGTCTAAAACAGTGACCGACACACCACAGGTAATAACTACTTGTCAAATGAACAAATAACCTCTTCATATCCAAATCCTCAGCAAATCCTGTCAGTTTTCTTTCCAAAACATATATGGAATCCATCAACATATTTTCATTTCAGTTATTTTACCAATAGTCTAAGCCCTAAGCCACCAATATCTCTCTCAAGGGTGCCTGCAATGTCCTCTTAATTGGTCTCCCAGGTTCCCTCATCCGCCAGAGCGATCTTTGAAAATGTAAATGAAATCATATCATGCATCTGTTTAAAACCATCCATGGCTTTCCAACTCCATTAGAACAAAATCTCAACACCTAAGACGATCTAGCCTCTGACTGTCTGCCCATCTTCCCATATCACTCCCTCCCCAGCCTAACTTTCCAGTTTTGTGTCTCTTCCTAACCTTACTTGCCAATTAAACTTTCTGGATCTTGGGTTCTTCGCCTGTAAAAATAGTACCTCTGTTAGGCATAAACAAACATTTACTGGCCTCCTGCTGTGTGCCATGAACTCAGCTGGGTCCTGGGAAAGGATATATGAACAGGCTTGAATAGTCCTGCCTTTGAAAAGATCAACGCATATGTAAACAAACCAATAATGGTGCAAGGAAAGCTACAACAGAGGGAAAGTGGAATGTTGTGAGATCAATTAGTGTTGAACCTACTGGCAGATCCAGGAAGGCTTCACAGAAGAGCAGAAAATGCTTACAAAGGTCTTGTGTAGACTATAAAGCACATTGGAAATACAAAGTGTGTAAAATAGTATTATTGTTCAAATGTAGAAGTAAGTATGAGGCTTGCTTTCAGTTGTCTGTTCCACCTGAACACGTGGTTAGATGAAAGGAGCTGTTTGAGTAAACTGAATTTTCTAGCTAACTTGAAAACCCATTTTGTTTTAACTTGCAAATATGTCTAAAACCTAATAATCCATTTCTTGCTTTCGTAAGTATAATAGACTAAACATGATTGAATCTTTTCTTTCATGACTGCAAATAATAAAGTGCCCCAGGGTCATGTTTCTGCAAATCAACTACTGCTGTGACTCTGAAATGCAAATATTGAACTTGTAGGAGATTGGGCATAGCATGTAATGAGCCAAAGGCATCCAGGCCCTAGAAAGTGCAGCTGTAAAAATCCACGGGAGTAGGTTGCTTTTGTTTTATTTAACTCTGTGTTATTTCTTTAAAGCACTAATTGTTTGAGCTGATCTGATTTTTAGTGATATTTAGTGTATTTCTGTTACACACGTGCACTAGTTTGCTAGGGCTGCCATTACAAAAGACCACAGAGTGGGTGGCTTAAGCAACAGAAATTTATTTTGTCTCAATTCTGGAGGTTAGAAGTTAGAGTTCAAGGTGTTGGCAGAACTGATTTCTTCTGAGGCCTCTCTCCTTTGTTCATCTTCTCCCTGTGCCTTCACATGGTTTTGCTTCTGTGTGTGTCTGTCTTAATTCCCTATTCTAATAAGGGTATCAATCATATGAGATTATGACTCACCCTAACGACCTCATTTTAACTTAATTAGATCCTATCTCCAGAGTCACATTTTGAGGTCCTGGGAGTTAGGATTTCAACACATGAATTTTGGGGGGGGACATATCTAGCCCCTAGCAAGATATACCAGTATATTCTATCTGTATTATATGTTATACATACTAGTATTTTATATACTGTATGATATAATATGTGTTGATCTATATATAAATAGAAATATAGATGTAGATAGAAAGATAGAGACATATTGAGTTCTTTCTCTCTCTTAAGATATAAAGTGAGGTACTCTGCTTACTTCAGGATAGAAGAAATTCTATGATACTGAACCCAGGGAGTCTGCTGGTTGCATATTATACAATTTAGAAATCATTCATTCTACCTATACTATTTTAAGGGCATTTCCAATGACCTTCACCTCTGCCCCACTCATTCAATTCTTATCCAGAAAGAGAGATCATTTCTCAATCTGGTGCCTATGTACATGGAGAAGATGACCACGGTACCTGAACAGATTGTGAAATAGGTGAGATAAGGAAAATTTTTGAGTAAACATTGGTAGTAATTCTTCTGGACGCTAGGTAATTGTAGCATTTTTCCCAAAGGATAAAAATGTTTCTCACATGGGGGCTATATTTCTTTTTCTATTTCTTTCATTAAACATTCAGAGCAGCATGTAAATGTCTATAAGCAGCATGATGAGATCAAATGAGCATAAGTATGGATCTTTAAAACTATTTTTATGACATTAGGTAGATAAACCTGAGTTTCATCCTACATGCTAGGGATGATAATATCTAGCTCATAGGGTTTTCTAAAAGCTCTGTGATAATATTTATTTTAATGTTTTAATTATAGTTAACATACAATATTATATCATTTTCAGGTGTACAACAGATTGATTAGACATTTCTATAGCTTATGAAGTGATCACTCCAATAAGTCTAGTACCCATCTGACACCTTAACATATGTGTGATAATATATTTAAAACACCAATCTCTGTAGAGAGTCTCAGACACGTTAGTACTCTTCCTCCTTCCCCTAGTCCAGTCTAGTAACTAACCCACTGTGGGCACAACTTTGTTAAAGAATATTCCTATTGTGCAGAAAATCAGGGGAGCTTAGTGGGCATCTTCTACAGCTAAAATGGATTTATACCAAGCAATGGCGCTCGGTGTCCAATTCATCAGAGACCTGCAGGTGATGCTATGATATTTTGCATAGAAAAATTATACTGTGGTAAAATCACTAATGAAGATACTTATATATTAAAATTGCTTTAATTGAGAAAACAATAAAGTATCTACATATATAATATAGGTATAAAATTTGAATATATATATATATATATATATATATATATATATATCTTATGTTAAAAGGAAACAAGTCAGCTCATTTATTCACAGGGTGGAGGAGGAAGCATACTAAATTGCCTTTGATAGTTTCAACCTTGGCAACATTCTGTTCTTTTAATTCCAGGAACTCTTTCATTGTGCTATTCTTGCCGTGCCACTGGGGTAATTCAAATGTATGCCAAGTAAATGTTAATGTAGTTTCATGGCAGCTTTTTGGCCTACCATTTCCTTTCTGATACTCACATTTCATTTTAAGTACGAAGATGCTTCATAGTATAAGAGAATCTCAGCCAGTTCGATTTTAGAAGTGTAAGGAGAAACCTAAACGTGATGTGTTCTTTCCCAATTGGATAAAACATACAAAGTATGTTTTTCAACATATAGTATTTTCCCTTTCCTACCCCAAATTTACCACTCCACACAAAGACACGTGGAACTGCAGTACTAAGAAAAAGCAGCCTGCAGAGATTCTGCCTTCCCAAACATGCAAATGCGAATAAATTCCCATCCCTTACAGGCAGCTGAGAGAGTGGAACTGGTGTTCAGGGTGGCTGCCTTGCCTCAGGCTTCCAAAAACTGCCTTGGGGAGAGGGGATCAGAGGAGGACTGAGAAAGGCTGAAAGGAGGTGCCTGGGAGAACAAAGCTATGGTAATTTTTTGAAATTCTTCATTGGCCCTAATATGACAGCTGCCAAGCATTGATAGATCGTAGTGAACTGCATTGCCTCTGGCATGGTCTGGTTACTAAAAGAGTATTCAGAAGCAAGACCAGCTTCACAAAGGGAGTGTGGGATCGCACTGTCATGGTCGGATTTTAGAGACAAGAGTGAAGGAAGCTCCCAAGTCCAAAAGGATTTTGGACTTTACATGCTTTGTAATACTTGAAATTTTACCAAAGGTAATTTTCTTGTAAATTAAGACTTTGTTAAAAAATGTATTTGAACAAGCTTGACTCATTCCCAGCTCCCCTTTGTTCTGGACTTGTCACAGATAAAGGGGCTGAGAGGGTTATTAATGTAAATGTAGATGTGAGATGACAGAACAAAAGAGTCAAATTTAAAGTGTTTGTACTAAGGCAAGTTGATAATGATTAAAATCTATAAAGACATATAAAATATATAGATAAAAGATGGTCTTGGCATGAGCATTAATGAAAGTGTCATGAACCAAGGACTGCCATCAATTCAATATGTTTGTGTGTGCATATGTTCAAGTGTATGTATGTATGGGTTTATGGGCATATGTGTATGTATAGAGTGTGTGTGTGTGCACTTAAGTGTGTGCACATGAGTGGGTGGTGTGTGTGTGTGTGTGTGAGAGAGAGAGAGAGAGAGAGAGAGAGAGAGAGGGAGAATCAGGGCAAAGAAACATGGACTAGGCATGAAATTTAAGGTCTTCTCCTTGAGTAAGAATCAGACAACAAGGATCTTATTCCCCTACACCAGCGGTTCTCAACCTGTGGGTCACGACCCCTTTGGGGGTCGAACGGCCCTTTCACAGGGGTTGCCTAAGACCATCGGAAAACACATTATAATTACATATTGTTTTTGTGATTAATCACTATGCTTTAATTATGTTCAATTTGTAATGAAATTGGGGGTCACCACAACATGAGGAACTGTATTAAAGGGTCGCAGCATTAGGAAGGTTGAGAATCACTGCCCTACACCATCAGGGCCCACTTTAAGGGGGATGTGGTGACATGTAGAAATGACCAGATAAATATGAAGGCACTCAAACACAGCAGGGCATCTCTGACCCAAAAAAGGTGGCAGGTCTTTCCGATAAAAGAATAATGTCACAGTTTTATGGCATTTGTAGATGGATGTAGCTGGGTACAAAAGATGAACCAACTCCAGATACCTCCTGGAGTGGACATCAGAAGCATGGGATTAAGAAAAGGGAACTGTGGAGACTTGGGCTGAAGGCAGTGGGAAGGCAAATGGAATTCATGACCAGTATAGGGCTTGAAAGGTCGGACAGGATAAATTGTAGGTGAGCTGTTACTGTTCACAGATAAGGCTAAACCAACGATTCCATAGCAAAGATCCAGAGGCTTTCTTTTCCTGCATCTTCTTAAAGTAAGGCAAGAAAGTCAAGAAAATGGGTGGGGGGGGAGATTTGCAAAACAAAGCTACCCCAAATAGACAGACTTAACCAAATAAGACAAGTCTTCCAAAAGTGACCGGTTAGACCAAAGCCTCAGGAGTATCATTAACTAGTAATTTAATATTTTGTGATGATCCCCTATACCTCCAAATCTTAGCAGCTAAAAGTAGGCTTATAAGAAGATATGATCAATTAAGGATCACGATATATTCTGAGTTCTTGGCACTTCTGTAACATATTTGAGATTTCACTACACTGAGATGGGACTTATATCAGTAAATAAAACTGATATCAGAAGTCCACAGTTAGAATCTTGTGCTAAGGCTAGAACACTGGCCATATGAACAGTATAGTTGTTATAGCCTTCAGATATAACTAAAAGTAGGCAACAATAAAATATCCTTCTATAAACAACTGAAGCTCACTTAATAATTTGGGAGAAAGGGCTCTCAAATTGTTAAACAAAAGGTGGGGAGCAGATGTCTTTCTGATAGGACTGCATTTTAGACACATATGGGGTCTTAATCCGTGCTGTCAACATGACTTATCACTGATGATGTTAAAGTTAAACACATGGCCAGGGTTAACACTTTCTGGATTTCTCCACTGTAGAGTAGTACTTATTTCCCTTTTCCATACTCTGCTCTTTGAGAGCCAGGCACAAAATTCAGCCCATAGTCAAGGGGAGTTAAGATTCACTATCTTGAAAGGAGGAGTATCCACATAAATTATTTAGAATTCTTCTATATGGGGAATTTCTCTAGTAGTCCCCATTTATTTATTTGATAAATTATTTATAATAGTATGGGCTCATGGATATTTATTTGGTATTTTGGATTATAATTAATATTATGTCATTTATTTTGTTGGTCCAATTGTTCCAACTTTGGCTATGGGAGCTATTTCAAGTTTACTCTTGTGTCCCTTTGACATGTCTTCAAGATTTTGTTTTTGAACACTTACTTTTTGGCATGACAAGATGTTCCAGGATCATCTTATATTTATTCATTCTCTGCCCCAGACCTGGAATCAGTCATTTCTCCCAGGTGCCCTGGTTTCTTTTATTGGAGAATGGCTTTTGAAACCAAGATCTAGGCCCTGGGTGTGTTCATTCTACTGGAGTGGCATTATAAGACCTCTCTGCAACACAGAACTAGGAAATATATGTATGTGCTTATATATATATAAGTCTCTGTAACTTCCTTTCTCTATATTAAGCTAAGCATGACTTCATAATGATGTCCCTGACACTAATTTAGTACCACATTGCTCATTGTAGCCTATTCCAACACCCCCTTTTTCCTGTAACTTCCCTGTTGCCCAGTGAGAAATCTGGCTTCCACCACCAATTATTCATTTATTCATTACCTAATCCCAGTATTCATGTAAAGCAAGTTCAGAATTGTCAACTGATGTCCCACGAGAAACAACTTTACCAACTTGAAGATAGTTATTTATGCCTAATTCCCTTAGTCTTTTTTCAGTTCCCAGTCAAAACACGATCTCTCAAAGTTACTTGTAGGTATCTTTTTTACCTCCACCTTTCATGTCATTAAGTATCTTCCCAAAGCATAGCTTTTAATGGCTGGATAGTGTTCAAAAGAATAAGCATGCTAAGATTAACATTTCCTTAAGATTTTCCTTTGAGTTGCTGTAATCATTATTCTGAGCACTTCATGCCTGTCCAAACATATAATAACCTTAGACAAGAAAATACTTACTCAGAATTATAGAATTTTAGGAGGCAAAAAAATTTTGGATATCAGCTAATCTATTCTTGCAATTAATATCTGAATATTCTCTCTGGCAGATGTTTTCTGGAGGAACACTGAACTCACAATTTTCCAAGGAGTAGAATCCTTAACTGACTACGTTTAATATCTTCTCACTTCTAGTGTCCCCTAGTAAAAGGCCAAGAATTTGTTGTGATTATAATTTATAGCATTTAGGACATCAATTGCAATATTTACTTTCAATCTTGCAAATATATTTTAAAGAAATTAAGTCCTTGAAACTCCTGAAGATAAAACAAACAAGAAAAATAGCAATTGGCTTTTCATATGAAAACTTAAATGAAGCTTCTGTTCATACATCATGCTTTATTGGCATATTAAACTACTTATTGCACATCTCTTTCTTGCCTAATTCCTGTAATTGAGAGAAAATGATATACAATTACATCAATTTAAACCACACAGAATGTTCTGATTATTACTATTGGCTTACAAGAGCTATTAACTCAACATATCCAGTCATCAGCAAATTCTTTTAGTTTGAATTACATTGATTAAAAAAAGAGGAATAAGGGAGGTAATGTAATACAGTAAAATGAATATTAAACCAGGAACCAATAACCCTAATTTTCATTGCCATAGAGATATTAACTAATTCTGTGCCCTTGGGTAGGTCACTAAACTGACTTTTGTTTCATTATCTTTGTAAGTAATATAAAGGTATTAGAACATAAGTAGATAAACTCAAAGGATTCTTGGAGTTATGTCTTTCTTTAGTCAATTCAAATCCATCTGCCAGGAGAAAGAAAGAGAGCTAATATACATATGAAAAATATGACTAATCATTGTTAACTGTATTAATGTCTTAAAATACTGGAATAAGTGAATCTGCTCAGTTCAGTATGGTACAGGTTCTGAAGTCAGCCTGCCTGTACTCAAATCCCAGCTTTGCTCCTCGCCAGCTATGCAACCTCTCTAAGTCGTGGGGTTTGTCTTTAAGATACAAATAATAATGGTAAGTATCTGGTCAGTGAAGGTATAGACTAAATAAAACAAAAACTGTGAAGAGCCCAGTCCTGGGCAAACCAGAAGCATTCAATAAATGCTAGTCATTTTTGAATAGAATTATTAGGATATTTCAATAGAGGCAATGTCTTGAAAAGTAATATGGTTAATAATCACATAGAAAATGACTCAACGTTAGTGCTAACTTCTTATATGTAGGTTTGGGCTCCTGCATGGTTCATATGTAATACTCTGGGTAGAGTAAAAGCTACATAGAGGGGAGAATTATTCCTGTATTAATCACCACAGTCTGTCAATAACTCAAACCTGTAACTGGAAATGTGACTGTAGCATTGTACCAGACTTATTTATAAAGGACTCCATTACAGCCAGAAATATAGTGGCTCAAACCACAAAGAGTCAGCCAGAGCAGCAAGTGAAAAAAGGTAGAAAGTCTCTGCAATTGTTCAGATACTTGAGATGAGGAGACAGATCTGTACATTCTGAAAACATTTCTTCTTGTGCTTTTTAATGTTCAGTACTGGTCTACTGAAAAAATGTTAACT
This sequence comes from Myotis lucifugus, assembly GCF_000147115.1. Taxonomy (NCBI): domain Eukaryota; kingdom Metazoa; phylum Chordata; class Mammalia; order Chiroptera; family Vespertilionidae; genus Myotis; species Myotis lucifugus. The sequence continues at coordinate 755,548 of NW_005871078.1, forward strand.
CTATTAACTATGAAACAGATAAAGAATGTGTTTCATATCATGCTTGGCCCATGTTGCGGTAATGGCAGCAGTAATGCAAATGAGACAACCCCAAGAGGAGGGGGATACCCCAAAGAGGGATAAACCCAAAGGAACCCCATGGGGTTCCTTATACTGACAAACTCTCTCCACCAGAATGTCCTCATCCAGAGAAACTTTCTACTAAATAAGGTTAGAAGCTTCTAGGTTTGCTTACCAAGGAGTGTTGTATTCATTTATTCTGGCATCAGCAATGGAACAGATACTAATTACATAGCTAGTAGGCCCTGGTAATATTGAGTAAAACAAAGCATGGTGTCTTCTCTCAACTCACAGTGGAGGAACATGGTAGGAAAGCCACATAAATACACTTCCATAGTATAGTTGGGAATAAAACACCAAACTGTAAATCTCTTTTTCTCATTGGACCTGAGAGAACTACAAATTTCCCTGACACAATCCCAGGTGATTCAGCACTGGGCCAACACCATTGCTTGCCTAGTTCAGAGCCTCATTGTGATCAGTAGGTTTTTGGTAGTTCCTGAAAAATCTGACATATTTTAAGGTAAGACCCTGTGTGTACATTGATCTAAAACAGCCCTAGACAAGATTATTAATACCCTACCCCCAATTTGGGCCTGAGAATACTGACTGCTCCAGTCTTCTTGGTGAGAGTACTCTTATTACTTGCTGAACCTCCATCATCTGAAGATTGTACTTCTCTGTGCCTCTTCTTGACCTCTAGTTTCTTCAAGGGCCTAATTAGGTCCAACTTCCTCCATGATCACTTTCATGACTACCCCAATCGCAGGCAGTGTGAGATAATTAAAATTTGATTACAAACCATCTCATGTTATCTATCATTCATTGCAGTTATATGAGTTTTGACTTGCCCAAATCATTTGCATGGCTCTTGAGGGCTGGGTTCATGATTCATGTTTCCTCTGGCTTCTACAATTCCAGGAGTTTATGGAATGCTTTCTTAAAATATTGCTGATTCTGAACTATGTAAAATAATAGAATGAGTTTAAATGGCAGAGAGCAACAATTATTTTTCAAAATTTTTCAAAATTAAGAATAGCAGTCTAAGCCCAGAAAGAAACTGCCCTTCCCTGCACTCAGAAAACTAAGGGAGGTGGTTTAGTTTTGTTCAGTGACTCATGAAATAAGCAAGGATTCACTTCCACTTAGATAACGGTAAAAGAGTTGCCCTGTAGAGAACATCAGTGTATGTGTTACCAGCAAATTTGGTTTGAAAATCAATCAGTTGTGAGTTTCCAACAGTGACTAATGTACCACAAAATTGAGTTTGTGTATTGCCCATCTAAGAACCAGATGTGAGCCATAGTGAATCATGGGTACTAAACAACCAGCTGTACTTTGGTGACACTGAGACTGTGTTTGTTCCCCCATTCAGAATGAAAAAAAGCAGATGCACAGTTATGATGGGAGAGATTTAATGAAGAATTACAGCTATTCTGATATAATTGACACCTGAACAGAAGATCTTAATTCTAATGGGCAGGTTTTGATCAAAGCACACAAAAACACACACACTTTTTTTTTAAGGAGGACTTTTATGGCAGCAAAAACATTATCATAGCAGCATTTTACTCAGAGACATTTGCATTGTGGTCACTTGGTAAATATTCACAGGATGAAGATAAATACCTCAAGGTTACTGAAAGAGCTAGAGAAATAACAAGAATGAAGTATTTGGGCTTTTCAACAGGTTGAGTCATAGAAATATTTGTTGTTTTGTTAATATCAAAGACTTGCATTTTTAGTTTACTAAAGATGGTGGGAGTGGGGGCATGAATCATGAGAAAGGATGAAAAGATATGCCACCATTTCCCACACTGCCAAAATGGATCAAGTCATGTTGCTTTCTCTCTTCTAGGACTTATTGTTTCTATTTTAAATTTGTGCATTTATACAGTTATATGTGAACTCAGAGACCTTTGAAAACATGACTTTTACTTTAAAAACTTAGTAAGTATAACTTGGGATTCATGGCTCAGGGGAGTATTCCATTTAACCAAAAAAATTTCAAATTAAAGAAGAATAAACTGTTCCACCAATAACTGTTACACAGAAAATCTATGCAGTATTTCCAAGCCCTAATTAAAGGGCATTTTCTTTTAAAGATTCATAAATCCAAGGATTGTTTTGGAGCTCAATGTTGCTATTCCAGGTTTTAGCAATTAAAGAAAGGTCTATATTAGGGTGACACTATTTAAGTAATTTAAGACCAACTGATTTAATTATTTTTCTTTAAATTTTACTTATCTATATGAAATGAGGAAAAGAACTTAATATAAAAGCTTTCAGGGTCAGTATGGGGATGATGTTGCGTCACTGTAGTTATATACTCCACAGTGTTTTAACGAACTTTCTAGGTGTCGGTAGAACACAGAATTTGTGGGTAGAGGAATTATTACCAAGGTAATTTCTAAAGTACTGAAAATAATCATTTCTAAATATTTTTCAGAAAAAAGTAATTCATAAGCATTATATTCTTATGAAGTATCAGTTAATCACAAAGTCAAACTACTTTTAACTAACATTTTATCATTTTCAACAAATTACTCTATCTGAAGACACTTACAGAAATATCATAGAGTATGGTAGATTTGAAAGTCCTCACCAAAGTAATTAATTCAACAGGAATGTATTCAATACCTCCTGTGTGGCAGGCACTGTACTAAGTCCTCGCATGGTAAGATGCTATTCCTGCTCTCAAGTAATGTGATACAGGCAGAAATATGTAGAGAACTTCATCACCATTTTGACTGTAATACACTTCTTTAAACATTTAAAGGTATTTTAACTTAAACCCTTATCAACTCTTTATTCTCCATCTTTCTGCTAAGAAATGAGAATTACATACATAGTAAATTTTCACTACAGAATTTAACATAAGAGGCTTTAATTCAATACCTGTGCAGCAAATAATTTTAATGATTGCCTTTAAAAATAAAAAGGCATGCTCTGCAGAAGACAAATTAGTAAGTAGTCAAACCAGTAAATTTATTTAAATTCTTCCTAGGGAATATTCATTTTAACTATAGATGTCCCTCCAATCTTCTCTTTCATCTTCTGACTATGCTCACTGTTCCAACTATTGGGGCTCTTATTCATGCCTTGACTGAGTACAAGTCTGGCTTCTATCAGTGACATTCCAGAAAACCATTCTTGCCAAAGTCACCACTCATGGTCCTCTTAGAATTAAAACCCATGAACACTTTGCATTTTCACCTTATTTGGTATATTTACAGCTTTAGACTGTTGATATTATATGTCTCCTGATATATGCTCATCTCCTGGCATCTATGACATACACTTTTCATATTTTTCATTCTTTTTGTTCCTCTTTCTCTGTCTTCTTTGTAGATGCCTCTTCTGCCTGTTCCCAATTAAAAGAACTTTACAGGTTTGACCTCAGTGGACCTTTGAACCTCACTCTACACCCACTCACAGTCCTTCACATACCATATGCATGTAAGTAATAACATCTGTATGAGGGTAAAAATATAAATCAAAATAAAATTTTAATTTCTATGCCAGACTCTACTCCCTCACTACTCAGTTCCATATCCATATAAAAAAAAACTTCTTATTAGGTATTTCTATAAGCACATCACCTCAACACATTCAAATCACTATGCCCCCTGAGACTTCCTCCTCCATCAGCATTTCCTATCCTGGAGACAGTATAATTTTCTGTTCTATTTCTCAAGCCTAAACACTCATGATAGCCTTGACTTTTCCCTCTCCTCACATACCCTAACCACTAGCCATGTTTCCCCCCATCTGGCTTCTGCTTATCCTGAAAATACACTTTGGCTCTAGCTCCTTTACAAAATTTTCCCTGAGCTCACTTAGAACTACATCACTTAGAACTACTTAGAACTTAGTACCTATTGGTCAAACAGGAAGTAGAAAGAGTGAGTGTAGTCAGAAGGTGAGAGAGAAGGTCAAAGGGACATCTATATTTGGAAATGAATATTCCATACCCACTATTGGTGTTACCTCTTCCCCTTTTCCTCCCTCCATATTTCTCATTAGACAGAATATATATATGCTGTCAGATTCCTTACTTTCTCTTTCCTAGTTAAGTTTTCAGAACCATGAGAGCACCTGGTGCAGCATTACAACAAGCATATCAGTTAAAATAGTAGAGCATTATGCTAAGTGAAATAAGCCAGAAAGTGAAAGAAAAACACCACATGATCTCACTCATTTATGGATAATAAAGAACATTATAACCTGATGAACAAAAAGATAGATACAGAGGCAGAGAAGCATCGAACAGACTGTCAAATTATAGTGGGAAGGCTGGGGAGTGTTGCGGGGAGGGGGGAGGTAAGAGATCAACTGAAGGACTTGTATGTATGTATATAAGCATTACCAATGGACATAAGACACTGTGGGGGTGGGGTGAGGGCATGTGCGGGGGAGGGGGGGAGGGGAGGCCGGAGGAAGGTCAATGGGGGGGGGGGAAGGAGACATATGTACTATTATCTGTAATACTTTAAACAATAAAATAAAATTTAAAAAATAGCAATAATTACTACACAATAGTAAGTAGTGAAAGCAGGATTGAAAGCTACACAGATGGCTCAAGGGTCTGTGTTCCTAAACCACTATTTCACATTGTTCTCACAACTTAAGTATTTACTTAAATAAGTTAATATAATCAAGGTTTGTTCTTAATTCAGCAAAATTAAGTCTAGAAGGGCATCAGATAATGTTACTATATGCCTGAAAGTTAAATCTCTCAGGAATAAATATAGATTTTACTTTTTAAATAAAAATCTCCAAATAACATGACAACACAGTAAACCAGTTGAAGCATATTCTTGGATCTTTGTGCTTAGAAGTAGCCAGACTTACACTGAACCCTGTGAACTCAGTGTAGTGTTTAAAGTTAATGTGAATGATTCAGTGGATATAGCTATCTGACTTGGACTAAAAACGTTCTGATTTTTCTTAGCCATAGAGGCAGCTTTTAATTAAGGATAGACAACTGCTTAAAGAGATGTGTTGAGATGGAAGGAAGGCTATAGGCAAGAAGACAAAATTCACCCAGAGGAAATATATGAGCTAATTTCTTATTTGGGCAGTGAGGCAAAAACCTCTCGTGAATTATTGTCTAGTGTAAAAATTCTGCTCATAATGATGATGGATTTATATAGAGCATATTAAATGATAATTAATATAAAGTAGACTATTATAAAGCAGAAAATATGCAATACTTTTGTAGTTAAAACTGTAGAGTCACAGAATCTTCATGTTCCATTAAAAATTAGGAGTGATGTGGTTTTTTTTCTCATTTAATGTGAAAATCTACGTATAGCATCCCTGAAAGATTACCTAGCCTCTCCAGGAATACTTTTACTGATGGAGAGTCAGCTCTTCATGTGGGAGACTCACTCAGCAGTGAGACTCCATCATTAGGGCATCCTTCATATATGAATGTGAATCTGCTCCCATGTGACATACACTCATTGGTCCTTGTGTCCATGTCTTAGCTCATTGTGATGCTATCAGAAAATACCACAGCCCTTGTTGCTTAGACAACAGAAATTTGTTCCAATTCTGGAAGCTGAGAAGTCCAAGATCAAGACATGAGCATAGTTTTATTTTGTGAGGACGCTCTTCCTGATTCATAGCCGGTGCCTCTCACTGTGTCCTCACAAGGAGGAAAGGGCTAGGGAATCTCTTTGAAGGGCACTGATCCCAGCCATGAGGGCTCCACCCTCATGTGCTAGCACCTCCTAAAGGCCCCAACTCCTAATACCATTTCAACATAGAAATTTTGGAGGGAAGCACATTCAAACTATAGCAATCACATTCTGCCTTTAGGGTGAAGCAGACAAAATGGCTCTTTGTCAGTTTTAATTTTCTTATGGATAGCATTACAGACCTAGAAAGGATTGTGAATAACAAAATACACTTCTTTTGCATAAAAGAAAATATAAACCTCAAGTAGTCATACAGGTCATAGAACATGATGTTGATAAAGCTATTACTGAAACACTTTTGACTGATATTTCCTCTGATTCTTAGGTCTTTTTTAATTACATTCTTGCATTTTATCATTATTTTATTATTGTCATGTTACTCTCCCACACCATGTATATTAAGATAATAATCACTTATGATTAGTTCTTGACTGATCAAAGTGAAACAAATAAGTTCATTTTATTAGATTTTAATAATAACCATGGTGCCTGGCCAGGTTGAGCATTGACCCATGAACCAGAAAGTCAAGTTTTGATTCTCAGTTGGGGCACATGCCTGGGTTTCGGGCTCAATCCCAGTAGGGGCATGTAGGAGGCAGCCAATCAAAGATGTTTCTCTCTCCTCGATGTTTCTATCTCTCTATCCCCTTCTTTTCCTCTCTCTGAAGTCAAATTTTAAATAATAATAATAATAACCATGGCATTCAAAGCAGGAAAAAAACACCAGCAGATACATTTGTTTCCCAGGTAAGAATTAAGAGATGCTCACCCAAATTATCACAGTGCTAGATAAAGTACTTTTTTAAAAACTGCACTAATCATAAAATAAAAGATAAAAAATAAAAGATAATCTTCTCTATGCATCAAAATGGAATAGACATGGACAACTGTATACAGTTGCACACAACAACACACTGTTAGCACTTTGTTTTCCAACCTCTCCTAGAGCATCTCATCACATTTTTTTCCCAATACTTCACCACCAAGACACCTGGATTACCATCTTGCCAGCCTCCATTTTCCTTGCCATTTGCTGCCTAGCCCTTTAAAAAAACAAAACAAAACAACTTTCTTCCTGTTTTCTGTTGTGGCCGCCCCCTGCTTCCAGAGATCAATTTCTGTATACATCAAAATGGGTTAGTTTATACTGCAATATCGAACAATCCCCAAGTCTCAGTGACTTAGCATTTGTAAAGGACCATTTCTTGCTCAACTAAATGTCTACTCTGTTGTTAAAGATGCTTGGTTTTTCCTAGCCATTCAGGGAAAATGCATGACAAGGTCTCCAGCTAGACACAAGCTTCCAAAATTGCTAATGGAAAAAAAGAGTTCCCTTCAATGTTTCTCAATGACTATTAAAGGCTTCTACTTAGACGTGACACATGCCACTTTCACTCACATTTAAACTGGTCAAAGCAAGTCACATGACCAGAGGGGACAGCAAAGTGTAATTCTGTCATGGATTTGGAAGGTAGAGAACTGAAGTGTTAGTGAACTCTGAATGAGTACCACCTCTACCAACCCCTTCTGCCAATTCATCCCCTAATCACAGAAGTGTGTCACTCCTTATTTTTCAAAAACTAGCTTTTTTGGAAAATATCATCCCAAGATGTTTCCCATCAAAATCATATGAATTGTGTCTCTAGACATAAAGACAGGAGCTAACAAAAAGAATCATATTACTTGCTTTGTAGGTATGTGTTCTTTTACTACAGATACAAGAGAGTGAAGATAGTTTGTGGAAGTCCCACTAAATAATAGAACAGTACATGGCATTCATCTGGGATTTAGATTCTTAGATCTTTATTCTTTCTAATTATGCAAAAGCCTGAGAAAAGGGCTTTGGAAGGGAAGGTTTGTGACTATTCTTCCCTTCCCCTTTTAGGGTTTTCAAATACGGCCACAATTTCATCTCCTCCCAGACATAAGAGCCCATGTGCCATAGCCTCATCTTTGCACAGTTACCGAAAGAAACAAGAACCATTTCTTCCATGTAGAGACATCTATCACCAAGAATCAAGGAAGAAAGCCACACAGTTGTGAACAGCTTCTGAGAGGCATTAGTGAGTTAAAGGAGCTACACATAAGCAAGAAGTAGTTGACTAGAACAAAATTCCAAATTGTACTGTTCACACTGCTGCACATAATCACATTCCAACTTATGAAAGCTTCCCTTGGTAAAATTTCTTCTCCACCATAGATTTTTCACACTAATTTCTCTTTTCTTAATTAGGACAAAACGGAAAGAAAACATCTCTTTTTTGAGTGGATGACACTCAGCATAGAGTATGTAAACACTATCTTTGATTTCATTTAAAACCTTGCCAATGATTTCTGTATTTTATCTTATGGAGCTAAAAAAAATATGATCTTTATATTTTCTAAATCCCTTTTTTTTCTGAAAAGTATGAAAAGGGAGATGTCTTTGCTTCCCACATAACTTTCTTCCTTCCTTTCTTTTTTCTTTCTTTCTTTCTTTCTTTCTTTCTTTCTTTCTTTCTTTCTTTCTTTCTATCTTTATTGTTGAGATTATTACAGATGCCCCTCTTTCCCCCCAATAGCTCCCCACCACCCAGTTCCCACCTCACCCCAGGCCCTTGCCACCCTATTGTCTGTGTCCATAGGTACTGCATACAGTACATGCATATAAGATCTTTGTCTAATCTCTTCCTGTACTTCCCACACCCCCTTCCCTCTGAGAATCCTCAATCTGTTCCATTTCCATGCCCCTAATTCTATTCCATTCACCAGTTTATTCTGTTCATCAGATTTTTTATTCATTTGATTTTTAGATTCACTTGTTGATAGATACGTATTTGTTGTCACTTTGTTGTTCATAATTTTTTATCTTTACCTCCTTTCTTCTTCTCCTTCTTCTTCTCCTTCTTCTCCTTCTTCTCCTTCTTCTTCTTCTTCTTCTTCTTCTTCTTCTTCTTCTTCTTCAAGAATACCCTTCACCATTTCATATAATACTGGTTTGGTGGTGATGAACACCTTTAGCTTTCTCTTGTTGTGAAGCTCTTTAACTGACCTTCAATTCTAAGTGATAGCTTTGCTAGGTAGAATATTCTTGGTTGTAGGTTCTTGCTATTCATCACTTAGAATATTTCTTGCCACTCTCTTCTGGCCTGCATAGTTTCTATTGAGAAATCAGCTGACAGTCGTAAGGATACTCCCTTTGTAGGTAACGAACTGCTTTTTGCTTGCTGCTTTTAAGATTCTCTTTTTGTCCTTTGTCCTTGGCATTTTTAATTATGATGTGTCTTGGTGTGGTCCTCTTTGGATTCCTCTTGTTTGGGGTTCTCTGTGCTTCCTGGACTTGTAAGTCAATTTCTTTCACCAGGTAGGGGAAGTTTTCTGTCATTATTTCTTCAAATAGGTTTTCAATATCTTGCTCACTCTCTTCCTCTGGCACCCCCAAAATTCAGATGTTGGTACGCTTGAAATTGTCCCAGAGGCTCCTTACACTATCTTCATATATTTGGATTCTTTTTTCATTTTGCTCTTCCAGTTGGGTGTTTTTTGCTTCCTCATATTTCAAATCATTGACTTGATTCTTGGGATCCTCTAGTCTACTGTTGAATCCCTGTATATTATTCTTTATTTCAGTCAGTGTATGCTTAATTTCTGACTGGTCCTTTTCCATTTTTTGGGCATTCTCACTAAGATCCTTGAAGGGCTCACTAAGTTCCTCAGAGGTTTCTAGAATATTCTTTTTTTAAAAAATATATTTTATTGATTTTTTACAGAGAGGAAGAGAGAGAGATAGAGAGTTAGAAACATCGATGAGAGAGAAACATCGATCAGCCGCCTCCTGCACATCTCCCACTGGGGATGTGCCCGCAACCCAGGTACATGCCCCTGACCGGAATCGAACCCGGGACCCTTCAGTCCGCAGGCCGACACTCTATCCACTGAGCCAAACCGGTTTCGGCAAGAATATTCTTGAGTAACATTATAACTGTGGTTTTGAACTCTATATCCAGTAGTTTGCTTTCTTCCATTTCTTTTATTTGTGCCATGTTTCTTTGTCTCCACATTTTGGCTGTTTCCCTGTGTTTGTTTATATATCTTGGGTAACTGCTAAGTCTCCTTGAGTTGATACAGTGGCCTTGTGTAATAGGTGTCCTATAGGGCCCAGTGGCTCAGCCTCCCCAATCACTGAGGTGGACACTCTTGGTGCACCCCTTTGTGGGCTGTGTGCACAGTCTTGTTGTAGTTGAGCCTTGATTGCTATTGGTGTCACTGGGAGGAATCGACCTCCAGGCTAACTGGCTGTGGGGACCAGATGCGACTACAGTGGGAGAGCTGCTATGCAGGAAACACCCTAATGGGGCAGGACTTACTTCAGTAGGACGTTAGTGCTCACTGAGTCTGCCCCTTGAGTGGGTCACTTACGGATGTGAAGAGTTGTAATCTGGTATGGTCTCACACTAACCACTGGGTACACTGGCTCTTGGATCTCCAAGGAGGTGCAAAGTTAGCCACTTCCTGGGGCCACCCAGCAGGAGCTACAGAGAGATCTGCAGATTCCTCCTCTTTGTATCGGATTTGGAAGTACCCAGACAAGGCCCAGCTGTGAAGCAAGACAGGCTGGTGCTGATGCCAGCCTTGGGCCTTTTATTGATAGCTTTGGTGCACCCTGACCCAGCTGCAACTTGTTTGACAGGTTTTAGGCTGAGAAAGGACGGGCCAAAAGCCGCTGCCCACAGCTTGGGTGGGCTTGTAAATTGGGTGATTGGGTGGGGCGGGGTCTCAGGGAATCTCCAAGGTAGAGTGAACAGAAATGTCTGCCAGCCAGCCCTGCACTGGGGAGGTCCAAGCACAGGAACAATGACCACTGGGGCACTTCCATCTGGAAGAAAGCCACCCCCGCTTTCCTCCCCCAATGCCAGACAGTCCAGTTTCTCCCTGTATCTGTCTGGGTCCCTCAGAGCCTCACCCAGCTCTGGATCTCAGAGCAAGTAGGAGCTTATAAATTCAGTTTGAGGTGCCAGCCTTTTAAGAGGAGCAGCTGAGTCTCTAGCAGCCTGTGTGTTACTCAGCCCCAATCCGCACTTGTTTTTACAGTCCGTAGTTCTTATTGCCTGTAGGGACTTCTTTCTGCAGCTCTGGAACCCTGGGCTGGGGGTCTGTTGTGGGGCTGGGACTCCTTGCTCCTCCTGGTGGCCTCTGCAGAGGTGATCTCCCTCCCGATTAGAAAAGTGACCCACGTGGGTGCTGGACCAGCCCATTCTGTGACTCTGCACCTCCTACCAGTCTTAGTGTGCTTTCTTCTTTACCTCTCTAGTTGTAGTACTTCCACTCAGTCAGCTTTCCCGAGGTTCTGGATGGTAGTTGTTCTGTATTTTAGTTGTAATTTTGATGTGGTTGTGGGAGGCAGCAAGTACAGGCATTTACCTATGCCGCCACCGTGGTTCCTCTCTCTGCTTCCCACATAATTTTCATATTCAACTTTTTGTATCAGATTTTCCTTTTTTTAAAGAAAGAATACTGTTGTCAAGATATTCTAACTGTGTAGAAATGAATAAAATCAGAAAAAGTGACATTTAAATTCCCCTCATTATTTTATGCTCTCCATGATTTGAAATACTACCTTGGAAAAATCATCTCTAGTAATAATCTCCTATCAATACTTATACAGAAACAACTACTGTAAGAATAACTATGAGGTTTTGTTTATTTTCTATTCAATACTATTATCTGCCAGTGACCAACTAAATTAGTTTAACAACATATACTAATAGACCTGAGTGGTAATATTCAAGGAAAGATGTACTAAGATGACCAGGAAAAATCTAGTATGATTTCTTTTCCTCTGAAACAGCCATCGCAATTAAGAATAGCTAATGACAACAAACATGGAGGCCTTCGGATAATTATGCATGCCTTGCCTTTGTAATAATACATATGTGACCTTGGTAACTGGCCACATTAAACAATAATCAATGGGCTGCCTTTGAAGATACATTTAAATAATACAAAATGTCTATAAACAAAGTAAGTGTAAGTTTTTTTAAAAGAGATAGGTCATCAACACTTTTACTATTAAGATCTATCTCCTTTTTCAGGGGTCCTCAAACTTTTTAAACAGGGGGCCAGTTCACTGTCCCTCAGACCGTTGGAGGGCCGGACTATAGTCAAAAAAAAAACTATGAACAAATTCCTATGCACACTGCACATATCTTATTTTGAAGTAAAAAAACAAAACGGGAACAAATACAATATTTGTATTTGCATGTGGCCTGTGGGCCGTAGTTTGAGGACCCCTGTTTTAGATTATGATTCTTAAAACCCCTATAGAGAATTCTGTAGGGTAGAACAATTTTTCAGAATCTCACATTCTTATCTGGAAGCATTAACTAAAAATGGATTAAAGATAATCATTTGGAAATTTGCAACTGGTTGCATCTTTTGTTCTTCTAGAGGCAGTGTGGTGCAATGATTAAAAACTGGGGCTCCATGAGGGCCTGGAGGGTAGAGGCAGGAGCAGGCTGGAAGAAGCTGATGGGGAGAAAGGAGGACCTTTTTCCTTTATTGTTCAAAGGAGGACTTTCAACAATAAAGATTTTTTTAAATAAATAAAAATTTAAAAAAATAAATAAAAACACACTGTAAAATATAAATAAATAAATAAATAAATAAATAAATAAATAAATAAATAAAAAAACTGGGGCCCAAGAGTCAGAGACTCATGCTTATAGTAACAGCACCTACCTTATATATGTCAGAATTAAATGAGTAAATATATAGAATGTTAAGTACTTACCACAGTGCCTGTAGCAATATGTGCCTTTAATAAACATTTGCCACAAATATTATAAAGCATATTATTTAAACAAGATACATGGGGCACTTTTTAGGCAGGAAAACATATGGAGGAAAAATGCATCATAAAAATAGACCACACTTGACTCATAGACACAGGTGTGAAAACCTACAAAACCATATTTATTTTTACATTATTGAAAAAAATCCACTTTTGTTTACCTGCTAAGAAATAGGTTTAAAATGCTCTCTATGTCTAGCAACATTTAATGATTAGTGCAAAAGCACAAAGATATCTTAGAGAATATATTTTCCAAGTACTCGGTAACTATGATTTTTCTAGCTTATACATAAAACATTCAATGCCCCCAAATTAAATCCAAGAATAAACATATTTTGCCTTCATTTCAAAAGGCAGGTAGAGTGGCTGGAATTTACCAGGCACAAGGCATCATTAATTACAACTCTTCTGCATGTCAGTGTACATAACGTCTCATAATCAGGTTGAATCCCTGTGCTTGGCCAGTGGAGGAAGTGCCCTCTTGCTCTCTCCACATTCCTATCTTTTCTGTCTAATCTTATTCAAATACTCATAAATAATGGTGATGCCACTTTAAAAAAGCACAACGAAGTTCTACCAGACATAAATTGTTTTTAAAATTGCAATGATTGGGCTGGGGATCTAAAGGAAACTTTAGAAGTAAAGTAAAGAAGAAATGCCAATGAGCCAGATGTGATTTGTAAAGAGGGCTCTTTTCTGTACAACTTCTTCAAAGTAAATTATATCATGTCAAATATACTGGAAATTTAGCATTTACTGAAGACATTTTTAATATCATAATTCACTGGTAAAAATTACAGCTTGTTTTTGCTCAGTCAAAATCCTACTTACCTCTGCTAAAATCTTTGCATCACTATATTATCAAAACATATCTCTTGTAAATGTGTATATGTAATATTTGTAAGCAGAAATTCATTTAATAATTATAATGATTGGTTTTAATCATTTTAATGGAATGTAGTACACATTTATAATGTCTCTCCACATAGAATTCTATATATCTAAAGAAAACTACATCCAATCCAAGTCATTTAGTGAATGAGACAAGGTATAAATCAATAAATTAAACAATCTCTTACCAGAATAAAATGATCCTAACATTTCCTTTCTTCCAGAAAGCTCTTGCGGATTTCCCCCAATCAGGATAGGGTTTGTCCTGAAGCATCATATCAGTGACCTGAAGCAATCAAAGAAACTTATTTAGCACTGTCAGAAATTTACATTCAGGGGTAAGTATGTAAATAATTTACATTTTATTGAAAATAAAATATGTATGTATTTTAACACTAGAACATATGCAAAGATAAAAAATAGAAGAATATACTTCTTTTACTTAAAAACTTTAATAGTTCATATTCTTTATATAATAAATGAGCATATTTAAGGTCATTCAACATGTCAAATATTGACATTATTTTTTAAACATCAGTCAAGATTACCTTATAAAAGAAGGCATCATTAAGATATTAATAACCTCTCTATAGAAACAAAACATATAATAAAGTACCATATTCTTTCTAACTTAGCTAAACAGAAACTATTTCCAGTCAAAATATTATCTTTCCTTCTCTCCCTTTCATTCTTCAATGATTTGTGAAGTATGGTACCTAGACCCAGCTTTAAGGCACATTTATTCTAATTACCTAGCAAGTTTCCACCTCCATGTAATTAGCAATTCTATTCCTTCTTCAAAAAAATGTTCTACCTCTCCCACCTGCACAGATTGTGCCTGTCTTCAGAGGCCTATATACAGTCGTGTTACCATTGTGATGTCTTTATTTTTCCCCCCAACTACAGTTCTTGACCCTTTTCATGTTACATATCACTTTCCACCTTCTCCTTTTACTTACTTATGCACATTTTTCTCTCCACTAGGCTTTGAAATCCTTGAAGTCGAATATTTATCCATTGTATGCTTTCCTAACGATCTTTTATATAAAAGACTAAAATATTACTCAAAGAAAAAATGGCAAAAATGTATTAGGATATAAATGCTTGCTTTTAAAAAATGCGTTAACAAAGTAAATTGTCCATTGTCAACATCCCATATTAATAGTTTCAGCAAATGTCCAAAGAATAATATGTAGATGTCATAAAAAGCAGCTTTAAAAAAACTGGGGAGAATGAAAAATGAATTTCCTTCTTCTAATAAAGGAAACATGTTTGCATATGTGCACATACACACACACAAATAGTTTTTTTTCCTTTTCCCAGAAAATATACCTTCCATTTGAGAGAAGGGAACATTGTTTAATTAATTATGGTTTTATTTAATAATCTTCAAATCCAAAAAAATCAAGACAGAATCAATGCTAAGAATTTTGATAAAGAATGGAATAAACTCAATAGAGTAACAAAGAAGTTTCATTACCCATTAAAATATTTTTTTCTTTTGCCCTTAAAGCCTTAACATTACATTTAAATGTAACTTCCAACAATGGCCTAACCTGGAATGGGTGAGATTTAATAATTTGTGATGAGAGATGGTGATCCAGTGGGCCCTTCAATACTACTGGATTCCCTGCAGAAGGTGCATTGATTCTCAAGCAAGCCCATCTTGTGCAACACAACATCCTGGAAAAGTTCCTGGAAACTTTCACTGACATGCTAAAGCGGCACATGCTCACTGAGGATGCAATCAGAACAGTGAGTAAAGAGCCCAGTCCCTAGGGCACATGTGATCTTAATTTTTCTCTATATTCTTTCTCACGTCATTTCTAGGACTAGAATTCCCACGCCTCCCGTGGTTGGTAGGAATCAAAGCAAGTTCACTGATCTTCATTGAGCAACACTGCAGATCTATGCCAGCTCTGTCTGATTGAGAACCCACAGTAATTTTGTGTGATATGATTTCATTATTGAAAAGGCTCAACAATCATAACTGGTTTTAATTTAAACTCTCAATTTCTTAAAACTATTAATTACTTTGATAAGTGTACATGCAACTAATATTAAGAATTCAAAAAGAAAAAAACACTTGTTAACTTATTTTTAAAAGAAAACTTATTTTCTTCATGACTCATTAGAATTACAAGACTTTATTTTCTCACCCATGAATTGTATCTTCAATTAAAAAAAATGATATTTATCAAAATAAACAAAGGGAAGATGATAGAATAAAAATTAACCATGAATCAAGTGAGTTGTATTGTTACTAAAAAAGAATAAAGGTAAAAATAGAAAATTTATATCCCATATATTCTTGAGCATAAAACAAGTTTTATATCACAACTTCCCTGAGGAAAGAATCACTATTTTTCAAAATACAACAATTTTATCCGCTGCTCCTTTGTCACCTTCTTGAATAACAATCTTGTATCAGATTTTATTTTTACAAAACCTCAAGTTAAGCAAATAAATACTTAAATAAATATTTCATGTTTTGTCAGCTTTTAAAAAGATTTAATTAATTCTGTTCAACAATATTTATCTTGTTCTGGAAGGAGTATGCATAGTAACAGATATTTTCATGGAACAGCATGATTATTGGGTAAATTTTATTCAACTTGCAATGTTTTCTCCAGGGCACTTTCTGGGAAATAATTACTATATTTTCTAGAAGGAGGCAATCTGTTGCTATATGACTAATTATTACAACAGCATGTTTTGCAAAAATGCCATTCAAGGGTAAAAGATTTCTCAGTAAAATGGCAAGATGAGGACAAAATACATTTTTTCTGATGCCAGACAGCTGGTTCTTTTCACCCCCAGCTTCCACCTATTTATTTTAAGTCATATCATCAGATCAATGTCAGGGCACTTGCTAAATTGGCAAGGAGCAGAGACAGTCATTAAAGGGATGCATCCAATAAAGAAAAATCCAATTACCTGCTGCATTAGAGAAATCAAATTCATTTCTGGTGTTGGTCAAGGACAGTCTTTGTGAGAAAATATGCAGGAGAGTGAGGACTAAAAATGATGCGAAAAGGTTGCTGTGTAGCATAAATACAATGCAAAACGTGTTGATGCTTCTCCCATGGGAAGATTATTAGAATTTAAAACTGCAGGTCTTCCTAAGCTGGAAGAAGTTTGCTTAACTCTTTGAGTACCACAATCCTTCCCTTCTCCTTTCCTCTCTCTTGGGTCTTTGCACAAAACTCAGAACCTCATGATGCCCCTTCCCTCACTATGCCCTGTTAGGGAGTCTCTCTCAGTGGACATAAGCTATTTTATGGCATGGACATTGTTCAGTCAGAGCAAACACATGTGTGTTGAGATTGAAAAGCCAGTAAATGATTATCCCTACAGGAATCTAAGGGAAACCTTTGCTCCTCTATGAGCTGAGCTTACATGATGCTGTGGCAACTATGGCAGCATGAAGACAGCAGACAACAGTGATATTTTACGTCTGCTATGGAGCTTCATGGCTTACAAAGCTGATGGATGTACTTCTCTTAATAACTGACATGCTAACTTTATAAAGGGCGTCATTATTCTCCATCTTTCACCAACACAGAAAGAGAAGTCAGTGAGGTTTAATAGCCGAGCAGGTCACACACAGTGTACTGTTATGTGCATCCATCCTGCAGCCAGCCGGTCTGGGTCCTAATCCTAGTGTTATCTCTTACTACCTTTTGATTTGGGGCAAAGTAGTTCATCTCTCCTGTACCTCAGTTTCTTATGCATTATCTAGTGGCAGGTGTTATAATAATTATTTACATGTTGTGTATATCTGGAATTTCTAACCAATTGTTTTGCTTCATGTGACTATTGTGTTAAATAGCTGATTTGGAGTCCAAGGACTTGGCAATCATTCTCATCTCCTCTATAAAGACAAGACTATCACACTGGACTGTTAGAAAATGATAAATATATAGTATAATGTTCAAATGTGTTACAGTCAGATATTGCTGTTAAAAATCAAAGGGAGGGGAGGCCAGCCACCAAAGGTTGCAATAATCTCAGAAGGTTTCACAGAAGGCTTGTGTAACATAACTGAGCATTCATTTGCAT
Source organism: Myotis lucifugus (assembly GCF_000147115.1). Classification (NCBI taxonomy): domain Eukaryota; kingdom Metazoa; phylum Chordata; class Mammalia; order Chiroptera; family Vespertilionidae; genus Myotis; species Myotis lucifugus. The sequence continues at coordinate 773,095 of NW_005871078.1, forward strand.
CCTGTACTCTCCAATTTTGCCAGTCTAGTCTTAGCCTGATTATAAGCTACTCACATACAGATATACATATGCTGCACCTATAGTTTTATTTGATATAGTTTTATGTTAAGCATGTGATATTAAAATATTAATATTGAGGATATAAGGTCATAATATAACAACTATGGCTACATAGTTCACCTCTTAAGACAGCTATTATTTAGTGGAATATAATTTAAAGAAACAAGTACTATTCTATTGATAAACAATAATATATACATTAAGTATATTAATGAACAAACATATACATATAATCTTGCATGCTATTTTGCAACTTCTTTCCATTTAACAATATATCTTGAGCATCATCCTACATCACTACAAATAAAGCTATTTAAGTGGTTTCTTCTTTTTTATCTTCTACTATACCATTTGTGTGCATTTTTCCAAAATATAAAAGGTTTCTATTTTGTTCTAATTATTATCTTTATAATGGAACTTCATTTAATGTATGTATTTACTATGTCTTTAGATTTTACTCCCCATTATGAGCATTAACACAATTATTTAATTTCTGCTTCTCCCTCTGTCTTCTTCCCCCCAGCACCGTATTATACTTACTGTATTATTTTTCCTATTTTTCAACTCTTTGAATATCTAGATCCTTATTTTATTTATCATCTTTAAATGACACCACCTTTCCCTCATCTAAAAAAGATGAGACAATCAAAATATTATATTTTCTTACACCATATATCATTTCTATGTTGTTGGAGTTTTGGAGTATTTTTATATTTGGTCTATAACCAGAAGCCATGCATTTATTTTAACCTGAGCCCCACAATTAAATTGACTCAATTACCTTTCCCAGTACATTGGCTAAAGTTTTTCAACTACTTCCAACGCCTGAACTTTGTTCTGCAATATATTCTTCAGGAAGCTTCACTAGAACAATGTGACTGATAACCAAACTGTCTATTTTCTGTATCTTTGACTAATAATCAGGCTGAGTGTAAAATTTTTGAGGCCCCTTTTTCCCCTTAGCACTGAAGGCATTGCTTCACTTAACACTACTGAGTGATATCAAGGAGGAATCTGAGAAAACTGGAATCTGGACTTTTTTTTTCCATCTTTACAGGTAAATTATTGTTGTTGTTTTTTTGCTTTTATTGTTTTGTTTTATTTTCTGGGGTGCTGCAGTATTTGCTTTTTATTTTGAATGTAATAATTTTGCTAAGTTTATCTATTGTTGTCTGTCACTTTTCTAGGGACAATATCCCCTTTTAGTTTAAAGATTCAAGTCTTTATTCTATGAAGTCTTTTTTAAAATAAATTTACTGGGGTGGGATTGGTTAATAAAATTATAAAGGTTTCAAGTGTATAATTCTATGATATATTGTCTGTATATAGTCTTTTTGGAATCCTTAATTATTTCTTTTCTGTTACTTCTATTATTTAGAGAAATAATTATGCACATACTGGTTTTCTCTATCTTCGTGTCTGCACCCCTTTTAGAAAGTTCATTTTGCTCACTCAGTGATGTCCCTTACTGTGATTATGGGTGTTCTCATTACTGTTTGTCCTGTTCGAGAGCAACCAGGCTCTTCCCAGGAACTTCACTCTGAAAGAAACAAAACTTTTCATGTCCTTTTGGTACAAGTGTGACATCATCATTCTAAACATCTTAACAAATTTGGGATGGGGGTCCATCCTTCATCTATGTGAGACTGTGTCAGGGAAACTCTACTATATTCCTGAAACTTTACCTCCATGTATCAAAGGCTGATATGGAAAGACAAAGGTTGATGTTACATAAATTCTTCATATAAAATATGGAGAAATTAAAAGATCCCTATTCTAGTACCTCTACTCTGAACATAGATGGAGACTATAAAATGGAAAAAAAAAATCTAAAGTGGCTGAATTAACACTGCAAATGTACCCACCGCCAGAATATAAGTTTTATGATGACAGGGATTTTGTCCATTTTGTTCTCACAATGTTCCAATCATCTAGTATTGCGCCTGGTGTACTGTGGGCTCCCAGTAAACATTTACTAAATGAATGCATGAAAGGATAAATGGATGAACAAAAGGAAATGAAGAACAGCATGAGGAAGGCTAGGATAAGTAGCACACTCCCAGTAGCTCAGTGTCTTCCACTGAAATCTCCTCCATCAATTAGTGGTAACGATGGCGCTGATGGATGTGGTAGTAGTAGTGGGGGCAGGAGTAATAATATAGAGACAGTGGAGTATTCCTTTTCCTCCTAACCCTGTCCCTTCACTCCCTGGAGAGGTATAAAGATACAGGAGATATATCGTTAAGATTCTAAAAGAGATACAGATGGTCTTTCTAAATTCCTGAAAAAATAAAAAATAAATCAAATATGACTTCAAAGAAGGATATTAAGCCTGAGATGCATGCTTACTCATGTGATCCATGTAATACTATATTGGCTTTATTGTAAATTTATTTTTTGATGAACTAAATCAGGACAAATGTAAATCACACATTTTACAGATTAAAAACAGTACACTTTCATATGCCTTATTTGTGGTATTGACACATTATATGACAGAGGTGGGGGAGCTGGACAGTGCCCAGCCTGTGTATCCTTAAGGGGTGGTCCAGTTCTGTTGGTACATTGCACCCCCTATAGCAAAGCATTATGTTCTTTTCTGTCCTCGTAGGCCATCTATGTGGAAACAAAGCCTAAATTGCCATTTCAATACTGTACTTTATAGGGCAATGTGTTTTTTCCCCTTTCACTGCCCCCTGACCCCACCACACACATCACACCACATACACAGACATGCATATGCAATCAGTCTCACACAATAGCACTTCCAGCGGAGACAAAGAAAGACTCCAAGGTCCAACCAAAAAGGAATATGCACACTCGCAGAGGAACATTAGCTGAGTATATAATTAAGTAAATGGAAACCATGGAGAAAGTTTTCTAAATTACCTAGTGATGCCTTGAGTGAATTGCTACAAGAACTATCTGAAAATCGCTGGAAAATATACTGGCAAACATAAAACTTGGAATGTATTCTACAGATTTTCAGAAGCGCAACCAGGATTGCATAAAGCATGAATATTAATGCACCTGCTTATTATCTCCAATGATAGCCTGCACTGCCTTCGTGATGTATGGCACCTTATTGCCGGATCCCTACTGATTTACAATGAGTCATAGACTGTTTTATTATTAAGTAAGGAAATTGGGCATGTCTCAGAATACAGAACATTTAGAAAAATATCCCTGAATCACCTGAATACAGAAATATACACAATCAAAAAGTACTTTCCCAAGCAAAGTCTGCAGAGTTTCAAATAGTGTGTTAACAAATGCGAAATAAAAACCATGTGCCCCAGTCCAATTTGCTTTCCATCACACTGAATTATAATTTAGAATATGTGAAAAAGTGAGAGCTATTACTGATTTTGCTGAGCATGAAGACAGCAGAAAAATATTTGTATCATCTTCTGACATGTTATTCCTTGTGACTGGCTAAATTACCAAATGATAGTAGCCCAATATTACATGATTGAACATTAATTTTGGGTTTTTGGCTTGAAAGAATTAGTGTTCGGTATACATATCTTATCTGTTTCATTAACATAAATAAGTAATTGTTACTAGTAAATTAATTATACAAAACATGCTGTAATATGATGGCTTTGTAACTGTATATATGAATGGAGGGCCAAAAGGAAGAGAAATAAAGGATATTTTTAGAAATGTGAATGTAAGAACCATTATCCACCAAGGATCCATTGGAACACAGAAAGAGCAAACATATCCTCAAAGGGAAAATCAATCTCATTTTCAGGATACCAGCATTCCAGTTTTCTGAATGAAATGCTTAATACATGCTGCCCCTAATGAGAGAGTCAAAGGAGTTTGCTTAGTCTCCAGGCCGAGGGCCACCGTGTAGCCTGCCATTTTGCTTGTATAATTATAATTTATCAAAATATTCAACCAGCCCTAGCCAGCATGGCTCAGTAGTAGAGCGTCGCCCCATTCACCAAAGGGTCTTGGGTTGGATTCTCGGTCAAGGGCACATACCTGGGTTGCAGGTTGATCCCAGGCCCCTGTCAAGGAGCACATGGGAGGCAACTAATCCATGTTTCTCTCTCCCCACACACACCCCTTTCTCCTTTCCACTGTCTCTAAAAATCAATGGGAAAAATATCCTCAGGCAAGGATTCAATGTATTATATGTATATTTATGTACACACACACACATTATATATATATATATATATATATATATATATATATATATATATTCAACCAACTCTATAAGATGACAAATCCAAAGCTATAGGCTGGTGGGATGAAAAGATGTTCCATTGGATTGACATTCCTACTGTTAGTAAATAGTAAGTCTAAGAAGAGGTTGATAATCATCCATTGGAGATAACTACCTTTATTTCATTTTCAGAATTTGAGAGATTTAAAGTAAGGCAATTGCCAAGTAGCATGGTTTATAAGTGAAAACAAGTATTATTTCCATGTTGTATTGTTGCCTGAAAACAAATACAACACTATGGACTGAGCGTTGTGTGACATAATAGCAAGCTTAGAAATCCTAAAGCAATAACCTAAATCTATATCATTGCAATAAAAATCCTACTTATCAGCATTCATTGTCTAAAACTAAAATGAAATATTTTCATTTTAAATACAAGTAAAATATTGATCTTATGGCATATTTTGAAAAACTAAATCTAGTAAGTATGCTTCAATCAGACTTTTCAGATGTAGCTACTTATTCAAGATGTTTCATTAAAATTATTCTAAAATTTTATATATATCAAAGGGCATATAATGTATAAATAATACATAAATATAACAAAAGTAGATAGTAGAACATGTTCTTATTAGGTGGTCTGTTTTTAAATTTTATTGATTTTTAGAGAGAGGAAGGGAAAGAGAGACAGACAGAGAGAGAAAACATAGATGTGAGAGAGAAACATTGATTGGCTTCCTTCTGCATGTGCCCCAACCCATAACCTGGGTATGTGTCTTAACCAGGAATCGAACCTTCCACCTTTTGGTGTATGGGACTATGCTCCAATCAATTGAGCCACACTGGCAGGGCATGGTGTCTTAAAATATACAATAAAATCAAAGGTCTTGAAGTCCTCTGTGTATTTGTCTCTAGTCAAATTATCCTGATTACTCCTATAAGAGGTAACCACAATTCTAAATCCTGGATTTATAATTCCCATTTTCATGTTTTTATTTGTGGTTTCACTCCACCTGCATGTAACCATAAGTATAACAAAATATTGCTTAGTTATATATATTTTGTATATTAATAGTTTAGTAGCATAATAAATTTTCCTATAGCTGGCTTTTTTTTTATCATTGTTATTTTTCTGAGGTTCATCTAGAGTATTGTTTCTCAACCTTCCTAATGTCGCGACCCTTTAATACAGTTCCTCATGTTGTGGTGACCCCCAACCATAAAATTATTTTCATTGCTACTTCATAACTGTAATTTTGCTACTGTTATGAATCGTAATGTAAATATCTGATATGCAGAATGTATTTTCATTGTTACAAATTGAACATAATTAAAGCATAGTGATTAATCACAAAAATAATATGTAATTATATATGTGTTTTCCGATGGTGTTAGGCGACCCCTGTGAAAGGGTCATTCGACCCCCAAAGGGGTCGCGACCCACAGGTTGAGAACCGCTGATCTAGAGTGAAGCGTATAATTATATCTTTTATCTCCATTCTATCTCTATTAATAATTTTTTTTCATTTCATATTACTAATTTGTACCATTTTTCTTTTACTCTTGATTAATATTATAAAAATTTGTCAATTTTATTAGGCTTTCAAAAATTTGACTATTTTAATCCTATCATACCTTTATTTATATTATATTAATTTCTGCTGATACCTTTATGTCTTTATTCCATTTTTTAGCACGGTAGAAATCAACTTTCATTTCTTTACAGGTAAGTCTGGCATTTCTTTAAAAATTCTTATTACTTTTCCTTTAATGCTATGTAGTTTCACTTTCATTTGTTAAGGTATGAAATTCTTTTCCTGTGTTGAGCTTATTGTGATTTTGGAAGATGAAGTTTCATGCATTCAATAATTAGGAAAAGGGCTAAGCCTATTTTTTCTTCAAAAATTTCTCTCCTGTCCTCTCTATTTTCACCTTCTGGAACTTTGATCACATCCACGTTAGAACTCGCTTCATATCTCTTACCTTCTTTTAGATATTTTCTATTTCTTTGTACACTATTTTGGAAAAAAATATATTTCACATGTTTTTTATACTTTACTAATTATCAACCTTTGTCTAACATGCTCTTTAACCCAACAACTACATTTTTCATTTCAATCGTTATATATTTTTATTCCTAAAGGTTCTGGTTCAGTTTTCAAGTTACCCTGTCTTTTGTTCCTGACTTATATTTTCAATTCTCTATTAGTTTCAATATATTATTTTAAAATATTATGTTATGTTTTCTAGAAATAATTCTAAAAACTGAAATCTGTGAGTCTAGTTCTACTAGTTGTATTTACTGCTATTACTCATGATAATTGTTTCCTTGTGTGTTTTGTAATTTCCTCTTCAGCCACGTTTGTTGGCATTTTATTTGTGGAGGTATTTTAAGGATAGATTTGTTAATGTGTTCCTCCAGAGAGAATGTATGCTTGGTTCTGTGAAGGACCTACAGAAACTTCCAACCAGGGATCACTTTAAAATACATTCTTACTGTGGAGGTTTTTAAACCTGTGGGTGGTGAGAATTAGGATCATCTACCCACTTGAGGAATAGCTCATGGTTATAAAGTCTCAGGGGAGACTTCATTTTTCTCCTCTCTCTAGGACCTATGACAAGACAACCATGTTTCTAGTGTGCATGCCTACTTGGGACAATTTTTTCCAGTCAACCTTCTCACTGAGAGTATACCTTTTCAGGGTTCCTGGCTTTATGTTCACTGTTCCTCATTTGACAACATATCTTACCTGAGCCCTCAGTTTTGTCTCCTTTTCCTCAAATAAATATTAAAACAAGAGCCCTAAATCACTAATGATTGGTCAATAGCCTCAGGCCAGTCTCGGTCCTGCTCCTTACTTAATATGGGTTTGTGTCACATTTTGGTTTTGATCTCTAAGGATATCCTTTACCTTCCTACAAAAAGACCATTATTTTAAAAAGACAGCAGTTTTTATTACATTTATTTGATTTTTAAAAAGTAAATATGGATAGCCAAGGTGTTTTGTATTTAGGAGTGGTGGTGGTGGTGGTAGTTGTTTTTTCCTGCTATCTGGTTCACCATAATCTCGGGAACAATTCCGTTTTTCCACACCTTTTCTATCATCTTCACTTAAACGTTGTATAGAACATGGTGTTTTAACAAAGAATTCAATTTTCATCTTTAATCCTAGGAAGGCATGATTAATGTCTAGAAAGAATTAACACTAGAAAGAATAAAGACATTCAATAATTTTCAAAGGAACACAGTCCAATAAACCCCACAGACTTTCTGTTCTGTTTTCAAGTCTACAAGCACAGAAGCTGGTTGCACTTGAGAGATGCCTCCCTCCCCACACCTCACTTCTACCTTTAATTAGTCTGAAGCAGAGAAAAGGCTAATCGAATTTTCACTTCATATCTTTGGGAGCTTAACACATGTTTATTGACAACCAATTAATACGCACTTTTCTTCACCACCTAAGCGTTACTACCTTCTTGGTTTTATAGAACGGGAACATGCTGCTTGGAGGCCTGATATGTGGTCTGAGGTCACAGTGTGGTAGGGCCAGGATGCAGACTAAATGCAGGAATGCTCGGCTCCAAAGTCTAAGCACTTGGCCAACATACTATGTGTCTACTTGATTAATATTAATGATGATTTACTGCAATGAATAATTTATCATCTATTTTCAGAAGTTTTTTTGTGGAAACATATTTCATTCAACTCAATGCACTCAACCAATACTTCACTTGCATTAAATATACAATAATTTTCAAAGCACTCCTAGAAGCATCAGTTATCGTGTACCCATGGCCACTTGGTGTGGGACAAGTTTGACAATTTTCATTTAACACACGGAGAAGCAGACACAGAGACGTCGCGTGGCTTGCACAGAGCAATTTAGGACTGCAGCCAAACCAGGCCGCTTTGTTCTCCTCCTCTTCCCTCACTTACACTTGCATTTGAAAAATGACAGTCCCCTTGTGAAAACACTGGGCATCCAATATACCCTGAAAGACAGTGCAGTCAGAGAAGGAAGCTTGGGACCCAGCTTGGGGTGAAGAGGATGGTGAGTGCTGTGTGTGGTCCCCTGAAGACTCTGCTGCTAGAGAGGGAATGAGGTTGACATGGGATCACCCTTTTTCCCAAGCCCACCTCCCACACACCTCTCCTCTAAGAATGACTATTTGTTATTTGAGGAAAGTGTATAAAGACGAGGGCAACTACTGTATTAATTCTTTAAAAATAGAATGAAACGTTTTAGAATCACAATTTAGTACAATCTTACCCTTATACACTCATCTTTACACTTAAAGATGACTCTGATAATAAATAAAATGTGCATCCCTTTACTCTTGTTTTTAAAATCTTCACCCACAGATATATGTGTTTCATTAACTGTAGAGAGAGGAAGGGAGAAAGAGAGAGAAACATCGACTGAGAGATAAACATCAATCAGTTGCCTCCCTTGTTCGCCTCGACTGGGGATTGAATCTGCAACTTGGGTATGTGCCCTGACTGGGAATCTAACCTGCAACCTTTTGGTACATGGGACAATGCTCCAATCAACTGAACCCACCAGCCAGGCCATGCCTTGACTCTTATGTTTGATCATGGGATTTAGAAAATGTTTACATGTTTTATAAGTCTTTATTAAATATTTTCTGGTTTTGACCACCACACACTCCTTTATTTGCAGGGGGAAAAAAACACACAAACAAACTAAGTTGCTAGCTCAACTCAATTTAAATCAACGTTCAATTTACTAAACACCAAGCACTAACTGTGGCTCTCCCTGAGCACTGTGATGGTTCAATGACTTGGCTCAGGTTGTTTGTCCTTATAATGGGATGGTAGGCCCTGCATCCCTCTTAAGATTGATGTGGGGCCTTGTAATGGTTAACTTGATCTGTTGACTGGACTGGACTAAGGGATGTCAGGCAGCTGATGAAACATCATTTATGAGGGTGGCTCTGAGGGTGTTTTCAGAAGAGAGTAGCATTGAATTGGTGAACTGAGTAAAGCAGTTTGCCCTGAGATTGCTGGGCATCATGCAATCTGTGGGGACCCTGAACAGAATAAAAAGACAGGAAGGGCAAATTTGTTCTTTTTGCTTGAGCTAAAACATCCATATTCTGCTGTGCTTGGGCACAGGTGCTTCTGATTCCCAGGCCTTCGGACTCGGACTGAATTACTGCACCAGCTTTCCTGGGTCTCCAGCTTGCAAACAAATGAATGTGGGACTTTTCCACCTCAATAATAGTGTGAGTCAACTCCAAGTATAAATCAATTATATGTATATGTATATATGAATATACAATTTGCTCTGTTTCTCTGAACCCTGACTAATATAGGCCTAGGGAGATACTATTTTAAATAAGCCAATATGTAAGGTTATTATTGTACACAGTGAGCATATCAGCATCCCTTCCCTCAAGGAGTTGAGCGCCAAGCAGCAAAAGGTACTCAAATCAGTTTGATGCAGGACAAATAGAACAAAATGTCAACTGAAGCCATTATTACAAATCTACCATCTCTTATCCAAAAGTTATTGGGGCCAGATACATTTTAGGACTTGAATTCCTCATATTCTAAACAGGCAACATCATACAATATAGTTCATCAGGTACACCTCCATAACAAAAAATATTCATGCTTCTGTAACAGAACACATGGCTGGTCACCCGTGGGATAAAGAAAGAGCACAAAGAGCCTCATGTCAGTTTAGATCTGGTTTTGCCAAACACTGAATGAGGGCAGGACAGGTTTAGCCACTGAATGAGTTGTTATAAAATCTATTCTGTTGTTCTTTTCAAAGCTTTTGAGATTTCAGAATTGTGGATCAAGAGTTGTAAATCTGAAGAGCATTTAAATGAAATAATTACTTATTATCTGTTCCTTACTCCATATATTGCTTCATTTATCTAGATATTTTTCTAGACACTTATCAAGAATCTAGACAAATGGGTTCTCTTTCTGGAGTGATAAGAAGCCAGCAACAGGCATCAGAATCACCTGAATAATGTTCAATGTTCCTATAATAAAGCTGCTGAGCCTCACCCGAAGGCATCCGGATCCCATCTGTCTGAGGCAGAACCTGGGACTTGGTATTTTTCCAAAGTTCTGCAAATGATTTGCTACACACCCTTCATAGAAAACCATGATTTAAAGCAATCATATTTTAGCTTTATATCTATGTGGCTTAATAGTATAATAAAACCAACAAGAATATTTCCTATAAAATTAACCACTTCCAAATCCAAAGTTTCTTCCAAAATCTTAGCGTTTTGGGATGATATATTTTTAAAGTATTAAGATATCATCAAAGTGGGTTGCCCATTTTATTAAAATCTTTTGAGTGGCCATTTCGTTATTATTTTCCCCAAATGGACACTTCTATAGTTCACACTGTGTGCAGAGCTGATGTGGCCAATCCTTGGTCTACAGCTGGTCCTGTTTGTCATCTCTGCTCACTTAACTGAGCAATTTAATCACCTTTTGGCATAAGACCCTTGAACCTTCTGTCAAAAAATAATGCTTTCTTGCATTTCACTTAAAAACAGGTAAACCCAGAATTTCACAAATTTCCCCCATTTCATCTAGCACATAGTTTCTAAGAATTTAAAAGTGATTATTTAAATTCTGGATTTTTATTTATTAAAAAAATCATTTTTTTTCTAAAATAGCTTCTACATCCCCTTATAGTGATGCAGACAAGTTCATTTTGTCAGCACTTCTATGTTCTTTCCTTAAGTGTTGAAGAATAGCAATACATTACTGCTTTTCTTTGCCCACTTAAGGTCTCTGAACCTTTTTTCCTTTCCCGTTCACACAAAGACCTCTAAGCGTTGCAGGTTACTAAGATATATTTGTTGTTATGGAGGAGTAGCAAGACAATATTTTATTTTACCTTTCAGGTATGGCATGCTGTCATATCCTCCTGTATATTACAAACAGGTTAATAAATTTCATGTTCATGATAACATGAGCCTAAGGTAAATACCTTTATTTCCCAGAGTATATTATACAGAAGCAAATCTAACATTCTTTTAGCATCTCTAGCTTATCAAAGCTATTCTCACAAATCTTTTTCTTTTCCACAGTAAAAACTAATCCTCTCATACCGTTGAGAGAAATGCCATTTTCTGAAATAACACTTGATTGAAGGAAAGATTCCTTGCAAATAGGTATTTTAAATAAACATTAAGAATGAAAAATAAATCCTTTCCTAATTATGGATGAGCATGGAAGTCATTCACTCATTTATTCAATAAACACTTATTAAAAATAATCTATGTGCTAAAGTACTATTCTAGATCCTTGGGCTATGTTAGTGAAAACAAACAAGAATTGCGGTATTTATAGTCTAGTGGAAGAAAATGTTCAATAATAAACTTAAGTTACATTATATGGTATAAGATGATAAGTGACATACAAAAAAAATGAGCATGGTAATGATACCATTGTAATTAGTTAGGAAAGGAGCAAAAGAGAGGCCAGACATCACAAGCATGGCCATTTGGGGCAGCTTCACCAGAAAGCTGGAATTTCACACACCCCAGGGAACCATTCCCTGCAGGTCACTGGGGGAAGGGGTCCAATAAAGGAGAAGATGAACACATGCGCAATGAGTCAGGGTGAGTCAGGGAAAGTGCCTGTCAGTCAAGCCTGGGAACTATGGGTTGGCTAGAGTAGGCAGGGCCACTGCCAGGCCACAAAATATTGGGCATACATAGTCTCATAGACAAAGGAGCTGTCTCTCTTGACTCATGGTTCTCCTGGTTCTCTGGTTCCTTTGGCTTTGCTGCTGCTTGTGTTTCCTCCATAGTCCCATGGTACCCGGCCGTACAGACCCCACACACAATGGATGGGTGGACTACAACTGGGAACACAAACTAAGCTAGCTTAATGCAGGATTGGACACTGCTCCAATATGGAATGGAAACTCTGGGCAACGGCTTCGATTGTAGCCCTACGGAAGGCACAGCTGGACTTCTTTCTTGGGGGAGGGGGAAAACAAAGGGAAATAGGACCTTTGAAACTCAGGGGTTTGATTCCATTGAAATAAGACTTTCTGCAATAGCTCATCCTCCTGTGCAATTCTGAGAAAATTCCTTTACTTGGGATACTGCAGGAGCCCACTCCCACTAGCAACCAGTGGAGACATGAAGTTCTCTCCACCTGTAACAGTAAGACAGACAGGAGGGTAAGGGAAAGATAGTGGCAGAGGATGGAAGTACTTGGGGTGGGTAACTTTAAGCAAAATGGACTGCATGTGGGAGAAGGCAGCAGGAGCAAGGAGGCTTTTCACCGAAGTTTACCAGCCCCCTGTATTTATCCATTGACCTTCAAAGACAAGAGTCAAGGGTCAAGGAGTAAGTAACCAATTATGTCTGATGAGGAATTCCTTGGCCCTCTGGCCCCCAGGGATAGACAGTTATGGCTGGGTTGCTCTAGAAACCACGATCATCTGCCAGTATGCTCAGATTCTGTCTTTTTACCAAGTTAAGGAGTCCTTGAATTGGTTAAGTAATGACATAGAGTAAGAGTGGAAAAGGATCAGAAAGACAGTAAGAAAAAATGAATCAAGATTAGTAGCAAAGAGTAAGCAGAAAAGAAAAGAAAAAGACAAATGGGATATGACCTGAATCATTGAAAGAGAAAATAGGACCACGTGTCTAAAAAAATAGAAGCCCAAATCAGGAGAAACTGAAATCAGATATGGAGATGTAAGTAGCTCACACTGGCCAGGTAATTTAATGTGATCTTTAAGACCTGGCTATGTAGGCCTTCCTGCCCCATGAGGTGATCCTGATCATTTAATTGTGTTTCATATTTCATAGTCCTTTTCAAAATTTTTCTGGAAAGGGCTCTATGTGCATCTTCCTCCCCCAAATACCAGGTTGGACTCTTTTACTTCATCTCTTAAACCATTCTCAGATCCACCAAAAATAAGGATTTAATTTTATCAGCTGCCTCTTGAAATAGAAAGTTAGTTATATTGATTCTTTTTCAGGCCTGGTGGATAGACAGATCAATGCTAAGTAAATCATTGTTTGAAGCTCCATATGAATCAGTTAGGATCTTACAGAGGGTCTCTCTGCTCAATACTGTACACTGCACCCTGTACGTAAAGTGGCCATCCCCATAAACAAATACTGGCGGTGAAATGGGGCTATTTAAGGGCAGTAGATACTAATCCCCAAATATCAGGACATAGTGCTTTGCCCAAGAAGCTGCTCACTTCCTTGTTTAATTCTATTTATGGCTCAAGACCCTACACTAAGCACAAATGCAATATACCTGTTCCCTTCATTAGACTATGAGTTCCTCCATGTCAGAGGTCCCATCATATTTGATTTGAATTTCCCCACATATTCAATTTGAATTCCCCCACATGACTTAAAAAACCATTACTGAGTGCCAAGCACTGAAAATATATGGCCCTTTCTCTCCAGGCACTATCAAATGCTATCCTATATAATAAAAACCTAATATGCTAAGTGTCCGGTCATCCATTCAACCAATCACAGAATAATATGCTAATGATATGCTAAGGCTGCTCAACCGCTCACTATGACATGCACTGACCAACAGGGAACAGACACTCCAACCAGCAGGTTAGCTTGGTGCTGGGGTCCAGCCGTATGGACTGAGTGAGATGGGCCAGACATGCCCTGGATCCCTCCTGTGGTCCCTCCCTGGCTGGCCAACCTCCCGCATCCCTCCCTGGCCCTGATCGTGCACTGGTGGGGCCCCTTGGCCTGGCCTGCACCCTCTCACAATCCAGGACCCTTAGGGGATGTCGGAGACCTGGTTTCGGCTCGATCCCACAGGCCAGGCTGAGGGACCCCACTGGTGCATGAATCCATGCACCGGGCCTCTAGTATTTGATTAATGATTAAGTGCACAAATGAATATTAGGCTAACATTAGTTCTAAAGGGTATAATATGAGACACTACACATAGTCAAAATTACTCTTCAAGGATATAACATAAAATAATATACTATTAAAAATAGAAAAATGAAATTTCTGCTTTGACAAATATGTAGATAAAAGAAACAGAAGAAAATATTAAAGATCATGAGGACCTTGATTTATTTCCTATTTACTTCTGTTCATCTGGATTAAACTGATACGGGGGAAATAAATATGCAAATGTAAAAGTCTGTATATAATTCAAGAGTGCATGTGTATTAAATAGTTTTAAGAAACCTCCTTAGTGTTAGTCCATCTGTGCAAGAAACTATTATGTACTAGAAAACGCAATTGCCTTGAGAATTAAATAAGGAGGATGCATACATATGAAATTTCTGCTGGTTAGGATTATTTTACATATCCTCCCAGGTTCTTGCACTTCTCAAATCACTTCCAATGAGTAATTTAGGCATGCTTCAACTTAGGGTAACTCCTTTAGTCCACTGGAGAACCATGACCAAGTTGTAGTTTCATGAATTGAAATTTCAATGTGCTTCCAAAGTACAGAGCACACACACATGGCGTAACGATGCTTTGGAAGATTGCAGATGAAACTAATTTTGCTTTCCTAGTGCCACTGTTATGTTTTGTTTTGTTTTTCATAAATTTATAACTTTTATTTCTTTCCATTTTCTTTTACAAGATCATTATCAAGTGAAGGATGCTAAAGCAGTTCTCCTATTAGGGGCTGTAACATTAGACCTCCTAGATATACAATGTGGCTAGTCAAAATTACATTAAAATAAGTAGAGCTCCAAATATTACTAGCTTTTAAAACATATTTTCCTTACCAAAAAGTAGGCTATTGTGAGAGTAAATCATTTGTATTTGCAGCTACCCCATTCACTAGGAAAACTGGTTACATGTGACACAACATATGGGGGTGTTTGGTGGTAAGCAATTCACATGTGTACGCTTCTGAAGTCTCTGCATCTTTCCCTGTGCATTTACCAGCTCAGAGGGAATTTGCAAAGTTAGCTATCAATTAAACAAACATGTTGTCGAGTGCAGGATACCACTCTCTCTAGACCAACCTTTGTTGGTTAGCCAACTCTAGGTCTCTGGAGGATAAAAATATTCTGATCGTTTTCATGGAGGCATAAGATTTAGTGGGAAGGCGAGCCAACAGGGGATCCTTGACTCAGCTGTCAGGGTTGGTCTGGGAAGGGCCAGGGCTTCCCATGCTTTCTGTAAGAGCAGATGTCAAAATCCTAACCACACCTCATTATCACAACTCCCAAAGGCCCCTGGCACAGACGTGGAGGTTTTGGCAGAGATTCCAGGGAAATCATCTGCTGATCCTTCTGCATTCTGCCTGCTGAAATGCCCTTAGGAGCTTCTATTTGGGTATGCATCACTTTTTGTCTCAGATTTCTGCAGAACATTCTGGTGGCTGCTTTAGAAGTGTGGCTTTTAGGTGGGTCCAAAAATGAGCAAGAGATCTAATGCACTGTTTTATCTCCAATATTAACTAGATTCTTTTTGTTGTACAGAATTTACAGAAGTGTGAATACCATTAGACAAGCCCAAATCCATGCTTTCATAGAGGAGAGATCCTCTCTACCTGATTCAGGGAAAAGAGAGCAAGGAGGTCAGTGGGCCATTTACAGCACATGATGGGATAGAATATAAAACACAATATAATATTTGTATCATGTGAAACAGGAATGTTACTAACTAGTAATAAGTTACATGTATGCAATATAAATTCACAACCATAAACATAAGTTCATGAAAAAAAATGCTTTTTTAAAGCGCCAGTGCCTTTTCCTAAGTTTTTGTATGATTAATAATTTACTTTTCTCTTGTGGTTTTATAGACTACTTCTTCCAAGAACATAAGCAGATGGTGAAATGTCTGAAAAATAATCTATAGGACTAAACTTAAAATGAAAAAATCTTAATCACTACACTTTTTCTATAAATTGGCAAAAATAATCATTGCCCAATTATTCTGATTGAATATATGGCTCAGCTCATTGACTGTAGCCGGAGAACATTGTTCTTTCAGTCAATGTTTCAGCAATCATGTTTTGCTAGGCACTATAATAGTCACTGAAGATGTGAAATCAGAGAAGATATGACTTATCAAAACTAATTTAAGGCTTTGTAAGAGGAACATAGACAAGTAAATCAATGATTACTAGTTTGGGTACTTGGCACAGGAAGTTATGCTTAAAAATGATTGAGACTCTCTTGGTTTTCTATCATCCTATCTAATAATAGACAAACATGGTAATTGACCATACCTTCGCTATGCCTCCCATTGGCTAATCAGCACAATATGCAAATTAACCGCCAACAAAGATGGTGTCTAATTTGCATACTACCAGCAGGGCGGGACAGTGCGAGCCACCATCCAGGCCCCCATGTGCAACCTGGGGGCGGGCAGGGTGAAGGCGAAGGCAAGCAATGCTGATTGCCTCGCCTGAGCCCCCTCCCACCCACCGGGGACATGGGGCCCACTCCCATGTGGGACCCGGGGGCGGGCGGGGGCCCAGGTGAGGCGATTGGCATCACTTGCCTTCACCTGAGCCCCCGCCCACCCGCCGGGGACACGGGGCCCTCTCTGAGAGAGAGATAGAGAGAGAGAGAGAGAGAGGGGGGGGCGGAATTTGGCACCCCGCATCCCTCCATGATCGACCACTGCGATTCCAAGCCAGCGAGGGCTGCCTTCAGGCCGAAGCTTCAGGTCCCTCACCCCCACCACAGGCCTGAGAGCACAGTGCTGGGCAGGGGCACCCAGGGGTTTGGGAATGCAGTGTGAGGGGCCAGCACGACGTGGTGGGGGGGCTGTGTTTACACCTCCAAGTTCCCCACTTCTGCCCTGGCCTGCGTATCCCTCCTCCTTCCCCTCAGAGACCCAGCTCCTGCCTACATGCTTGCTGGGCAGGCCCAACTGCACCGGGGAGTGAGCCATGGCGATGGGGATGGCCACTTTCTGGGATGGGACAGGCAGACCACGGCGATTCATGAGGGCGATGAGGCTTGTGGGGCATGCGCAGCCCTCCGGCGGTGGGAGTGGCCGGCCAAGCTGAGTCTGGCTTCAGTGGGGCCAGTGGGAGCCCGAGGCCACCCCAACCCCCACAGGTCCCAGGCGGACGGTGGCTCAGTGGAGCACGGTGTCTCCATGCATGGTGCCCAGGGGCAGCTGTGAGCTGCTGCAACCCCACCCCACGCTTCAGGGAGGGGAGAAGGCTCGCAGCCACCAGCACCCTAGGCTGCACCGCCTGTGCCTCAGCCTGCCAGG
This sequence comes from Myotis lucifugus, assembly GCF_000147115.1. Lineage (NCBI taxonomy): Eukaryota > Metazoa > Chordata > Mammalia > Chiroptera > Vespertilionidae > Myotis > Myotis lucifugus. Next base: position 790,547 of record NW_005871078.1, read on the forward strand.
TTGGTAGGGTCCAGAGCAGGTGAGCTGCTCCCTTCCCCCAGTGGTAGAACAGGGAGGAGAGTGCTGGGTGCAGGAGGGGACCTCAGCTGGGATCCTCCTGGTGTGAGGAAGGGGCCAAGCCTGGGCCCGGTGGGGAGCTTAGGAAGTCTGGCTAATCAGGCGCTGGTTCATATCAGCTCTTACTCTACCATCTTCCTCCAGCTCTTCAAGCTAGCCCCCCTGCCCCACCTGTCTGAGGGAACGGGCTCTGGGTGACCTCCCTGAGCTCAGACTGTGGACCCAGAGACCTCAAGGAAGAGTGCCTTGCTGGGCCCGGGCAGGGGCCTGTGCAGAACTACCAGGGCAGAGTTGCTTCGGTGTCTCGGTGCAGAACTACCAGGGCAGAGTTGCTTCGGTGTCTCGGTGAAGTTTGCAACTGACCCAAGGAGTTAACCTGAGAGGGGAAAGGCCGGGAAGCATGAATTGCCAGCACTTTAGCCACTTGAAAACAGCTCCACTTGGAATGTGAGGCAGTTGTATGTTCAGCTGAGAAGTGAGGGGGCTGAACTCCACCGTCGCTGGGCTCCTGTCAGTCTGAGCCCAAGCGTCCACCACAACAAGGAAAGAACAGAGCGAGGAGCCCAGAGGAAGGGAGGACAATTGAAGAAAACCGTGTCTAGACTTTCCCCAGCCCTCTCCTTCTTTCTGCTGCCTACAAGAGCCCCAGGCCCGGCCACAGTTCTGTCTCCACCTTTTAGTCCCCTATTCTCCAACCACAGAGGAAAGAAATAAGGAAGGAGTCTGTGCTGCCTTCAGAAAGTATCTATATACCTGATCGGCCAGTTGCCTTCCACAGAGGGAGGCCAGACTGTGGCTTAGGCCCACTCCCTACAGGGACATCAGTAGGACATCCTGTGTGGGCTCCCAGACTGTTAGAGGGGGCAGGCTGGGCTGAGGGCTGCCCCCCAGTGCACAAATTTTTGTGCACCGGGCCTCTAGTTGGTTATAACAAATTAACACAAATTTAGTGGCTTAAAACAACACCCAGTTACTAGCTCACAGTTGTGTAATCAGGAAATGAGGCATAGTCTGGCTATGCTGGTTTTCTAGAATCTGTTTTCACGTTCATCATGATTGTCAGCAGAACTCAGTTCCCTGCAGTTGTAAGACTGAGGTGCCCATCTCCTTGTGGGTTGAAGACTGAGGGTCATCCTCAGCTTTTAGAGGCCACTTTCCTTCTTTGATCTCCTGCCTCCATCTTCTAACCAAGCAACGGGGGTCAAGCCCTTCTCATGCTTTGAATCTCTCTGACTTCCCCTTCTGCCTCATCTCTCCTGCTGCACCTTCCTGACTAACTCCTTCTGCCTTTAAATGTTCATTTAAGAGCACATGTGATTACAGTGTGCCATGGAGGTAATCCAAGACAAACTCCCCATTTGAAGGATGATGAGCATCTTAGTTCTATCTATAAAGTCCCTTCAAGCAGTACCTCGATTAGTGTTTGAATACCCAGGGTTGGGAACCTTGGGGGAACACGTGTAGAATTCCACCTGTTGCACAGGTGTGTTTTAGGCCTTGAGCTTGGGAAGATCTTGCTAGGTGTGTACATACAGCTAGGCAATGAATGCATGAAACAGGAGGGAAATCTATCAAATGCGCTGTTAGCCATCAGCTCCCTCACTTCCTATGTGCCAACACCAAGGCCAAACATATGGGCCCTTCCCTGCATTTCCCTCCCCTTTCTCTCAACATACTACTCAGTTTCATGTTAATCCTTTGTGACTTTATTCCTTATCTGGCCTGCTTTTGACCCTAGTCTTTCACCCATTTTCACTTGTACAAAATCATTCTGGACCTGAAAAATTTACCCTTGGTTCTTAAAGTTCTCCCAGACCTTTAGTAAAGGCCATGGCACAGCACTCCCTAGGACTGTTCAGTTAATGTTTACATCAAACAACATAGTGATAATGTTTGGAGCAGCAGGAACTAGGCAAATACATGTTGAGCATATGCCTTTAGTACAGCTCAGTGCTTTATCATTAATCATGCCCAGCTTCATGTCACCTAAAAATATAAGTACCCTCAATTTACAACTATGCAAAGTAAATTAGTATGCAAAATTAAAAGAGCGGTAAGCTAAGACTGCACCACAGTGTACTGTGGCACATGAAACGATAATTACATAGACATGCATCCAATAATAGGGATTGCCTAAATGAACAATGATCTATTTATATACTTACCAAGTAATGTAATATAGCCATTAATTGGAAAAAATATTAGAAATACACCAAAATGTAAACTGTTATCTCTAACTGAGGATTATTGGCCATGTTTTGCTTTTTTTATAGTACATATCTGGGTATTCTAAATCCTACATGATATATATATATATATATATATATATATATATATATATATATCACAGCAATTGATATTATAAATGATCGTAATGGTCATAATGATATCCATGGGAATGTTTTAGTACCCTAAAATAATGGTATATACTAATATAAGAAAGATAACTAATAGATTTAGAAAGTTATTTTAAATTAACAATTTGAATTAAATGATTTTTTTTGTTTATACATCAAATGAAGTTCTTGTCACTGCCCAACTCATCATACTTTTGTCAATCAGTACAACCAAGCTATGAAATACCTTCAACCTCTTGCTGTAATTTAGGGCAACTCTAGGCATGTCAGGAGGCATATGCCTGAATTACCTATCAGGTTATTTTCTTGTTTTCTGTAATAATTTCATGATGCCTCAAAACCTATTGGTACATAGAAAGAAGATGATGAAATGTCAGGCAGTTCTTTCATCACAGTTGCTGCAGATCCTACTTGAGAAGATAATGGAATATGAGCTGCATTCGGTTTAATGAAAGGATATTTGTAACTGGGTGGTGGTGATTGTGGCAGAGATGGTAAACTATTCCCCAAAACTGTGTGCTCTCCTTTACCACCCAGCCAGGGACAACATTTCCTAAGCCCTCCTTGAAGCTAGGTGAGGTCACATGATTAGTTTTCCCCAATGGAATGTGAGTTGAAGTAATTCATTTCACATCTAGGCATCTAGGCGATGGTAGTTCTGAAGTAGGTGAGCCTTTTCCACCCTCCATTTATTTTTTTAAAATATATTTTACTGATTTTTTACAGAGAGGAAGGGAGAGAGATAGAGAGTTAGAAACATCGATGAGAGAGAAACATTGATCAGCTGCCTCCTGCACATCTCCTACTGGGGATGTGCCCTTGACCGGAATCGAACCTGGGACCCTTCAGTCCGCAGGCCGACGCTCTATCCACTGAGCCAAACCGGTTTCGGCTCCACCCGACATTTAGATTCTTCTTCTTAGATAAAAAAGACATGGAGATCTTAAGGGATGGCTGATTTCACAGATTAAAAGAGCCTGGGTCCCTGAATCACAGCACAGAAGAAAGCCACCTGCCAACCAGTGTTATATAGCACTAAAATCTTAGAGTTAGTTGTTATTACAGCTCGTTTTTTCCTAAATAACACAATGATGAAGATAGCCAGTATTAACTGAGTACTTACTATGTGCCAGGCATTATGCTAAGCAGTTTACATACTCCATCTCCTTTAAAGTGTTTCTCAGACTATGAGGTAGATGTTATTTCCTTTTAAAAGTAAGAAAACCATAATGTTGAAGGATTGAATAATTCATCAAGGGTAATTAAAATATTACATCATTTTTATGGTAGGCTTGGGAATCATCTCTAGGATCTCCAACTTTTCAATCCACGCTCTTAACTACAATGTGACAGTTATAGGTTTGAAATTGGTTGAATGACCTTATCCAAAGAGTTTGATTAATGAAAGGATGCCCACCTAGAAGAAATGTTGAGGTTTAATATATCAATCAGTGAATTGCATGATTAAATTCTGTGCTTGAAACCTGCAGGTGACAGGGAACTGGCAAAGATAAGTGGATTAGATGAGCGAAAATGATCAAAGCATATATTAAAAGAATACAGAAATGGCCTAGATCTTACAAGTTAAAATCAAATAAGGTTAAATGTAAGTTTCTATCATTCTAGTCCATAAACAAATTAGACAGGTACAGAATGGGAGAGTCATGGCCTAGCTGTGCTTTATGTGACGAAGTATAGTTGTCAGTGTATTCAACATAGATCAATAACTTGATGTGATTATCTAAAATGAATGTATTCTGGAGCTAAATTAACAGTGTATCGAAAATGTGAGAAGTGATAGCATAGCTTTTTTTCTGGGTTGGTCAGGCCATAGCTGGAGTAATGAATTCTGTGGTGAAACCATATTTTAAGAAAAAATATTGATAAAATAGTGACTGGGATATTGAAGGATCTTGAATCAAGTCAACTGAGAAATGACTTACGTTGTAAATGCTTTCCCTGAGAAGAAAACACCTAGATGAATTCTATTATGTATCTTTATATAATAACTTGTCATATGAAAGATAAAGTTTTGATATAGCCACAACAATTAAAACAACACAAAGTGTAAGTTCAAGAAAAGTGATTTCAGGACACTGTAAGAAAAAAAAAACTTCCCAAAAAGTCAGACTTGTCAGCTAGAATGGACTTCTGCATAAGGTCATGAGATCTCCATCACTGGAGGCATCCAAGCCAATTCTAAACAATTCATTGGCAAAGTTGTAGAGAACGATCCAGTGATCATTGAAATTAATAAACTAATCATTACATTCACTTTTAAAACTGAGAAACTGTAATTAAATGAGTGATTTATATCTTTACATTTTAATCAATTCATACTCTAATCAGTCCCCACTGTGTAAGTTCTTATGACTGAAGTATTAATAACTTTCATGAGGCATGAAAGGAGAAACGTGAGGGGTTTCAGCCTGAGTATACCCAGCTCACCACCATTAATTAAATTTGCAACAATTCACCTCACTCCACCTGCAGAGGCCCAGCCACAGGCAATTGTAGAACACAAATAAGCTATAAGTAAATAAATGTGTCAACTGCAGTGCAGGTTTGTGATTATGTGTGCAGAAAGAGTAGGTTGCTTTTTCTGCAAAGAGATTGTTCATTTTGCATTGAGCCTTAAATGAGCTATAACAGTAAATCTTTTGTGTAAAGAAGAAAAGGAAGATGGATAGTCCATAATATTTTGCCCAGCATATTTTTTTTCATCTAGCAGATTTAGATACTTTACCATTTAGCCCCAAATAGTTGTGTATCTTTCTGTTCTAAAGCAACATTTTCCTACTGAAATGGTCTGCACTGCATTGTAAATAGAAAGCCCCTACAGGAAACCAGTAAGAAATGGCCCTGGGCTTTTTGGTAGAGGTGCTACTTGTATCTCTTGAGTGGTTTGTAGCTTATTTTTTTGTTAATGTGAGAAATGCAGCTGGGATAGCAGTTTGTCAACATGAGGAAGATGATAGCCTTAGGTATTTTACTTGTCAAGCATAACTTGCCCTTTTCCTTTCTTAGCTGGTCTTCCATGTTATACCAGTCCTCCGTTGTTTTGTTTTGTGTATGATATATATATATCTCCTAACCCTGTCACTTTCTTCCTGTGTTTTAAAAAATTCTTTGAGGAGAGCATTTTAATTAACTTAAGACCATTACATAGCATTCTCTTCATCATGGGCTGGAACTCCACAGTACCGGGGACACTTCCATAGTCAAGTGGAGACCACCAGATCTTAATCCCCTTATAGGATTATTTTAAAAGAGAAAAAAACAACTTTTGGTTTTGGTTTAAATAAACTAAAGTTTAAGAGCTGAAAACAAGCTCCCCAGGCAATGTCCCTTGGATTCTTGGTTGTTTCTTGAACTCTCTTCCTCCCCCGCTATGTAAGGGAAAAAATCAGTCATTCTGCACAAATACGTTTGGGAGCCTATTAAATGCTAACCTCTGGACACTGTGACAAGGATCATTGCTTTTTCTATTGAGGAGTTCATAGTTCAGTGGGCATCTCTAGGTATGAGATTACTAGTTTAAAAAGACTTCCACACTTAGGCAATAATGAGATATCATTTATACATCTCAATTTAACATATACAGTGTGTGTGTATGTGTGTGTGTGTGTGTATATATTTCATTTATTCATGCATTCCATGGATATTTGTTGAGCACCTACTATGTGCCAAGCACTCTTCCAGGTGCTGAGTATACATTAGAGAACAAATGAGATAAAAAAATCCCTGTTTTAGCAGGTCTTAAAATCTACTGCAAATAATAATGTTCTATTCTAGTTAGCCCTAAGTGATTGCCAGAAATTTCATATGCCAATGGTGGAAGCATAAATTAGTAATAATATTTGATAAGAAATTTTGAAATATTTATGAGATTAAACTTCTTTATTAAAAACTTAAACAAACAAAATCTTCTTTAGCCCCATCTCTCCCTTGAGCTTCCATCTTATCTCTCGTCTTTCACAAATTTTCTTAAATAAACCATGTACACTTGTTCACTTCCCACTTAACCCAACTATCTCCAAACTGATTCTATATCATAACTCTATCATACTAACTTCACATGTAACCCTAAGACCATCTATTTCAATCAAACCAATAACCACTTTTCCAGTATTTTGCTTGTATGACTTCTCAGCAGCATCTGTCACTGTTGGCTACTTCTTCCTTTTAAAATTCTCTTTTCTTTGCTTTGTGATACCATTCCTCTGATTTCCTCCCATTTGAGTTGTCAGTCTACTCAATCTACCCTTTCCAACTCTACCTCCTTTATCTGACCAAAAATGGTGGCATTCCTTGAGCCTCAATCCTAGGCTATCATGTTCACCCCACTCTACACTCTAGGCTCAGGTAAGCTCACTAAGTCCCATAATGTCTATAATCATCTGTTGGCCACAGGTGTCTGAATATGTATCCCCAGCATTGTACTCTCACCTGTTACAGGCCCTTAGGCTCAGGCTGGTCTATTGCACCTCTTTGGTGACATTCCCTTCTAGGCATCATTTACCCATCTCGAACTCAACATCATAATCTCCACTCCCCACTCTCAATAACTCCTCTTCCAATGCTCCCTGTCTTAGTGAATGGCACTAAAGTCTACCCAGTTTCACAAGCCAGAAACCTGGGGTCACGAGAAACTCCCCATTGGAAACTCTGACCACAGGTTATCACAAAATCTCATCAATTCAACCTCCAAAATATCTCTCAAATGTGTTCTCTGTCTCCATCAAAACCACCTCGTTATAAGCTCCATCTGCTTTGTCCTGAATCCCAACTGAGATCTCTGCATCAAGTCTTTATCCTTTCAAAACATTCTCCATTGTCCAGTCAAAGTAGTGCGCAAATCTGCTTTCAGTAGTCTCTTGTACTCTTAGAAATCAAGATAGAACATGGTTTTTTAAAAAACCTTTAAAACCTGTCCCTTCAACCTGTCCGGAAATATCTTCCCCTCCCACTCACTCCTACTCACTTCCAACTTTGAGGTCCTTACACTTCTCTGAACTTTCTCTTTGGATCTTCACACATTCTGTTCCTTCTCCCCCAGACTCTATGCTCTGCTGCCAAGGCCACTCTTAACCTGCTGATTGACTTTCATTTTCAGATGACACCACATTTTTAAATAGGCCTCACCTGGCCTCTTCAGTTTAAGCCAGGATTTTCTGATGTATGATAATCTCATTAAATAAGCTCTGCACAATGTTTATCAAAATGCTCAACACATTTTAATATATTTGTTTTCCTAGCTAAATTGTAAACTCCATGTGTATCTTGTTTGCTATTGTATTCCCAGAAAGTGACATAGTATATAGATATAAAATAGGTATTCAATATCTTTTTGTTGAACAAAAAAACCCAAATGAATGAATGTATTGGGGCATTCAAACTTTTGGCCCAAGAAAATCTGAGATAAAGAAAAACTACATAAAATTTCATTGTCAATTATATAGCAAAGCCAAAAAAAAAAAGTAAACTACTTAAAACACAATATTCAAGGAATAGTTAAATATATCACAACGGAAATTGGAAAACTTTTCTGTAAATGGTTAGACAGTAACTCTTTTAGGATTTGTGGTCTATAAAATCTCTGTTACAACTTCTCAACTCTGCCATTGTAGCATAAAAGTAGCCATACACAAAACATAAACAAACTAGTGTGTGTGCTGTTCTCTGACCACTTCATTAAAGTATATCCTTATAGCCCTGGCCAGTGTTTCTCAGTGGTTAGAGCATCAGCCCTGGCCAGTGTTCTCAGTGGTTAGAGCATCAGTCAGTCAAGAGCACATACCTGGTTCAATCCCCAGACCAGTTAGGGGCATTTTTTTCTATCTCTCCTCCCTCCTTTCCCTCCCTTCCACTCTCTAAAAAAAAAATCCGTGGAAAAAATATCCTCAGGTGCAGATGAACAAAAACATAAAATAAAGTATATCCACATGATGGTACATTTGGAAATTGTTAAAAATATTTACAAAATAAATTCAATAACATGTTGGGATCACAATGTCAAAAAATGTGGTTCTGTAAATTATAAACAGGGTTACATTAATATGTTTAACATATTTGCATGAAAAAGGCCTAAAAATAAATAAGCCAAATGTTAAAAGCAGTTACCCATGGGTCACAGATGTATGCAAAATTGTTTTCTCTTTGAGCTTTTCTGAATTTTTTTAAACATTAACCATTTCTTTAACATTTAGACAAAATATGAAATGCATCATTTTAATAATCAGGAAAACATGTGTTAACTATATTTAAATATAAAGAAAATTCACCCATAAATAACTAGAAGAAAATCTTCAAGTATCTGCCTGATGTGGCCACTGCCCACCACCCAACTTCATGTGCCCACTGCCGAACCACCCAACTTCATCCACGCAAGCATCTCTGCCTCACCCACTATGCCCCAGCCACACTGGCCTTCCTTGAGTTCCCTGAATGCACCAATCTCTTAGCTGTCTCAGGGCTTGGCACACACTGTTCCCACTCCTGGATCACTCTTCCCTCTACTTTCTCTCTTCCTGGATCCTTCTCATGTTTCCGCTGTCAGCAAAAAATGTTAACTGTCTTAAGATACTGCATCTGACAACCCCTCCAAGTTACCACCTCCTGATATTCTCTGTTATGGTGCTCAGTTTGTAAAACAGAGAACATCAGAGGTAGAGTGAGCCTAAAATAGATAGGGCAGTCAGAGATAGCTTCTTGAGAAAGTGACACGTTGGCCCACTAAATGAGCAATGCATTTTTATTATGGTATTGAGTACTATGGCTAAGAAGCTAAACTTAGAAGAAATCTTTCAGGTCTCACACTCCCAATTTCAAAAATTACTACAAAACTACAGTCATCAAGACAGTGTGGCACTGACATATAGACTAAATAAAGAGAAACATACAGACCAAAAGAAATAGAGTCTAAAAATAAACCTCACAGATATGATCACGAACAAAAGATTTTCCCAAATGATGTTGAGGAAGCTGGTATGTATATGCAAGAGAATGAAGTGGACCCTTATATTGCACAATGCGCAAAAATTAATTCAAAATGGATCAAAGGACTAATTATATAAAAGCCAAAAGTACAAAAACTTCATGACATTGGCAATGATTTCTTGCATATGACACTTAAAGACAGGCAACAAAACAGATAGTTAAACTGGACTTCATCAAAATAAAAATGTTTGTGCATCAAGGGTCACTACCAACAGTGAAAGGCAACCCATGGAATCGGAGAAAATATTTACAAATCACGTGTCTGATATCAGGTTAATATCCAGAATATATATTTTAAAACTCCAACAAATCAACAATAGAAAACAAACAGCCTGACTAAAAATGATCAAAGACTTAAAATAGATATTTTTCCAAAGAAGATATATAGATGACCAATAATCACATGAAAAGATGCTCAACATCATCAATTATGGGAAATGCAAAGAACAAGCACAATAAAATATCACTTCACATTCAATAGGATGATTATTTTTTATTGGAAATTACGAATGGTTGGCAAGAATGAACAACCTTGTGCATTGCTGATGTGGGAGTAAAGTGGTTCATTCACTATGAAAAACATATGGCAGTTCTTCAATAAAACTAAACACAAAATGACCATAGGATCCCACAATTGAACTTCTGGGGAAAGAAGTGAAAGTAGGCACTTGAAGATACATTTGTACACCAATGTTCATAGCTGCATTACTCATAATAGTAGCCAAAAAGTGGAAACAACCCAAATATCTATCAGTGGGTGAATGGATAAACAAAAATGTGGCATGTACAGATAATGGAATATTATTCACTGTTAAAAAAAGGAAGGGAGTTCTTGCATATGCTACAACATACATAAACATTATGATAAGTGAAATAAGCCAGTTATAAAAAGATAAATGTTGTATGATTCTACTATATAAAGCACCTAATGTAGTCAAATTCATAGAAACATAAAGCAAATGGTGCTTGCCAGGGTCTGAGGAAAGACTGAATGGGAAGTTAGTGTTTGACGGATACAGAGTTTCAGTTTAGAAAAATGAGACTTGTGTACATTAATGGTGTTGATGGTTCCACAATACTGTAAATAATTAATGTCACTGAACTGTACATTAAAACATAAAATTGTAAATTTTATGTTACATATATTTTACCACAATAATAAAATTTAAGCACATATTTTTGGTTCAACAGTTCTAAATTGGGTAATCTTTATGAAGAAAATAACATGAAAAGTTTGATGAAACTTTATGCACAACATGTATGATTATTTAAAACAGCACAACACCAGAAAGATCCTGCATGCCTAACAAGAAAGAACGGTTCCTTGAACTAGGTTATGATCGCACAGAATAGGACATAGACATTGAAAAGATTTTAATAACAATGTGTGCTCCTGTTATTATGCTACATAATAGAATTTGAAATGTAACATTAATATGTAATAATAATAATGTACAAATATGTAAAATTTTTAAAGTATATAAATGTAAATCCTGGCTTTCTCTTGATGGTCAGAATATGAGTGATGTTTTTCTCTTTTTTTACTTTCCATTGCTTTAATAACATCCATGAACTTGTACAAATAAAATGTTTTTGGAGAAAAGTAGTCCCAGCAATAGGTTCTCTAAGTCAGCCATCAATTCTGCAGGTACAGACTTTTTCTTCCTGGCCTAACTGAACATAGGAACTTAGGGAATAAAAGGACAATTTGGAAATTTCAAGAGGAGAGTAAATTTTTCTTTTAGTTCTGACTGTGCTGGGTACTGAACTGCGCACCGGTATTTTGCATACCATGACCTATACCAGTGATGGGCAAACTGCGGCTCGAGAGCCACATGCAGCTCTTTGGCCCCTTGAGTGTGGCTCTTCCTAAGCCTTAGGAGTACCCTAATTAAGTTAATAACAATGTACCTACCTATATAGTTTAAGTTTAAAAAATTTGGCTCTCAAAAGAAATTTCAATCATTGTACTGTTGACATTTGGCTCTGTTGACTAATGAGTTTGCCGACCACTGACCTATACTATGTAATACAAGCCTTAGGACTGTTAGGTGCGCACATCATTTTCTTCACTCTTCTAGGGCTGAAACGGATACTCAGTAGAGCTGCATAACTTTCTAGACATTGGAAGTGGCAGAGCTGGAACCAGAACCCTTATGATCTGATCCCACAGTTTATTTTTACATTATTAAACTCCATTAATACTGAAGCAAGAGGAGTGTGCCTAGGCATCTGAAAAGTTGTATTAGTCTCTGGGGCAGGGGGCCTAACATAAGACAAATTCTATGCATCCAACAAGTTGCACTAGATATACAACAAATTAATGTCTAGTACAAATAAAGTACATTTTACTGCATATCATTTCAGATACAAACACATTCAGAAAAAAATACTCTAGGAGCTACCCTATTGTATGGATCCTCAACTTCTGAGAAACTCAAGTAGAAGAACGATATAAAACTCCTCAAAGAGAGGTGGCAGTCTTTAAAAGAAGAGGATTCATTGAACAACATTTATTAAGCAACCACAGTGTGCTAGATACAATACCAGTATGGGACCAAACTGTGTAGGCTTGCAATTTTGACAGACGGATTATATTTTATTTCCATATTTGATAAGAAGCCTTATAAATTCAGGTAGGGAGACTAGTTTCAGAGATAAAGTACTTGGAGAATTCTGTGCTAACATTGCTCTTCTGATCCATTCAATAAGAAAGAAGATTTTGCAGAATGCTTACATTTGTCTGAACATAAGACACTGACTTGGGGCTAATAAATATAATTTTTTAACTGCAAGGCTGGTAGCAGCATGACCACTTAAGTAGTAAAGTGTTCTTATTGTAGAAAATGTGATGTGTTCACTTAGAAACAAACTAGTCTTGTGTAACTCACTCCCATAAAGACGGTGAATTCGCTGCCGAACTGCAAGCGTTTTCAGCACGTAGGTTGGCTCTCCCCGCAAAACTGTTCTTATTAAGGAGATTCAAGTTGACTTTGGCATTTCGGGACCAAACACAATGTGAAACTTCATTTCTTCCACAAAAATTGCTTATAATAACCCCCCAAAATGTTCATTTTTATATATTTACTGGTTTTTTTTTCATGTTTTTTTTTTACTTAATTGAAGGTGTTATAACCATGATGTTAAAATATACCACCCAGAACATGGTTAAGCGATTGCAGAGTATTTGCAGAACCACTGTGTTCATACCTTCTGCTTCAATTGCCCACTCTAATCATTTCAATGACCTTGAGCCCCTCTAGTCTGGAAAGGGAGAAAACAAGAGGTTGTTCCAATATGGGGCTTGATGCTAAATAAAAAAGTACTTGAAAAAAAAATCCAGTTGACTTGGCATATTAAGATGAATGGCTTCAATAATCCTAACTGCCATTAGAAGATTAGATGTGTTTATCTTAAAACATAAAACGTAACCAGGATGCCACACAGAATGTTGCCTTTAAAGCTTCCTTTTCTGAACACCACCAAATCAAAAGGCTATTGAAATTGGTACCTTTTGGTGGTGCTCACCATTTCATTTGGGAGTCAGTGAAACAGTTTATTCAGTCATTTTGGCTTAAGTATAAAATAAGGCCAGCTTTTCTGCTTTCATGTTCTAATTCTATAAATTCTCACAAATAAAACAGGTGACTATCCAAAATCTTTACCACCGTGCTTTTAACGGGGTCACACCTTTACCTATTATCGCTTCTAAGGCAAAGCATGCAAAGATAAGAATGTATTTATTGACTGATTCTATTATCTTTTTATAACTTCAGAGAAAGATCATTTCAGAAATGCAAACTTAGCTAAAGATAGAAATGTAGATTGAGAAATGTAGAACTCATCATTAAAAATTTGATTTTAGAGCATTTTTATACTCTCCATGTCCCTAAAGGTATGTCATGGAATCAACTTGAAGACAGAAGATATTCAGAATGTATGAAAAGCCCTGGTGAGCAATTTAAAAATGACATACTCACTGCTGAGAAACTTTTATCTTATTTCTTATGCAAATATTATGGATTTGCTAAATTGTTTCTTTCTTCCAGAGAAGAATATGTACACTTCATAGCAAGCCATCTCTAAAGTTTTCCAGAAGAGAAGGCTGAGGCTGGCCAGGATGTATCTTTGGTCCATAGGCTAGTGTTGCAGCAAATGCCCATATATAGTCCTTCAATGCTACTGACCAGTCAAAATATACTAAGCATCAGTGAAGACTTCTCTAGGGTACAAAAATCATTTGGAAAAGGCTTTTCGAAAAAAATATTTGGTTTAATAATTAATTTCTATTCAATTTATTTAAACCAAAATAAATTTTAAAAAAACACACAATTCACTCACTTTTTTTATCCCCTATTCCTGCCTCTGGGGGTTTTCTATGAGCTTGTCTTTAAACCCTTCAGATAAGAGAGATCATATTTCTCTTTCTCTTCCTGACTTAGTTCACTTAGCATAATGCCCTCAAGGTCCATTCATGATGTCTGTCACAAACAGAAACATTTTATTCTTCTTTATGGCTGAATAATATTACACTGTATAACTATATACCACAATTTCTTTATCCATTCATCCACTGATGGACACTCAGTTTGTTTCCATATCTTGGCTATTAAAAACAATGCTGCAACAAACAGGTAGTTGCATATATCATTTCGAGTTAATAGCAGGTCCTCAAATACCATTTTTCCATTCAATATTGTCTCATTAGAACGTTAACAAGAAAAAAGAAATTGATTCCTGGCTGGGGCCACTGTCAGCAATAAAATAACAGCTAGCATTTACAATAGCCTACAGTGGCCCCAAGTTCCATGCAAAGTTATTTAAAAGATGTAGGTATAGACACACACACACACACACACACACACACACACACACCTCTCACAGCCCACCCCCCCGCCCCCCCCAAAAAAAGAAGAAGATGTAGGTATCAGCTCACTTTACTAATATGGAAACTAAGGCCTAGGTCATATAATTACTAAGTAACAGGATGAAATTTGAAACCAGCTCTATGCAAATTCAATATTATTTCCACTATAAATGAAAAAGTTTAACTTAACTGTATCTTTTTTGTTTATTAAGATAGAGACATGTGCAACAAATTTCAGATACATTTTCATCAAAATGTAATTACACCCAAAAACTTGCAGTAATTAAGTTGAATTCATGTTAAATATTAACTGGAGAGCCGTAACTGGTTTGGCTCAGTGGATAGAGCGTTGGCCTGTGGACTGAAGGGTCCCGGGTTCGATTCCGGTCAAGGGCACGTCCCCAGTGTGGGGGGTGTGCAGGAGGCAGCTGATCGATGTTTCTCTCTCATCGATGTTCCTAACTCTCTATTCCTCTCCCTTCCTCTCTGTAAAAAATCAATAAAATATATTTTTAAAAAATATTAACTGGAGAAAAATCTATTATTGGTGGCAAATAAATGAGATATTATTCATTATCCTTAATAATCCCATTGCACAATGCTCAAGAAACCCCTTGATTATAGTCACTTAATAACTGTGTAATCTTTGGCTCACAATGACTCTGTGTCTTCAACGGTAAAATGGAAATAGTAATAAATACACCTAATAGCATTGGGTCTAAATAAATCAATAGATTAAAAAATCTTAGAAAAGGCTGTGGCACTTGGGCGCAATACATTTTATATTGTTGTGATCCCTATCGCAGCTACAATAATTCCTTTCAAATCACCAATAAGAAGCAGGGCACTGACAGAGTAATTTCTTCAACAGTATTAATGAAATCCAACTTGATTCAATAGTTGTATTCCTGAAAAATTATGGACAATTCACATTTTTAATAAAAGAAATAGCATTCTTTCTTGAAACAAATTTCACTAATGGGTTATTTTGCACTATAACCATTTCCTTTCGCTATTTATTATTTCAAATAAAATGTTTAAAAGGTAAGGAAAAGTGGATTTTTATATATGAAGTTAAACTCCAGTACCTAAGAACCTGAGAAACAATTCAAGTTTCAGACCAGGAAACCCCAGTGTGAGGAACAGGTCAGAGAACACCAAACGTTAAATATTAACTTCTTATGTACATTTATTCAGAAACCTGGATTTTTATAGATTAACTTTTCTGTATGTAAATTATATAAATACGTATATATTTATGCATGTGTGTAGAAAAATTTACTTAATACACAAGCAAAGTAGTTTAAATGCTCAGTGAAATGACAGCATGGATTGGCCATTTAAAAGAGTTACGGTTGCTTACAAATGCACGAGCCTTACTCCAGGGAGTGGCTTGGACAACTACACATTCTCAGTATGTATTTTTATCTTTGGAACACCTTCAGGAAATGTCATGTTCTTTTCAGGTTAGTGGCAGGGTCCTGCTAATTTACAATCTGCCACTTCCCTCTGTCTTCCTTTGCCCAGGGTGTCTGTGCTCTCATCTGCTCTCTGATTTGAACCGAGGAACCTGTGTGCAGATGCATGTTACCCCAAATTGCTTCTGTGCCTTCTCTGTCTTTCCACGTCAGCACTTTGCTTCTCACCAGGCATTCTGCAGCTGGGGTTCCTTTCCTTTTGTTGTTGTTGTTGTTAATCCTCACCAGAGGATATTTTTTCCACTGAGTGGGGGGTGGGGGAGGAGAGGGAGAGAGATGTGAGATAGACACATCCATTGGTTGACTCCCACACATGCCCCCAGGACTGGGGATCCAAACTGCAACCCAGGTACCTGCCCCTGAACTGGAGATGCTCTGAGCACCAAGCAACACAGGCCAGGGCATCAGGTTCTTTTTTTACGTTACCTTTAGTCCTCATGAGCCATCTCAATTAACTTAATTCTGTTGATTTCAACGAAGTTACAAAGTAATTAATAATAATTTTTGTCAGCATTTTTATATTTAATGGTATGTTTAGGGAGAACAGGAAATAGCCTTCTATTGTAGGGTATCGAGTGCTAATCCATACGCAGGCAGAAATTATATGCCTCACAGTGTGACGCCAAATCTGTGATCATCTGGCTGCACATTATACTCATGAATTTCAAGCACGAATGGGCAAAAGCCTTCATTAAAAATTATGGACCCACCGTTCAGGAAAAAATGCTAACATCAAAAGCAAGGGAGGCTGGCACTGGTAAGCTTTGGAAAGCAGAGCTCTGCAATTGTTTCAGCCTGATTAACCCATTCACACCTTTGCATTTGTATTAGAAAATTAAACCAGCTGCAGTTTTTGTTTTTTGTTTTTGTTTTTTTTAAAAGGTTTGTGAAGAGTAACTAATGTGATTGAACATTGCTGGCTGTCATTCCTGAAAGTAACGTGAACAGGCTGGCAAATAATGTTTCTCAAAGGGAAGGAACGGGGAAGAAGGCAGGGATTTTAAGGCAGTAACAGACATTGCATCTGAAGAGAAGCAAGTGACATTCTGAAGTTCTGTAGGCACCAGCCTTCCACATAGAATGGCTACTATGTTTGGAGATTAACAATGATTGCCACTCACTGCCCCTGCTGCTGAAATGTTACTCCAGGACCTACACAATTCCCTCCAATTCTCTCTTCATTATTATATTCCATTTACTTCCCCCTACTCCTAATCATCCCAATTATCATAGAATTTCCCCCACTGATCCCTCCTCTCACCAGTGCTAGCCAGTACACATGCATCACCCCAGTCTCTTAGGCTGTTGGCATCTTGTATGATGCAGCCCTTGCTCCCTCAGCCACCTTTCTTCTCCACGTGCACATTAGCCACAATCTGTCAGCCAGCTGTACCACCGCACAATGCCAAAGAGCAGGGCGGACACTGACCGCTATTGACCACATGGTCAATAATCACTTTCCTATTGTGTAGAGTCTCTGGTAATTGACTTTATCACGCGTTGCTAATTTTTTTAAAAGTTCCCAAATGCAATTTAATTTTTGCGATAGCATTTCTAAAGTTTATTATTTCCCCTCCGCACTAAAACACCCCATACCCAACATTTAAAACTCAACAATATACGATTAGTATTTTTAAGATGCCATGGCAACCAAAGATTATATTTGAATTTGAATAAAAGAACTCAACCTCCCTGAAAAATCTTCTCTTAGCTGGAAAGAATACCAATATAATTGTATGTGGAGTCTTGTCAAGTGCATTCAAGAAATGTCAAACTATATTTTCAGCCATGAGTTTGCTTAATCTCCTAAGACTCTCTCTCGCCTTTATGTTGACAAATGAGCAGGGCTGAAATATCAGGGATCTGAGCTGCTGTCAAGATCCACTTCCCATCAAAAGTTGTTCTAGTGCAGCTGTTTTCTCAAAACTTCTGAATAAAAATCTGCACCTACCTCACCTACGGTTCCCCTGGGTTTGCTAGTGAATTCCTTTGTTGCCACTTTAATTGACTCCATGCTTTACTTTTATAGACGAGTCAATGAACTGTTGTGGAATCATACGCAGCAGGAAAATCAGAGAAGTGCCTGGTAATTGTCACTGATTAGGAAGGGATCTTCTTCATTCATCTGATTCCCAAGTTGACTCTTAAATGGCATGTGTGGCCCAAATGCCCTCACTTTCATGTTTTTCTACATATAATCCATTTTAGAAAATAGAAAATTCGTATTTTAACAAAATGTGCAACTTGAACTCTACTAAAATAAGTAGGACTAAACGTGTATGACAAGAAAATTATTTAATTGAGTGTCTTATTCTTGTCTCTAATACTGGTAGAGGAAATCTAATAATATTTGGAACTAAAGGCCCATCGGGAAGGAAAATTATGAGACAAAGTTCTATGGTGGTTAAAAGTTCAAATCTCTACTTTGTGTCAAGATAATATCTTAAAATTCAGCATTTTTTAACACTACATTTTAGTCACTTATTTTGATAAATAGGAACCATGGTTTATCCATTCAAGATTGTCTTGTCATCCTTTGCAAGCATACATGAGATATAAGTATTCCTTAAAGAATATAAACTTTTCATTGTGAATTTTCATCACTAAACATAATTTATATAATTCAGCTCTTACTTCCGCTAAGCAGTGGAAATTCTGGCAAATGACATAGCATTAACATCAGGTATATTTATACTTTTCGTGACCTACTTAAAGCTGACCTCATTTTAAAAAAACCTCACTTAAGTAATTCACTATAAAAAATAGTGAATATACAATCTTGGTATTAGTTCATGTTTTGCTGAGCTGTGGGAATGATAGTATAGAGCAGTGGTTGGCAAACTCATTAGTCAACAGAGCCAAATATCAACAGTACAACGATTGAAATTTCTTTTGAGAGCCAAATTTTTTAAACTTAAACTATATAGGTAGGTACCTTGTTATTAACTTAATTAGGGTACTCCTAAGGCTTAGGAAGAGCCACACTCAAGGGGCCAAAGAGCTGCATGTGGCTCGCGAGCCGCAGTTTGCCGACCACGGGTATAGAGAAAATAAAAGATGTAAAAATTAGTAAAATGTCTTCATTCAGAAAAATGCTAATTGTGAACCATATTTTAATTTGTTCTTGTTTGTGAAACACTATAATTTTTTTAAACTAAGTAACACTATTAACAGTCATGATTCCACATGCTTCGTCTTTTCTCTCACATCAGTTCACAGTCATATTTTCTAAGTAATAATTACTCAAAGTAAGCCACACTGGGTAAATGGCAACAATGCTTACTAACATTTAATGAGAGGTAAAGAATCGAATTTAAGCACATGAAGAATTGGGGGAGCAGATCATTTGCTGGTGGGAGGGTGAGTCGAAAGGAAGTGTATGTAGATGATGCTGTAATAGAATAGGCTAAATGATGTCATGATTGTTCTCCGTATTATGAGCTTGAAAAAGATGGGACGAGGGATGCTTGCCCTGGTATCTACAGAGGCTAACTTCTTAAATAGTTTGAGCCAAAGACTGGGCATCATGACATTGGTCGGTGTCCTTTTGGGAGTGTGTTTAGTGTATCAGAAGGAGGTCACAAAGTTGCTCTGTAAGAGCCCAAATCAAGTTCTAGACCTAGAACTGGAAGCTAGGTAAAGTTACCCAGTGCTTGCTTACATTGCCCCATGGCAATGGGCTCTTGGGTGCTGCAACTCAGTGAGGAAGCCAGCCCTCCTGTCATCCATGTTTGATATCACGCCTGCTTCTCTGTTGTATAGTCTCTGGGCACCAAAAGATACCTAGCCTTGGTTTCCCTTCAGCTTAAAATCGGATGGTTATGACCCCAAAGATATGTCAAAATACCCCCATGCCGAACTTCCCTAGAATCACCTTACAGAAATGGTCCCAAACATGCCTTCATATTAGAAACCCAGGGAAACTCAAAAAATTCTAATACCCAGGCTACAATTCAGATTAATTAAATCACTATCTCTGGAGTGGGGCACGGGTATCAGTTGTCTTTGATTCTTCCCAGGTAATTCCAATGTAAAGACAAATTTTGGAACCACACCACTTTATGAAATTCAGGTAAAAAAATGATTGAGGCAAGCAACTAAACACTAAGCTCAGTTCATTGTATCTATATAGAAACTGCCTAAAAGCTTTATAAATTCTGACACCTTAATGATAATTGTATTCATTTAAGATTTCCACAGTGAATATTCATTAAGTATCCATCTGAATGCCATCCTATATAATAAAACCATAATATGCAAATCGACCGAACAGCAGAATGACCAGTAGGCAGGGGGCGGGGCCAGTGAGCAGGTGGTGCCAGGCCAGCCAAAGCATGTGCCAGCAGGCAGAGGGAGGGAACAGTGATGGGGCGGGGCAGCAACCAGCAGCGGCAGAGGGGCGATGGGCGATGGGGGGCTGGCAACATCCCCTGATCGGCCCATCCGGTCGCGTCCCGCAGATGTCAGTAGGACACCCCGAGAACTCCCAGACTGTGAGAGGGTGAAGGCCAGGCTGAGGGACCCGCCCCCTGACCCCCAGTGCATGAAAATTTCTTTATAATAAACCAAAGCTAGTCAGTAAGTCAACAAATACATCATGAGCTTAGGTCTCTGCACCATGCTGGCAATGGCTAATCTGACCACCATAACAAGCGTTTCCTTAGCACTTCAGAAAGTATTATTATGAAAATGTTTTCATGCCCATATGAGCCTTAAATATTTAGGTGGAAAGAGTATTAAGTGGTATAAAGACTCTGTTTTCATCAGCTGTGATTAGAGTGCGGAGAGTTCTTATCTCCCCTGCATGTTAGTGTGCATAACAAAAGGAGACCCAGCCCTTTCGAGGGGGGGTAAGTTTAAGAGGTGTGATAGAGACTTTCCAGAACGGCACTTGCCCCAAATTCACTCCTCACGTGGATCTTTCATGTCATGTCAGTTTCCAGCTTAATTCTCCTGTTTATAAAGCACAAAACAGATGACCAGTGGGCAGAATTTGTGCTGAAGTTATATCCTACTTCACATTCCTGGCATTTTTGTACTAAACTGAATTTTGATGCCTCTTTGTATGGAATATGTTCTCTGGTTCAACACAACTTCCTCCCCCCCCCCCCCATTCACACCCTTTTATCTCATACCAGATGTTTACTAGATCACCCTGGCCCTCAGGGCATTTGAATTTGCAACTCCATTATTTATTATTTATGTAAGTTTAACACAAAAAGCCACTGTCACTCATTAAAACCTCACCTCAAATTGATGACTTAGGATATTGAAAGGAGATTGGGAAGACATAAACAGATGTTATAGGACAATATTGTAAAGGGCTGACTGGGGCAAGGCCCTTAAGGAGATTCCTTTAATAAGAAAAAGTCAACTTTAAATGCAATGATATTATAATTCCATTTTTATCATCTACAATATATTCTAATGTTTAATACCTCACATATTTGTTATTATTCTGTAGGTGGTTAGTATATATGTTAATTAAGTGATTATTAATTTAATGAGTATGTGAGGGAGGCTCTCAGAAAGGTCTAAGTCTACTAAAAGTCTGTAACTTTGCAGCATCAAAATTTAGTAAAATATTTAAAAATGATGCATAGAGACAACTTATCTGATGAATTTTGTCACATTTAACTACTCCCAGGCTGGTGTGGCTCAATTGGTTGAGCATCATCCCTGCAGGGAGAGGTCACATGTTGATTCCTGGTCAGGCACATGCCTCGGGCTTGCAGGCTCAATCCCTAGTAGGGGGCGTACAGGAGGCAGCCATCAATTTTTTTTTTCCTTTCTCCCTCTCCCTTCCTCTCTCTAAAACCAATAAAAACGTTAAAAACAAAAAGAAAAAAAAAACTATTTGTGGATATAAAGATAATTTGAATAAAGGCAAAAGATAACTGATATTTGGGCTAAAATAGTACTAAAAATAAATTTGTACAGTATCCATTTGATAGAATACACTCTGAGCTTAATTAGGAACTAATTAATTTGAAACTAGAGAACTTATTTTCTCAAAAATATTATCGTCTATAGACATAGTCAATTGGAGGTGTCAGCAATTTCAGAAAAAAAACCAATGGCCCTACCTTAGAAACTTATATGGCTAAGAAAGAAAATTATTGCGTGAATATGTACCAAGAATAATTTTATGCTTGTTTTTCTAAGTGTTCATATAATCAAAGTAAATAATTTCTAAAAATTATATTCTTTAATACAAATAGATATATTTCTTTTTATATTTTAAGGGAAATTTTTAAATAGTCCTTGAAAAGGCAATTTGTTGGTCAAAAATGTATTTTAACAACTATATAATTTTAATTATACTTAGTCCCCTGTTAATAGTCAAAAGAATCATATAATAAGCTTGTGTAATAAACTATACAGTCATCATATAAATCAACACACATTTCAATTAAGGAATGATTTTTGATATTGAGCATTTGGGAAGGCAAAAAAATTGTTCATTTTGCTAATTTTTTATTGAGACAAACTAAATGCATTTTAAAAATCTACACTTAGATTTGTCAAAAATCTTCTATTGATTCTGTCAGCTCTAGTTGAAATTGAAAACACCAAAGAGAAACTGGGATAATTATAACACAAGTCAAGGAAAAACGTACTTGAAAATTATTAGTTTTCATTTTTCAATAGCTACAGACTCACCGTATCTTCTATGATGTATTTTAAAGCCTTATGAGAGGTGCTGTTCTTTTCAATGAAAACAAATGGCTTCTCTCCAGGTTTCCAGTTTCCTCGCAAGCACCTGACTCACGCATTGCTTCTCACGTACCCTCTGCTCAGCAGTGAGGAACAACTTGAAATTTTTAAGTTTGCACATGTGATGTCCTAACTTTCAGTGATCTCTGTTCTGCAGCACTAAGGAAACTATTGATGTGGACCCAATCATCTGCTGCATTTGATAACTTTGGAAATATCAAAGGTATTGATTTGCTATTATCCTTAACTAGTAAGTTTTGTTGTGATTGTACGTATGCTTAATTTACTCCTTTCCTTGTGCAATTACATGTTCACAAAGCTCCTTACGATATTTCATTAAGCAACTTGGTATATTAGTGAAGGGTACTGGAGCCAGGCCAGGTCTTAACATATTTAGTCTGCCAGGGCAAAAGAAAGTTCTTTATTTCCTAATCGGCATTCAGATATATGTGAGCAGAGAAGAACAAATGCCAAGCATGATTTTACATAGCCACTCATTATCAAAACATTCCCTTTGTTCACTCAAATACTTCAGTGTTGAAACATGGTATAATAGCTTTTATTAAGCAACAACAACAAAAACATAAGTACTAGGAACTTTGTTGCTATAAATTTCTTTTTGATGCCTATAGAACATTTAACTACAAATGAAACATACACTGTGAACATAGACATATTTAGTTATAAAAATCCTTGGGGCAAACAACTACTAAGGAATAGCAACTCATATAAACAAAACAGAGCTTATACCCTGGAATCGCAGTATGTATCTTAATTATAGTGAAATAAAAAGGTATCCTTTTACTTTCTTTTCCAGTCCCAGAAATAAGGTGCTTTCAACCACTGATATTTGCTAAATGGGAATAGAAATAAATAGCTGAGTTTCTAAAGTTTAAATGTAATAGTACTATCTCTTAGTACCTGAAAATACATGCACTCCCCTCCAAACTAGTGACATAATTCAACAAATGTTATTGACACTGGAAGAAAAAAAATCAAGCCAAGTCCTGTGTCTATATTCCATGTTTTGTTAAAATCTATGATTAAATATTACCAAGAAAGTTATTTAGCTTGACAGAATAGTAAAGTAGTTGAAAGCATTGAAAACTTTGGGAGCTAACTAAAAACTCTCTCTCCCCACCCCTTCTCTCTCTCTCTCTCTCTCTCTCTCTCTCTCTCTCTCTCTCTCTCACACACACACACACACATACACACACATTTATTTAGTGCCTCTTTCTGCTTGGCCCAAAGAAAGAGGCACTAAATAAAAGTTTATAAAATGTTTTAGAAGAATAATCTAACTATTTTTATAAACAAAACGAAGCCTATAACTTAATTGTTGATGCTCTAATCTAAGCTAATATTAACAACCAGCCCTCATCTATATATATAAAAGCCTAAGTGACCATCTGACTGTCCCACTGGTAGCTATGATGCACACTGACCACCAGGGGGCAGACACTCAATGCACAGGCATGATGAATCTCAGAGGGAAGAGGGGGGAGAGGGGAGGGCGGAAAGAGATTAACCAAAGATCTTATATGCATATTAAAGGCCCGGTGCGTGACCCAGTGGGGTCCCTCAGCCTGGCCTGTGGGGATCAGGCCAAAATTGGCAATCCGACATCCTCCAAGGGGTCCTGGATTGCGAGAGGGTGCAGGCCAGACCGAGGGACCCTACTGGTGCACGAATCTGTGCACCAGGCCTCTAGTTTCATTATATTATTGACTTTCAGAGGGAACAAATATTAAATATCAATGTCTCCTAGCTTTTATTTAAACTACTTCAGGCAAATAATTGACAAATGGTACTTTAAAAAGTGTGAAACATTGTTAGGAAAATTATAAAGAATGGGTGGCCAAAGGACACCTTCTTTGAGGAAGTATAAACCAAGTAATAGAAAGAAAGTAAAATAGAATTAAAAGAAGCCAAAACTGAGCTGGGAACAGAAAAGAAGAAAAGTGAGCATCCCCTACCCCTGATGAGTATGTCTTTCTCTAAGAGATGCTTAGTGTCTTCCACATCTCACCTCAATCCACTTCCCAAGATGCCTTTCATACTCTTAGAATAATATGGTCCATAAATTTTTAATAAATGGATATAAATTGCATACAGTACACCAGTAACATACTATAGAATTTGATAGACACTGAATTTAGGGGAGTTATAAGCAGAGCCAGAATTTGTGATTCTATTCTTAAACATCTACCTGCTATACTCAAATCTATTTTACTCAGAAATCCTCTTTTTTTTTATTCCACATCATATTCTGTTACTTCTTTAAAAATTTAAGGGTCCCGAACATTAGAAGACTCTTGATCACCATGTGTGATGCTATCTGAAAATAGGAGGTTGGACTCTTATCTTATTAATTTTTTAGTGAAAACTTATTATATTTAAAAAACATGAAACACAATGATAAAATATTTATAGAGACATTAAAATATTTATACATGTTAAAGCAAAATGGCCATATTTGTTTCTAAATTTTCTAATGAGTAAAAAGGTAATGTAAAAAATAATTCCTCTTCTGGCCAGGGCACATGCCTGGGGTGTGGGCTACCCCCAGGAGGCAGGCAATCAATGATTCTCTCTCATCATTGATGCTTCTGCCTCCTCTCCCTCTCCCTTCCTCTCTGAAGTCAATAAAAATATATTTTAGAATAATAATAATTCCTCTATTCTGCTCTTTGATTCAATCAAATGAGCAGATGAACTGGCAATGATTTTCAGGAATTATGGGTGCCTTTAAATCTACTGTCCTGGGTTTTGTCTGTGTGGTAGTCAATGCTGGTGCCCCACCCAGATCCTCTTGACCTCTGGTGCTCTGCTTTCCCCAAGAACATCCTACCAGAGCAGTGGATCTGGCCCAAGGTAGACTTTACCTGAAGCCATATGACCACATCTGTGCTTGCCTCCTCCCCCTCTTCTCTCCTGCGTCCCTCATCTCCTTACAGGTTTCCTTGGAGAGTATGTCCACACGTGTCCCCAAGCCCATGATGCATGCTCTTTTTCTAGGGAATCTCACTTAACATAGACTCTTTATAGAAACACAGTCTATTGCCTAATTAAATTCTTGATCCAGTTTCATTTTCATTGTAAAAAATAATGAAATGCAACTACAAATGTACCATTCATGGAGTTAACTAATCATGGATTAAAGTCATAAACTAGCTCCAACGAACAGGCTAAGAATGAGAGCAAAAGAGACCACCGTGGAGTACTGCTGGGCGCTTAAGGCCGGATTCAGGGGTTACACATCTGGTGCCCTTCCATTTGTCACATACACTTGTTCAATGAGTTTTCTAGCTCTGATTCTTTGCTCCATGTCTCACAGTTTAAATTCCTTTCTATTATGAAGTTCAGTAAAGCTGCTATTGCTACTTTATTTTAGATACTAAATCAATTCAATTATGCTTTTTATTCTGTCATTTTAAAATATCAGTGGAAGAGAAATAATTAGGAAGCTGGCATTGATCATAATACAAATTGTCAAGCTCAATTCTAGAGAGAATAACAAGCTAGATGTGATCTCGGTTGTATTCCAGGTTATTGTTCATTGACAAACAGCATTTGAGAGCAATCCACAAAAGAGTGACATGTGTATAATAGAAAAATTTGAACTAAATAAACTATTATTAAGTTGGTGAAATGAAAATAACACAGATAATCACACCCCTTCCTTAGCAAGTATGCAATAAGCATGGGATAACAATAGAAAAAATCACCAAATTTTAGGTTAGGACGTGTATATAAATTACAAAATTTATTTTAATTTCCTATGTTTAAACTAGAAGGAATAATTTTTTCTCAAATGCTGCAGAAATATTTCCTCCCTCTATTCTGTTCTAGATTTGTTAATAAATACTAATCCAGAAGGAGTATAAATTATTCTCAAGTATGTATCGTTCTTAATCCTCCCTCCCTCCATCCACTAAAGGTTAACCAATCTCTGTCTTGCACAGTAAAGGCTGTCTGCTTCAATGACTAAAGGGGTACATCTCAACCCAGCTTCCTTCTCTCCCCCAAGCTCAGAGCAGAACTTATGCCACCGACAGCAATAATGACCATCCCAGGAACCATCTGGTGGGATCTGAGAATCTCAATCTTTGTTTTACCAAAGAATGCCTTTTATACTCACATGGTCACAGCACCATTCTGAGAGCATTGCCTCCATTCAAGGGTGTTTACAATCATGTGTCCTCCTGCAAACAAGCTTGGCAGAAGCCAGTGCATAGCCTTTGGTGGGGGGCGGGGGGAGGATTGATATCTATGTATCCTGAACAATACAGCTCTCCTCCTGTCCCCTTTAGCATTGTGCAATGTTCATGTTATAATACTAAGTCACAACGTGTAATGAGGGAAAGAGAAATGGAACTTAATGCTTATGTGCTCTATCGATTCTTTCAAAAACAATTTCTTGAGCACCTGTTGTATGCCTGGTACTGTGTTGGGTGCTAGGAATATAATTGTGAACACTATTGACACTGTAATTCCCCTCAAAGAGTTTATAGTCAAGTAAGGAGGAGTTTTCAGTTTTGCTTCTTAAATAAACAGTCTTTTGAAAAAATAAAATAGCAACATAAATAGGAATTATAAAATCTGAAAAAATAAAAGCATGTGAAAAATAAAAAGGCAAAACTTGCCATTCAAATATTTAGAGAAATAATTTAATATTTATGTATAAGGCAGGCACAGTTAAAATAGAAGGGAAAAATATATTTTTAAAGACTTTTTTTTTCTAGCCCAGCTGGTGTGGTTAAGTGTCGACTTACAAACCAGGAGGTCAGGGCACATCCCCAGGTTGTGGGCTCAATCCCCAGTGGGAAGTTTTGCAGGAGGCAGCCAATCAATAACTTTCTCTCATCACTGATGTTTATCTCTCTCTCTCTCCCCCTCTTCCTTCCTCTCTGAAATCAATAAAAAATATTAAAAAAAAATTTTCTAAACTCATATTCTTGAAAAGGCTTCAACAGAGAGAAATAATTAAGCAAATTTAAAAGTTTTATTTCTTGTTATAACCCAGCTACAAAGGCTATGTTTTATCCACCTAAAGGCATTTCCACATGAAGGTATTGACTCAGTTTCTCCGGTTCTAGTGGAACTCTGAGTTTCAAGAAGAAAAACAAAGTCTATTAAAACTGCATACAATTTAAAAACAAATGGTGACTATACAAACATGAAATAAAGGTAGAGTCAATTGGCAAACAACGTAATTGTTGTGTGTGTGTGTGTGTGTGTGTGTGTGTGTGTGTGTGTGTGTTGTGTGTGTGTGATTAGCTTCATAGTGGAAGCTGTGCTAGTAGTGGTAATATGTATACAAATGTCCACAGACCATCCTGGGGAAAATAGGTCAAAGCCAGACAAGTTCATACACACCTAGTTTTATGATGAAAGATGCTCATTAACTACTTTAGTGTTTACCATGAGAACTGCCTTCTTTAGGTCATGGCTCAACTTCACCTTATTTGTACCTTTCCCTGCACACCCCTTCTCCCAACCTGGAGTTAGCTTCAGACCTGGAGTGTGACGTCCCTGTCACTATCATGAGCCATACACCATTAACTGCCACAAGAGAAAAGACACTGGAACAGGGGAATAAGGGGCTGGGAAAAGGGTATGGGTAGGATGGATAGATAGGAAGTGCTAATAAGCGAGGAGCAGAAGCAAGTGCCATTTCGATGTCCTCAGAACCCCCTGCCACCTTAGACCGAAGCAGAAGCTGTGACCTCTGTCTTCTGAAGGAGGGATGGTAAAACTGGAGCAACGTGCTATGGGACTGGCCAGCCCCGCTCCGCTCTTTGCTCAGTGGCACAGAGCCTGGGCAAATTTGTGGCTATGAGGCAATGGTGGCATATGAGACACCCAGTGCTTTTGATTCATGCTTATCTTTATGACAGTTCATCTCTGCTCCTACCATGGACCAGCTCAAGGATGAATTATACCAGGTATCACTTTATTTCCTTTATATTATTAATTTTTTAACCAACTTAACAAAAATTACACGAGGTGCACCACTGAGCCAGAAAAAGTCAGGACTGCCCAGTGAATGGAATCCAGTAGAGCCTGATGCTCAGTTGGGTGAGGGCCAAAGATATTCATAAGATCTACACTAATAAAAGAGAACCTGTGGACCAATCATATAGCCTGGTGTACCTTTTAAAACCATGGGAAAGATATGGATTTTGTCCATAAAATAAAAATCCTTACTTTAGAAATGCATTAAAAGGTACACTTTTATTAGAAATGAAAACAGTCACTTGTTTTGCCTTGACAGTCACCTTCATCATTGATATTCATTTCATGATGAGAATTCTGCAGACAAATGAAGGTCAAAGCTACCCTAAACTCCACTTGGGAGGAACACTATTATTTTTTTAAATGTTATCAATGCACACATATGTAGACATATAAATATTTATACAGAAACCTCCTGCCTAGCCAGCGAACAGAAATGGGAATAGAATGATGTGCTCTGGGAATCCTCCCTGTGTGACTGGACTTGCAAATCAGGAATGCATTGTGTTTCTTTTGCCATCCCTACCACTGTGGCTAATGAGGAACGGTGAATATTTCATATAACATGAGCAGAAAGGGACTTTGGATTCTACCCAGTTTATAGAAAGGAAAAGATGAGAGGCCCCGGGAAGTAAGGTGACTTAAGATCACATTACTTAGTTAAACCTAAAACCTAGTTTTCTTGACTCTCAATCCAATCCGACTTCTGTGATATGGGAAGTATAATCAGAGTAGTAATCTATGGTATAGGGAGAGGTAAAACATTATCAGGTTGGCTAGTAGAAGCAGAAGACATTACAGTAGTAAATTTAGGAGAAACTATGAAGGTTAACCAGACCGAGGAGAAAAAGAAAGGCCATAGGCTGAAGTCTGAAAATATTTCTATTTCCCTAAACCACAAGAGTAAGGCAGGTAAGTGCACAGTAGAAATTCAACCCAGAAGAGTCAGGGTCTTTGGATAAAGCTGCACCATGCATTTGATTCCCCAAGCTGCCCTAGGAACTGGACCCCACCTTATTGCTCAAAAGAAATAAATCCAGATAAAAACTAACCAGTAAATAGAGGCAGAGTCACATATGATGTAGGAGACACTATCTTGAAGGAAAGTCTGGGGAGGAGTTGGATGAAACTGGGTCACAAACAACAACGGGAAAGAAAATGATTTATGGCTGACTTTTGCCTGAAAATTGCAAAGCAAGCTTCTAGGTCTTATTGGTCTGTTGCTTCTCCCCTGATTTTATGAGGAAGCAACTTACCATACTGTCTTAGTCTATCCAAGCATTGGCCATTGGAAGGAAACTCCAGATGCTCTGGAACCTCATGCTCCTGGGGTTCCATGGAAGAATCTTGGGTCAATGAGCCACCCTTGCCATCACTTCACGGACTGGGCCCAGCGAGGGGATGAGAGCCCACAACATGAATAACAATAATAAAGCATTAGGCCTGCATTCCACTTCCACATGTTTGTTGTGTTTGTTTGTTTGTTAATTATCACCCAAGGATATTTTTTTCATTGATTTTTAGAGTGGAAGGGAGGGAGGGAGAAAGAGAGAAACATCAATGTGAGAGAGACACATTGACTGATTGCCTCTTGCATGTGCTCCCAGGAACAGGATTGAACCTGCAACCTAGGTACATGCCCTTGACTGCGAATCAAACCCATGACCCTTCAGTGCACTGGCCGATGCTCTAGCCATTGAGCACACAAGCCAGGGCCCACTTCAGCATTTTAAATCTTATCACAGGGCCACATATTTAATCTTTACAGGAAACCTGTAACACAGGTAGAAATTATTCATCCCTTTTAAGAAACGTGTGCACCAAGGCTCAGAGAATTATGTATTGCTGTGGAAGGTCAAACCACTGGTAGCAAGGTCTGAGGATCTGCATTTCCGATCCAATTCTCCATTTTAGTGAACAGATTCACTACAGAATGGAGTCAAAATCCACAATTAATGCAGAGATTTTTCAAAAGGCAGCACCTCAAATTCCACAGAAAGTGTACATTTAAAGTTCACATAGTTCCTTCTAAATAATTTTTTCCAATGGAAATAGAAATTTTTTACATGCGTCAGCCTGGTCTCAATGGCTGGTTTATTCTAATTACGATTTCTAGTGAGTGCAAATAAATCACTTCTCAAATTTAGATTTTAAAGTTAATGGAATGGGATGCATCTGGTAATTTGTTCTGTTAACATTCTATAATTGAACAGAGGTGGGAGGAGGCTCAAAAACAGGCTATACAAACCCTTTCATGGTTACTTAATACTCTTGCAGGATGATCACAATAGCAGCAGTTAAGATATCACTGTTTCTTGTTCCCTGAAAACCTTCCTCTAGGTAAGAAACAAAGCTATCAATGGAAACACAGTGATGGTTTTGACAATCTACCTGTGGTCCCTGGAACACATCTGTAGGGGCACATCCATCCCAATTCTTGTTTATGTTGGGTATCTTCATTCCTTTGGTAGGGCTCATTGTCAAGTGATAGATGAATAAAGCTAATTAGGATTAACTATACTTATAAAAGGTGTCAATGAATGTTAAAGTGTCCCATATTTATGAGAGTTATGCTCTTTGCACTTCAAGATTCTCTTATAAACATATAGGTCATAGAGCCTTTTAGTACATACTGTGTTTAATTAAGCCAATGGTTAAAAACAGAAGCTACTTTCCTAACAGATGAGCTCAGCATGAGATATAATTTGTGTATTTGTTGCAGGCATATAATAATAAAGACTAATAATACATGAAAGATTAAAATATACAACTCTCAGAACTCTTAGTTACTACTATTAAGTCAGGTTCGATGAGCAAAACAAATATGAAAAACTATTTTAAAAGTCCATAAAGAATATTTAATGTGGTTTTTTGAGACAGGCCAGACAACATTCCTTACCTAAAATTTGCACATGGTAAAAACAACAACAAACATAATTTCACAGGTAATAACTTTCTATTAATTTCATGAATGTGTATATGTTTGTATATACATGTAGCCCAGGAAATAGCCATCAATATTACAATTGTATTTTTTCCCTAAGGTAAACAGATATTACATATTATCTGGACTTACCTATACCCATGAATGTGTTCCACTCAAAACAGAGGTAACTATGTTCTCTAAACCATCAAAAGTGATGTCTATCCCACATGTGAACATGTCTTCTATCGGCTATGAAATGGGTGAAGTTAAAATTTCTTACCATCCAAGCTGTGACAAAGTCCCCCATCCAGGTCCCCACAGCAGCTACCTTCATGAAACTCTCATTCCGGATGCCCATATAGTCTGTAATGATATATGCTCTGTGGAAACAAACACACAAGACATTGTCCAGACTCAGAGAGACATACAGTCAAAGCCGCCGGGCTCAGCAACATGCAAAGCGACTTTTCCTCTCCCGGTAAGCTTTCCTGCTTCCTCTCTCCACATGCACTCACAAACCTGAGAGGCTAGGACGGGCTCTGAGGTGTGTGGGTCAGTTCCAATCAGGCTTGAAAGACTGTGACTATGCCAACTACCATCTGCATTCCATTTTGAGCTGTGAGACTGACAACAGCTTTTGGAAAATCAAACAGAAATACTCAGCAAAGGCATCATTTCATGCTCACTCAAGCATGAGGAGAGCAGAAACAACTGTCGAATTAGAGTAACTTGAAAGGAAAGAGAAGAGCTCACTTTCCTTCAGTCTGTCAAGTCAGGACTATCGGAGAGGTGCTGGGATGAGGCTTCAGATATAACACCTGAAAAATGTTCAGAATAATGTCAAGATTTGGGGGAAATTTCCACACGATAAAGCAGTGTAAAATGTGCTTCAAAGATATCTACTTTAAATTATTACTTAAGTAACACTAGCCAGAAGATTTAATGTCATCACTCCTTTTGTTTAGCTAACTCTGCTTGCTAACACCAATTTGTACTCTTTACAGGTCAAGGAGAGAGTCAAAGGTACAAGTAATGAGACCATGCTTATTGTTTACTCTGCATTTTCATTTCCATTTTCTCCTTTGATAATTAAGAAAATCCTAAGTATTATTTTCCCATTTTTTAATTTCTCAGAAAACTGCGACTCAGAGAGATCAGTTAACTTGCCTAATCAATACCACATAACTAATGAATGTAGTTAGGAACTAAATATCATTCTCTCTCCTCTCTCTCTCTCTCTCTCTCTCTCTCTCTCTCTCTCTCTCAAATTTGTTCCTCTCAGATTTTTTTACTTTAAATTGTGTTCCTTTTTCTTTATATGGTAATACCTGTACAGTTTAGAGTACTAGTTGAACCTGATTCTTCTTAGATCAGTGGTTCTCAACCTTCCTAATGCCACGACCCTTTAATACAGTTCCTCATGTTGTGGTGACTCCCAACCATAAAATTATTTTCGTTGCTACTTCATAACTGTAATTTTGCTACTGTTATAAATCGTAATGTAAATATCTGATATGCAGGATGTATTTTCATTGTTACAAATTGAACATAATTAAAGCATAGTGATTAATCACAAAAACAATATGTAATTATATATGTGTTTTCTGATGGTCTTAGGTGACCCCTGTGAAAGGGTCATTCGACCCCCAAAGGGGTCACGACCCACAGGTTGAGAACCACTGTCTTAGATTAACTTTAAAACAACACATAGTAAAGAATGATATGTTTGTCATTTATCTACTAAAAGTATGAAGAAACACATATTTTGAAGCCTTGAGAGGCAAGCCATCTCCAGGTCAGTCACTTATTTTCTGGGATTATTTCAGATAGTTTTTGTAATCCATAAAATAAACAGATAATGAAATAATTTTATTTAATAACAAAAGCAAACTTATGAACTTTAAAAATCAACTCTCTTTCGATATGCTTCATTCACCTACCTTGGAGGGTCTGCATAAATCTCTTAAAGTCTCACCCCAAAATTCTGCATGTCTAACTCCATGGCTTTCCATAGAAGCCAAAAAATTTATCGCTGCCATAAAGTGCATGCTTCCCCTGTGCCAGAGATCGTTATTAGCACTTTAAATACTATGTCTCCACATGTCAGCACAATGACATGTATTATTATTCTTGTTTCACTGACATGGAATTGAGGCTTTAGAGCAGCGGTTCTCAACCTGTGGGTCGCGACCCCTTTGGGGGTCGAACGACCCTTTCACAGGGGTCGCCTAAGATCATTGGAAACACATATATAATTATATATTGTTTTTGTGATTAATCACTATGTTTAATTATGTTCAATTTGTAACAATGAAAATACATCCTGCATATAAGATATTTACATTACAATTCATTACAGTAGCAAAATTACAGTTATGAAGTAGCAACGAAAATAATTTTATGGTTGGGGGTCACCACAACATGAGGAACTGTATTAAAGGGTCTCAGCATTAGGAAAGTTGAGAACCACTGACCTAGAGCTATGTCTGCATATAGAAAGTGATCAACATTTGCTTAATGTATGAATTAATGAAATGACCCCAATTCTTCACATTTATTTCTATATGGCATGGGTAGACCTATGCATAGTAAACCCTAGAAGCAGAATAAAATGAGACTGAGTCATGAAGGACGGTTCCACAGAGGAAGACATTAAACATATTTTTAAACTATTTTGCGTGTTCACTTTATTTCTCCACTGACATTTATATCTCCTTGACCGCAGGATAGCTGTCCCATGACCATCTACAATGACGTATCAGCACAAATCAAAGATAGGCCCTTCCCCTGTGGCTGTGGGCAGGTGGTGAGAACTGGATCCTATGATAACAATGCAGATGAGACAGCACAGGGAATTTATGAAATAACTAATATATTTAAAAGTGACGAGGGACATATAAAAGTTAGTAGTTAATCTTATTTTTGCTGATTTGGAAAAATGTAAAGAATTACAAATATGCAGACCTGTCAAACTTTTTTCAATTATTAGTTTACTGATTTGCATATCCCTTAACATTTAACTATATTTCCTGCTTAGGTTGTAAAGGACAAGGCATGCATACATTTACATCAGCAATTTGAACCAGTTTGAATATTACATTGGACTCATAACGTTGTGAGACTTTATACCCAATGATATTAGGCAGTGGTTCTGAATTAAATTTAATTGCTAGGAGGCACCATTAAAGTTTGAGTTTGGTTTGGAGTTTTTACCTAATTATTTCAACTATTCACACATCTTTTGCATTGTTTTGTATTTTAGATGATTATTTCTACTATGCATAGTTCTGAAACATTTTGCAGTTCTATCAGCCTTCCAAGTTAATATTGGTCACTAAACTTTTCTTTAAAAATTCTAGATGAATTTTTTTTCAGGCTACAACTTCAGGTTTTATGTCTTCTTGAGATTCCAAGCTTACCTGTCAATTCATAACAAATGTGTAGAAAATTTCAAACTACAGGATCTTGGAAAAGTTCATAATTATCTTAGCCTATAAACATGAGCTACCAAGACTACTGTAGCTCTCTCTCCACCATGTGAGGATACAGCAAGCAGGCAGCCATCTATAAGCCAGGAAGAGAGCTCTCACCAGAACTCATCCATGCTGGTACCCTGATCTCAGACCCCCAGCCTCCTGAACTGTGAAAAATAAATGTCTGCTGTTTAACTCAGAAAAAGAAAAAAAAAGACTATTGCACCTAAATGGTCATAAACTAAACAGACTCTACTATGAGCTAAATAGTCAATAAAACTGTAATACAATCACTCTTACAGGTGAGTCATGATCACTAGCAAAAAAAAGGTTCAATTCACTTCAGCCTGTTATTTATATGTAAGTGGATGCAATCATTGCCAGGTGATTTATGAGTTGAGTCTCTGAAAGTTTAACAGGAGGCAGTAAGCATAGATCACCAAACCAATACTGATTCATGCTTCACTGAGGATCCATCTGTGGCCAGATGGTTTCATCATGTCTCAGCTGTCTCTCCCAGCCATGTTTGGGCAACATAAACAATACGGGGGGCTTCACACATAAGTAAATCATGAATAAGGAGTTGACTTACATGATTACAGATCTGCATTAAACACAATGAAACAAAACAAAAAAACTCTAAACATCCTGACAACATTGAGGTACAATTGGTCACTACAAAACTTCAGGAGTTAAATCTAGATTTATTATATTAACCTTTTCTCTTTTTGTGTTTGTAATGAAAATAGTAACAGCCTTTAATCTAGTCACTTAGTCAACTATTATCCAAATAACCACATTTTAGTATTTTGCTCAAAATTCCTAGCTCTTGATTTTGGAAAGGATTTGATAGAGCTCAATGTATGTGTATGGACCTTCCAGGAAAGACCTGGCGTATGAAGCTATAGAGCAAAATCCATTGAAATGTCAAAATGCTGCAGACAATTGTTAGAAGTAGCCTGAAATGATTAAAATTGCAACTGGAATTAATATTGCTTATAGATAAAATACCACCTCAAATTCCCCAACTTTAGCCATTCATCCCTTCTAATTTCTATGAAGAAGTCAGATATAAAAAGACTGTAGATGGAGTTTTCATTGAACAACTCCACCAAACTTCAACTATACTTTTCATTCCTTACCTAGCTTTAACCCATTCCGTGAATTTCACTTATATTAGATGCAGAAACCTTAGTATAACATCAATTCCTCCATCTCCTTTAATCTCAACATTTGAGTCACTAAGGTTACGTCTGAAGGGCTCTCAAATCTATGGTGTTTGTCTTTCATCATCATTACCAATGTCTTGACTCCTTTCATAATCTTCTCTGTTCTGAATTACACAGTAGTCGCCCATTTTTCTGTGACTGTCTAATCTTCTCTGTTCTGAATTACACAGTAGTCGCCCATTTTTCTGTGACTGTCTCCCCTTATAGAATATCTATGGCCACTAGAGTGACTTCTAGAGTTGTCATGTGGTATGACAGGGGAGCAGGAGTCCTGGAACCAGAAAGTGCTGGGCTTGCAAACAACCTCCCCACTCTAACCTAGGACAAATGATCAACTCAGTCACCACCCAGTCCCTCATCTGTAGAACAGGGATTTAAAAATACCTTCCCTTCACAAGGGTTTCTTGAGGATTAAATAAATTATTTAAAGCTTCTAACAACTATTGATAATAAGCATGTTAAAAAATGGTTGCTCTTTGGCCTCCTGATTCCTACCTTCTAAAATAATTATAGGCCCTGTCTGGTTTGGCTCAGTGGATAGAGCTTCGACCTGCGGACTGAAAGGTCCCAGGTTCGATTCCAGTCAAGGGCATGTACCTTGGTTGCAGGCACATCCCCAGTGGGGGGTGAGCAGAAGGCAGCTGAACGATGTTTCTCTCTCATCGATGTTTCTAACTCTCTATTCCTCTCCCTTCCTCTCTGTAAAAAATCAATAAAAAATATATTTAAAAATAAAATAATTATAGTAGTTCCCATTGTCACAGAGTAAAAAGACTCTCTACTCTTTCTAAGTCATATTCTTTTTTAGACACATCTCCTTCTATCTAACATCTCCTTTTTTTCAGGCTCTGCTCCTCACCATGAAATCAGTCTCTCTCAACATTCCACCATTCTATGACGTACCTTAGTATCTGTGTGCAGTGCCCTCTTTGTTTGAAATGCCATCCTCTTTCTTCTGGCCTAAGATTATTAACTCAACCTATCCACTGAGAAATCGCCTGCCATTACTCTTAAAAGCCATCCCTTCCCTAGTGTTACTATGTCGATTTGAATATACTCCTATGTTTAATACATTTCCTAGAATATTTTAATGATTTTTCTCATATTGCCTCTCTCTCCCAAAAGACTTGGTTCATCAATACAAGAGCTAGATAGTAAAGACATTCATTTTATCCATGTGGAAAAAAATTATTTTACTACCTTGCAAATGGATACTGCCAACTACATTTGTTGTTTGTTCTTTAAAGTAAAAATTTAGAAGTTTGCAAGGTTACAAAACAATATATCCTCAAAACTAATTTTAAAGTTACAGAATTTTTGTGGTTATTCCCCAAATCTTTTTCTTAGTTCAAATTTTTTCTCAACCTCACAAATACTCCAGAAATATACAATCTAACAAAATGCTCAAGCCATATTATTCTGCGGACTGAAAGGTCCCAGGTTCAATTCCAGCTTCTACTCCTGATAAATTAAACACTATCAACATACTTCATGTATCTTTACTAAAGTCATTGGACAAATAATAGAACGCACAAAATTTGTAAATCCTGATCTTGTCGCCAAGAGAATCCCAATAAATCTCAAAGGATTCCAGAGTGTCGCAAATTATCTAAAATTGATTTTATATCTAACTTAGTCATATTTTAAAGTTAAATAACATTCAATGTTTATGACTATTCTAATAAAACTTATCTGAATTGTAAAAGTGAATTGCAAGCTGTGCCAGAATGGCATTAATTAATTTATCCTACATAATGATGCTTCCTTCCAAAGTAATTAGAGAGGCATAAAATACTTATATATTCTGCTAAGATTCTGATGCTACTCAAAGTAGGACAAAAAAACAAGTTTAACTTTAATCAGCATATGTCAGCGAAGATAAATGTTCATGGCTGTTTAAAGGTCAAGATAGATAAGAAATAATGGAATAAAAACAATGAGACATAAATACAATAACTTTGGGCAGATTAAGCATATATCCACTTAGTGGAGAACAGAGAGCTGGAAAAAGTTTCACAGGAAGTTGGGATAGGCACCCTAGAATTGAGTTTACCAATAATATGAGTAATTTGAGGTAGCATATATAGAATCCAAAGACTTTCCAGGTGTTAAATACTCCTGGAATGCTAAATATCACACACCCTTCACCCTCAGCAACCCCTGGATTTGAACTCTCTGTATAAGAGCCAAGCCTATGGCTATCTCCTTAGTCTAATAATGTCTAATTATTATCACATGCCCTTCAAATTGGAGGTGATATCACTTCATTGCTCTAGAAATTTGCTCTGCAACTTCATTAATTATGCAGCTTCATTTGCACTAACAATGAAGAATTCCAAGCTCTGCTTTTGCAGTGTGTGCCTCACAAGTTCCACCACACCAGCCTCTAGAAAGAACAGAAGGAAATAAAGCCACATTGCCCTCCACCTTATGAGCATTTCAGGCCCACAAGGTTCTTCCCAAATTATTCAAATGGTTTTCAGAGAGTTTTATTTGTGCTGCTAGAACTTTTAGTTACAATAGTGCTATTCTCAGTTGACACTGATGTCAAAGATGGTTCCAAAGTGATCCTGTTCTACTGATGTCTGCCAAAGCTGTGCTATAGCTATTCATGTTGTCAGTGTGCATGCCAACGTCCATAGGTACTGATATCTGTGCCAAAGGCAAGGGAGACATCATTGCAAATTCTGTTACTGTACCCTGTGCCACCTTCACCAATCCTGAGTTCCATCACCAGTACATTCGCATTGCTCCACTGTCCTGGTTGAAGGTAGAAGTTACACCTCAAAGAAAATTAGCCAAGTCTGCACCTCCCAAAAGCCTATTATCATTTGAGGGGCCCCCAGTGAAGCAGCCAAGTTCCCGTCAACCATAACTCCCTTGGTCACAAGTCTGTCTACTCACAGACTTCCCAATCATATTTTTATTGGTCACTCTTAAAAATGAACAGACTTCAGATATCATATATTTGAAAAAAATCTCCAACAAAATTTCAAAAAACTCAAAACTAAACAAAAACAGGGAAGTTAGAGGATATAGAATATGCAGAAAGCAGAGAAAAAGTATGAGGCTATAATTAAGATATTTTTCAGACCTGCAAAGTCAAAATTCAATTATAAGTTGACTATAAAAAATAGTTTTATCTAAAACTAAAGCTCCATAAAGGTTGAAAGTTAAAAATGTTGAAAAAATATACAAACAAAATATATGGTGTAGCTACACTAATTTAAATGAAGGCAAAATGTATTACAGATTCACACAGAAAATGTGAGACATCAACAAAGAGTAAGTCCTTACTTAAAGTAGTCAACAGATTCTGTGACTTTACAAAATAAAGTATAATGAAACCAATTTTACCATAGGCTAATTTATATAAACAAGAATTAAGTTACTTTAATTTCTGTATTTGGGGGGCACATTACATCATCCTGATAATTTGAAACTTTTGTCATTAGTAAGGTTCCCTCTTAGTCAGGTCCTTAAATGTTTTTCTCTACATCATTTTGTTATAATTGACAAAATGCTATGGGGAAAAAAAGGCAAATTCACACAGAAAATGGGAGATATCAACATAAAGTAAGTCCTCGCTTAAATCCAGTTAAAAGACTTAAAATCAATCACTCTCTAGCAAGACCAATTAAAATATGAGCCCAAAAGGCACAAATAACCAATGTCAGAAATGAAAAAGGGGCATCGCTACAGTTGCTGCAGAGTTTAAACAGATTGTCAGAGTGCATTTTAAGAAATGTAGATGAAACCAATGAATTACAAGAAAAACATTTACAAATTACCAAAATGTACATAGGAATACAAAAATAGCTCTAGTCACAAAACTGAATTTCATAATTAGAAACTGTCCCGCAAGAATATTCCAAGCACAGATGTGCACAGAGGCACCAAGAGAAATGTGCAGGAATGTTTATAGCATCATTATTTATAATAGCCTAACACTGGAGACAGCCGGAATGTCTAGCAACAAAAGAAGGGAAGGCAAAGTCATACAATGGAGGCTATTCAACAATGAAAATGAAAAAAAAAAACGCAAAACTACTACTATACAAAGCCTGGATGGAGCTTAGAAGCTGTATTATAAAAGAAGCCAGACCAAAGAGAAAGAGAGAGAGAGAGAGAGAGAGAGAGAACATACTATGTAGTTACAAGCATATAATGCTTAGAAACAGGCAAAATTAAGCCACAGTGATTAGGAAAATATTATAAGTGGTAAAACTGTCAAAAATGCAAGGGAAGAGCAAAAAAGTAAAATAGGGCTTATTCTGGAGGGAGAGAGAGGTTTTCTATTGGGGAAGACAAGCAGAAGGCTCTGGGTTGCTGACAGTGTTCTTTTGTTTAATGTGAATGGTGATACCATCGGTCACATGGGCATTCACTTACAAATATCTTATAATAATTCATTTTACAGTCATAAGCTGCACATAGGTGTTCTGAGTACTTTTGGATAGGTATGTTATTTCTACATGTTTAAGAATTATGAAAACATAAAGTACCTAGCTATTATTATAGAAAAGGGTTAAGAAATGGTAGCTACAGCTGTCACTTTTAGGGAAAATACTGCATAGCAAAAGATCAACTTAGCTTTGGGGAGAAAAGTATTTTTATATTGGATTGGAGG
The DNA here is from genome assembly GCF_000147115.1 of Myotis lucifugus. Taxonomy (NCBI): domain Eukaryota; kingdom Metazoa; phylum Chordata; class Mammalia; order Chiroptera; family Vespertilionidae; genus Myotis; species Myotis lucifugus. The sequence goes on from NW_005871078.1 coordinate 831,298, forward strand.
ACGCCACAAAGGCAAGTGGGGGAATAACAGATCATTCCTGAGGCGCGATGAAGCCTGGGTGCATGTTGGGTGTTGGAGCAGCTCAACGAGTGCAATATCCTGGCCAGAACAAGGACAATATAAAGGAATAATAAAAAATGAAGCTGAAATTAATGATGTAGTGAAGGGCATTAAGTACCTGCACTGCAGTTCAGCCCCTGTTTTGAAGCCTGCGGACAGTTCACATTTGGAATTCAGGTTGAGTTTCTTTCACAAGGCACTACATTTTAAACATCTTTCTGCTTTTGAACTAACCATGCTTCTTTGTCTCTCTTCGTGGAAAAGTGATGGCACAGCCGTATCAAAGCAATGGCTACCGTTTTGACACACATAATGCCCGTAAGGCAGAGAGTAAATCAAGTGCCATTTGAAAGACCCATAAAAATGTATATCTGCTTCATTGACTTCAATGTGTGGAGCAGAAAGTCACCCCGAAGCCCTTGTTCCCTCAGCTCCATGAAGAATCACCTGGGCAATTTCCCAGTAGTTCGCTTGTTTTAGATGAGAAAGGTACTGGCAAAGGACAGGAAAGAGTATAACAAGCTCTGGTGAGTCCAGCAAAGCTCTCCAAGACCCCGACATGCAGAGCTGGCCACCAGTGAGGAAATGGGTGATCTCCCTCAAAAGGCGAAGTATGAAGGCTTGTTAAGGCTTGACTAAGACCCAGGGGAAGGGAAGAATGACAAGGACACTCCCAACACACACCATGAGAAAAGTGATGGCCAAGATGCTGACTCAGGGGCATGGATGGGAGAGCTGTTTCCAGCACCCAATGTGACTGATGGCAGTTCTTCCAAACCTAGCCATTCTGGGATGAGGGACCCTGCATTGTGGCTATGCAGGGTCTGGGCCAGGGAGGACACCCATGCTGAGAGGACAGGAGCCCATGTAACTGTGCAGTTGAACGCTTGCTTCAACAGCAACACCACGTGGCAGCAAGACACACGCAAGTAGCCCTGACCGGTTTGGCTCAGCAGATAGAGCGTCAGCCGGCGGACTAAAGGGCCCCAGGTTCGATTCCAGTCAAGGGCATGTACCTTGGTTGCGAGCACATCCCCAGTGGGGAGTGTGCAGGAGGCAGCTGATCGGTGTTTCTCTCTCATCGATGTTTCTAACTCTCTATTCCTCTCCCTTTCTCTCTGTAAAAAATCAATAAAATATATATTTTTTTAAAAGACTCATGCAAGTAGAAGAATAATCAGAGGGCAGAGCTTCCTCTATGGCTGGTATCTGATAAGGCATCAAAGTGAAGGTTGATTGGTTGGGTAAAACTTCAAAAGGGAAACTGGGCTCCTTGCTAATGAAGGCAGGTAGAGCTTCAGGTCATTAATTAGAAAGGTTAGAATAAATTAGCCCAAAGTTGTGCTGTGTGTGTGAAGCATTCATGCTATGAATAGCTGATGCCACAGATTTCTGCACGATCAGCTTATATCAGCTTTATGTGTTTATTATTCTTTGCAAATATTGAAATCATAGGTTTGGGGTAGGAATTTAAGATCTGTTTGCCTAGAAATTTCTTTTCAGGGAAACTCAGGAACAAGGAGCATAACCCGGCTCTGAAAGAATAGCCACTGAAGACACCTCCCAGCCATCAGCAACTTAACTCAAAGGAGAGAGTCAGTTATTTATTCATTTGTTGAGCAACAGTGATTGAACACCTATGCCTGGAACTTGGCTAGGTGCTGGGAATAGAAAGGTGAATAAGACATGGTCATTACTATTTAGCAAGTAAAAAACAATAGCAACATACAAATATCTCCACAGAGCCCTTTGTGAAAAATGCTATAAGTGAGGGGAGAGGCAGAAATGAGAGCCCCCAGTTCTGGTGTGAAGTTGGGGGGAAGGGAGAAGAGCAGGCTTCACAGAGGGACAGAGGAGGGAAAACACGTGTGAAGTAGGAGGAAACTGATGTACAGAGGCAAACAGGGCTGGAAGCAGCAGGCACGTTAGAGGGAGGCTCACACTGCTGCCGGGGAAGCAGTGGCTGCAGGAGGGGAGGCTTTGCACAGCCTCCGTGAGATTTGCTTTTTCAAACATTCAGGGAAATGGGAGCTGTAAAATGCTTCCCATTTAGGAAACTGTATCAGTCAGGAGTTTTTAGAGAAACAGAACTGGTAGGAGATGATGATTAGAGAGAGAGAGAGAGAGAGAGAGAGAGAGAGAGAGACATACACATGCACATACACATACACATACACATACACATACACATACACATACACAAAAAGATTTCTTTCAAGGAATTGGCTTATGAAATTGTGGTGGCCAACAAGCCTGAAATCTGTAGAGTAGTTTTGCAGGTTGGAATTTCTTGGGCAGGAGCTGATGTTTCAATCTTCGGGAAGAACTTGTTTCTCTGGGAAACCTGTTTTTGCTTTGAACTGATTGGGTGAGGTCACCCACATTATCGAGATTATGCCCCTTTAGTTGAAGTCAGCTCTACAAGAGACCTTCACAGCAACACCTAGATTGGTGTGTGATTAAATGGCTGGGTACATAACAACAAACCATCACTGAAGCCATACTCCCAATTTACAATTAAATATGTACTTGTTTTCACATCCGAAAAGACAACTCCCATGAACATCTGATGTTACATTTTAAAATTTCTACAATTTTAATTTTAAAATTTAACATAATTCCTGTAACATTGCCTCTTCTTTCTCTAACACACACACACACACACACACACACACACACACACACAAATACCTCATCAAATAGAAACGATGCTTCTCATTAATACACTAGTTGAGAAGTTGAAAGTTGATACCGTCAATATTTTATCATTCAAACTGTGGGATTTCACAGTATTTCTGAAATTTTAATTCAATTTCCATGAATCCACACCTGTACCTCAGTCTGTAAAGAGTTTTGTTGTTTCATCAGAAACCTCCATAAGCTCTCTGTCTCTTCGGTCCTTTCTGAAGTCCTTACTCACACTAGAATGATTTTTGCTATCAAGCATCAACTTCCTGCTCTTATGTGAACAGCTGCAGTTAACAGATAAGTCACTCACTTTCATGTCCAGACTAAAAAGCATCCCTTTGAAACCCAAAGGTACTCACTTTTCATTCCTTTTAAATGCAGAGGTCAGGGATAGACTGGGTATTTTTATTAAATGATCCATTTTTTTGTCATTAACAACAGACTATCCCCTGAGCAGACTATCCTTTGCATACACTATATCCAGCACACTGTACTAAGCAGTCATCAGCCTGTGAGAAACACTACAGAATGTTTAATAACCTATGAAATCACCACCAGCCAGATCTGTGAAGATCAGAAACTGTTTCTGGAATCCTGCTAGTTCCAGGGCAGCATATAAACACAGGTAGCAATATCTAACACAGTGCCTGATGCTGTCGGCATTCAGTTCCTACTTGGTAAATCTGAAGAGAAAGGGAGAGAGGTTCCACCTTTGGGAGAAACACAACCTTCTTTCTTAGATGGTAAGGAAGAACTGGAAATTGATATCAACCCAAACTGAGTCTTGTATTATTATGCTAATAATAGGAAAGCACATACTTATTACAGATTTTAGGTTCACTCATATCCAAAATTATACTTTCAGGCATCTTCATAAATGCCTTAACTGAGTGCCTCAGTGCTTGTGACCTGGTGGCTTACAGGGCAGGAGAAGGGGATGGGGACACCACTGGACCTCCTCACAGTGGTTGCCATGTATGTGTCCCAACAACCAGAAACCCCGAGAGGGGCCTGAGCAATCAGAATCTGAACTGGGATCCCAAAGCCAAGGATTAGCAGCTAACTGAGGCCTATTTAGAGCTGCTCAGTGACTTAATAAAAAAGCAATCCATCAAGTCCAGGAGGGAGACTTAATAGAAATGTGGGCACCAGGGTACAAAATCAGACAATGTCCATAGGCAGGGGCAAAGGAAGCTGGTAGCAACTCCTGAGCTAAAAACGGACCCTCCAGTTACACACACGGTTAACATTTTATCCAGCTCCTGCCGCTGGAGGGAGGGCATGCTCGGATGTTTAAATGGAGAGAACAGGCCTAAGGGATGCCTCCAGATAGACACTGTTAGCTGAGCCTGGAAGACTTTCCTGCTTTTTATGGTTGAGGTGTAAGTGCACAATGCAAGAAAAATCAGGGGAGCAGCAGCCTTTCCTTAACATTGTTCTGATAAAGTGTTTGGTGGCTTTAGTCTGTCTGACAGTCCTCATGCTAATCAGCAACACTCAAAATTAAGAACAGAAGATATCTAACAGACAACGGTAATTTCTGTTAATGTGAAGTATCTGTTGTCTGTTTAACTGAATCATCTCCTTTTCCTGTCCTTGTCTCTTCACGGTGTGGCTTTTCGTACTCTGGGCACCCACCTTCAAGGGCACCAGGTAATGGCACACTAGTTACTCTAGGCCCCATCCCCTAACCTCTGCTCCGAGTTTTCTCTCTCCAAGCCCTTCAGTTCCCATTCTGTTGACTGCATACCTGAAATAAATTATTGTCACTCCAGACTGCACTTCCTTAAAAATCTATATGGATTTTCATCTCCTCCATTCCCAAGACTGCCTTCCCAGAATCCTTAGCTCTCTCCACCACTGCTCAAAGGTGAGCATGCCCTGCCCATTCTTCATTATTAATCTACTAGAGGCCCGGTGAACAAAAATTTGTGCACTCGGTGGGGGGGGGGGGGGGTTCCTCAGCCTGGCCTATGCCTTCTCGCAGTCTGGGACCCCTTGGGGGATGTCCACATGCTGGCTTAGGCCTGCTCCTCAGGGAACTGGGCCTAAGCTGGCAGTTAGACATCCCTCTGGCATCCCAGGAGCCCTCAGGGGATGTACACTTGCCAGCGGGGAGCAGGCCTAAGCTGCAGTCGGACATCCTTAGCGCTGCTGAGGAGGCAGGAGAGGCTCCCACCACGACCACTGTACTGGCAGCCATCAGCCTGGCTTGTGGCTGAGCAGAGCTCCTCCCTGTGGGAGCGCACTGACCACCAGGGGGCAGCTCCTGCATTGAGTGTCTGCCCTCTGGTGGTCAGTGTGTGTCATAGTGACCAGTCATTCCCAGTCGTTCTGCAGTTAGGGTCAATTTGCATATTATCCTTTTATTTTATAGGATAGAGGCCTGGTGCGTGGGTAGGGGGCAGCTGGTTTGTCCTGAAGGGTGTCCCGGATCAGGGTGGAGGTCCTGCTGGGGTGCCTGGCCAGCCTGAATAAGGGGCTGAGGGCCGTTTTCAGGCTGGCCACACCCCTTTCAGGGAGGAGGGTCCTGCTGGGATACCTGGCCAGCCTGGGTGAGTGGCTGATGGCTGTTTGCAGGCTGGCCACAGCCCCTTTAGGGTGGGGGTCCCCGCTGGGGTGCCTAGCCAGCCTGGGTGATGGACTGATGGCTGTTTGCAGGCTGGCCAAGCCCCCCAGCGAGGACCCTCACCCCATGAGGGTGTGGCCAGCCTGGGTGAGGCGCTGATGGCTGTTTGCAGGCTGGCCACAGCCCCTTCAGGGTGGAGGTCCCCGCTGGGGTGCCTGTCCAGCCTGGGTGATGGGCTGATGGCGGTTTGCAGGTTGGCCACAGCCCCTTCAGGGTGGGGGTCCCCGCTGGAGTGCCTAGCCAGCCTGGGTGAGGGGCTGATGGCTGTTTACAGGCTGGGCACAGCCCCTTCAGGGTGGGGGTTCCTGCTGGGGTGCCTGGCCAGCCTGGGTGAGGGGCTGATAGCTGTTTGCAGGCTGGCTACAGCCCCTTTATGGTGGGGGTCCCCGCTGGGGTGCCTAGCCAGCCTGGGTGATGGACTGATGGCTGTTTGCAGGCTGGCCAAGGCCCCCAGCAACCCTAGCTCCCAGCGAGGCTGGCTGGAAGCAGGTATCTTGGATTTATTTATCTTCTATAATTGAAACTTTGTTGCCTTCAGTGGAGGCCACAGCCGGCCAGGGCAGGTGGGAAGCTTGGCTTCCTTCATTGCCGGGTCAACCAAGCCTCCTGCTTGCTCCAGCTCCATGGCTGCCGCAGCCATCTTGGTTGGGTTAATTTGCATATAGTTGCTCAGATTGGCTGGTGGGCGTGGCTTGGGGCGTAGCAGAGGTGCGGTCAATTTGCATGTTTCTCTTTTATTAGATTAGATGCTCTGCTCATGCTTAACCCTGGTTACACTGTAGCTTGCCCTGAGGAACTTCTAAGATACATCATTGCCTGGGCCCAATAGATTCTGACATAATTAAGCTGCTGGGAACACAGGCATCAGCATTGTTTTAAGCCTCCTGGTGATGCTAACACGGAGAGACTTGGGAACCACAGCTAAAACTTCTGCATGCTTCCCTGTTGGTCCACAAGCAAGAGTCATCCCACTAAGTCTCAAAGGGTCTTTGGGAGGTACTAACAAAGAACCCCCTGAAAAAGCCAGGATATGGGCATAAAAAGCAGGATATATTCTAAACCCCCAAATGACACAATTACGTACATTTGGAAAGATCAGGAATGACCAAACCGGAGGCTCATGAGAGGAAACAGGGATGGCCTCCTGCTTCTAGCAAAGGGCCTTTACTTATTCATCAGATTGGGTGTTCACTAGATTAATAATGAATTCCATTCAGAAAAACCATCAAAAGGCAGCTAAAGTCTGTTCAGGGTGCTCAACTTTTAACTATCCAATTCTCTGTTGAAGCTCATGAAAAAATGATGGAAACATCAAAGAACAATCTGCTTCAAAATTACTGATTTAAAAGTGCACAGCACGTGAAGACATAATTACATCTTTCGTGATTAACAACCTGAGAATTTGTTCAAATTAGAGACCTTCTGGTTGAAACAAGCTCCAACCATAAGGTGATTTGCCCGCACACACAGCATTCAAAATGGTGTGAAGTAAGCCGGCATAACCCCACCTGAACTGCTCTTATCCGCATTGGAGTCCGTTTTCCCAATAAATAACTGGAATGCATACATGATGAGCAAAGAGAAGCAGGTTATATTACTTTAGGTTATTTAGGAATTTGGGGGAAATTTACTTGCCAATGGCTGCATTATAATCCCAAATGATGCCCAAGAGCAGGAAAATAAAATGCATGAATTGTGTTTTAAAATCACAGATGGAGATAAAACTACTTATGACAAAACAAAAAATATAACAAGATTTATCCAATGGGTATTACCGAAAGAAACTGTGAAAAAGAAGTGAAGTTTAAGGAAGTGAAAAACTACCAATTCCTGGAAAATAGAGGCTGAAGAAAAATGCTACAGATACTAATTTTAATAAAGGCAGATATAGTATAATATTCTTAAATATATTTTTATGAATTTCAGAGAGGAAAGGAGAGAGAGAGAGAAATAGAAACATCAATGATGGGAGAGGATCATTGTTTGGCCACCTCCTGCATACCTCCCACTGGGGATCAAGCCTACAACCTGGGCATGTGCCCTGATCAGGAATTGAACCATGACCTCCTGGTTCCTAGGTCAACACACAACCACTGAGCCACACCAGACAGGTAGGTACTGCATAATATTTAAAGAGCTAACCAAGAAAACAATCCTTTCTATTTCCTTTCACCAATGCCTACTAAATTTATAGATCAAAAAATAACATGGCACACAATCTTTCTACTTCTCTCCATCTCATACACATAGTAATCTTCAGCCATCCTGCGTCCTCCTTGCTTTTCTGTGTCTGTGAGGTTTTACACAATGCTGATCCCTATGCTTGGAATGCCTTCCTTTACTTTTTCTTAGGAGTCAACTCTTGCCTACCTTTTGAAATAAAGTTCCAATATTACTTCTTCCTTCTCTTCCTCCCCTACCTTCCAAAGATGAATTTTTTTTTCTGTTTTCTAAACCATAGTCCTTTCTCCTGGTTAATCTAGGCACTTAATAAACTTTTGTTAATTAATTAAATTAAATTATCAGCACTCTGTTAAAAAGAAATTGGGGTCATTACTCAATGAGAACAAAACTCAATATAAAGTTTTATTGTTTTCCATGAACACAGGTTCCCTGTATTTTGTTGATTTTCTTATTTTAAGAAGCTTTTCATCATAGAGTGTTTTTAAAATTCAATACTAAAAGTGAAAAGCATTAAAAATTTGAGGAAAATGTCATCTGACATTCCATCACTCAACACAATTGCTACAATTTCCTCCCAATATATTTTCTGTACATAGTCTCTAAATAAAGAAATCAACATGTATATAATGATATAATGTGGCAGAAGGTTAGAGATATAAGTAATAGACAGATCAAAATTTATAAAGATAAATTATAAAATAATCTACAAATAAGACAACTGATAATTTGTATATCCCAATAAATCTGTAACACAAAGATATAGTGAGGAATTTCATTGAGAAGACCTCTTGATTTCTATATTTCTGCTTCAGCAACTGAGTGGGTGGTGGTGCCTTTCACCAAATTAGGAAACAGGAAGAGGAGCAGATTTGAAGAAAAGAGATATATTCAGTTCTGGAAAAGTTGAGATTAAATGCCTACAGAATACCCAAGGCATGCCCAGTAAGGAGCTAAATGTACTAGTCTGTACTGGAATAGAGAGAAATATGCAAATCACTCAGATTAGAGGTGGAGTTTGCAGTGCACAGTTATAAAAGTGGGTAAAATTCCACAAAGAAAATATAAGGGAATTGAGACCAGAATCACAAGAATGTCAACCTTAAAGGAATTGGAAGAGAGGGGAAAAGAAACCTACACTGTTTAAAGAGAGAGCTGCTCTAGAGACAGGAGAAAAAATTAAGAGAGTATTGTAATGAAATATAACAAGAAAATGGAATATAATAAATTAAAGAAATAAATTGATTGACAGTATGAAATTAAGTGGAATGAAAAATTAAGAATTAGAATAAAGGTGTTATATTTAACAGTTAGATCATTATTGACCTCAGCAAGATCATTTCAGTGGTTGAGTAGAGGCAAATATTAGAGTCCATGAGTTTGGTCATATATAGGAAGAAAGGAAATGGAGACCATGAGTGCAGGTATTTTAATCCCAGAAGACTGGCTGTAAAGGAAAAGAAAGACATACCAGTAATTAAGCAACATAGGCTTAAGGAATGAGAGAGATACGATTGTGTTTCTAAAAGAGGGAATTAAACCAGAATGCCCTTTATCTTGTATTATGGTTATTTTTGTACATTACTTGTTTTCTCTATTGAACTCTTAAGTGGCTAGACTACAGAGACACTAACTCAGGTATAGTAGCTGCTCAATAAATGTTACTTAATGAATAGGACAATCAATCAGAAAGAATATGAAAACATGATCAATGCACCCAGGCTTGAAAATTATAGAAAATTATAGATGTTACAGAGTAAAACTGGAGTGGTAATATGTACATCTGGATTTTAGTTCATACAATAACAAATAACAAGTTGCATGACTTTAATAAATTTTTTTTATAATATCTGGACTTTAGATTCCTTGGCTGTAAAAAAGAAAGTCAAAGTTAATCAGGAATAACAGAGGCTTTAACTAATCCCCAGTCTAATGGATTGGTCATAGCTGCCCGGGACAACAATGTGTTGTGGATAATTAATTCTGAGGTTCTGTCTCTACTCAAGAGAGCAGAGGACTTTTATGGACCAGTAATGTCTGCCATATTTGCAGGAGGAGTAGGGCACACACATGCAACACATTTTCTAACCCTGAAAAAGTTCAAGCATACAGCTCTTAAAGAAAATATATGATTTATGCTCTTTTCTGAAAAGGCACTCAGTATACAGTTTTGTTTTTTTTAAAGTCTATAGTAAATTGGACTTAAGACTAGAGAGATATTTTATCTATGGCTTGTTTCAGATTCTTAAAAAAAACAAACTAGCATGTCTAGAATATAGAATCCCTATATAGGAAATCTGAGTGTAGTAATGTTTTTATAGGAAATGGTAGTGTTTGTTTTATTAACTAAATACACAGAAGAATAATGTTTCCACCTCTATCCCTTACAGTTCTACTAATACTTAGGCAGTGACTTTTCAGCATTCGTAATGCTTGATCGACATTCTTTTATTAACCTCAAAAGACTGATGAAGGTTAGTTTAAATATAATCAGCCCCACTGATCATATGGGGAAAACAAATCACAGAGAGAATAAACTCCTTTTCAGAGGCTTCTGAGCAAACCAGAATTGGATGTGGGGATGGTTTCTTTAGTCAAGCAAACACAAGGCCTGATGAAGGCATTTGCTCAATGATTCCGAGCTAGGTTCCAATGATTACAGAGAAAGGTTCCATTGAGGTCTGGGCCCAGAATCCCTGAGTTTTAACACTCACCCAATACTATGCTGAGTTCTACTCTAAATACAGGTGCACCTCTTAATTTTCATTTTCTTGTTGCACAAAATAGTAGAATTTTCAAAGTCACTCACTTCTTAGCAATATTTCATTCCTGCTTACCATTATGTAAAGACACAAGAAGGATATAGAGAAGTGAAAGTTGCCATTTTACTTTAAAATAGAAACTTAACAAAGTAATATGTTTTCCTCTGCACCAGTGATTAGTGCAACAAGTAAAGAAAGAGATAAAATCAACTTCCCCTTTTAACTTATGTTTGGTTGTTGTGTTGATCTTAGTACTACATATTTACCAAAGAGGGTTTAGTCTATTTTAAACTGTTGAAAAGATTTTACTTATTTTATTATAAAGTGTCAGAATGGAAAATAAACAAAGTTATAGACCCAAATGAACAAATACTGGAAGGACCCATTTGGCTCCTAGTAGCCAGGTCAGACACTAATGGCTTTTTTGCTGTTATTAACTGGCTCATTGTAGGACATGAGCAACTTTTGGAAGGCCTGTCCTACAATGATTGCACACTACTTTCCCAAAATATGAAAAAAATGTTTCATGGATATAATTCTGGCCATCTGTCCACAAGGAAACAAGACTTTTAATAAAATGGAATTATGTTAACTGTACAAATGTTCAAAAGGACACGTTTCTTGTCTTTTTTTGAATACATTTTTAAATTTTCTTTTCTTGTTTAATACCTGTTAACAGTCTGAGCTCTGGAATCATGTAAACTGGGTTCAAATCCTCATCCAGGATAGAGGGAAGTTTATATAACTTTTCTGCCTATTCCTAATAAATACCCAATAAATATCTATTGTTGTTGTTGTTTAATATACCATCAGCTTCAGGGTAACCAAGTGATCATTAATCCTGATTGCCATCTGAAGGAAGATCTCTTAGATTATGAATGCAATGTTAATAGTAAAGTAACAAAAAAAAGGGATTTAAGAGTAACAAATACTATATACTTTCTTCTGTGTTATATAGAAAAGTCCCCATGTCTATGATAGGAACTAAGTGCTCTCAAAAACTGAGATAGTAAATATTCAATGTACACTATAATTAGATCTCATCTTTTATTTCACATGCAAAATACTCAATATCTATTACTTGTCAATTATTAATTTGGATTATGTAACCTATAGAAGAAATTTCTCATGCTCCAAATTTCCTAGACATTTCATTGTTATTCAAAATATTCTATACTAATAAAAGAGTAAAATGCTAATTAGACTGGATAGACCAGACGTCTTCCAGATGTCATTCCAGATGTCCTTTCTGACAAAGCTGGGGCCAGGTGCCTGTGGGCGACCCGGGGGGAGCTGCTCAGGGTCCTGGGTGCCTGTGGCCGGCCCAGGGAGAGCTGACTAGGGTCCCAGGTGCCTGTGGGCGGCCAGAGGGAGGGAAGCCCAGGTCCCAGGTGCTGGAGGAAAGCTGGTGCCAGCAGCCCGGGTCCTGGGTGCCGGAGGGAAGCTGGTGCCCTGGCAGCTGGGCAAAGGAAGGCCTACTCTTGCACAAATTTTCATGCATCGGGCCTCTAGTAATATATAACTGTTATTCAAAGCAACAGACCAATTGGAAGAGTAAGGTACAAGAGAAAGAAAATTAGATGGAATTTAATTTTAAAACTCTTGGGCTCTGTCACTTATAGTCATATTTGACCTCCAACAAGTTATTCACCCTCCGAAAACTGTATCTACTTTCATATACTTCAAATGGAGATAGTAATACCAATCACTGGGCCTTTGTGTGAATTAAATGAATTAATAAATAAGGTAATTTAGTAACACTTAGCAAATGGTATGGCTCAGTAAATATGTGTGACAGAGAAAAATAAACTGAATGCTACTTAGTTGAAAACATTTATATGATATAATTTTGATTGAATTGATATGTGCTCAAAGTAATTTACAAAATAATAATAAAGTGAAAAAGGAGAGAGGGCAGGAAGTCAAAGCAATAATTTAAGTGACTTTATTTTGCTATTACAGATCATGTACTAATTAATAATTCTACCTTATAGCAACATTATTTATGCTCAATTCCCAATAAGTTTTCCAGGGCAGCTTCTACTTAGCAGCACCTGTTGAAATAGCAGTAAGTAGTGGTCATTTCTAGACAAGCCACTCGATATCTTGTGAATAGTGACCACTGCTCCTTACTCTTGACTTAATTTCCTCTCTTGCACCCTTCAGGAGAAGTGCCAGTTCCACTCTTCTCACTAGAATTTATATTGTAAAGTCTCAGTTCTGGGGTTTGCTGGATTACAGTGAACTTGCAAGAATGGACTCTATTGTTCGCTTCAACTATGACATGAGAACTAGTAAAGAAGAAAAAAAAAAGCAGGAACAAAATGAAATTACCTGTCATCTTCTGAAATGCTTAAGGGGGAAATCTAATAAACACCAGCTAAAAAAGTCAAGGACGAGATATTATGCCTGCTCAGGAGAAAAGAAAAATAGTTGTATCAATTCAGCCATCTGACTTTCTCACGGGTCATACAAGCTTCAACATCTGTCACCTCCATGCCATGTGGATTCCAGCGGCAGGGGCTGGGATCCATCAGCACGCCAAGTGATAGCATGCTGGTGTAGGGTGCATCCATGAAGAGCTGGTTTCAGAAAAAGATAAGATGAAATCTGCGCCAGATGTCTAAAAATTTAAAAGAACAGAAAAATACCATAGAGGAGAAATGGTAATTAGAGAAAGACAAAGATAGCTGCCACCAGCAACAAAAGAAAAGGGGGAGTATTCATAAGTAGAAGGATACTATGGCAAATAACCACTTGGTTAGAAGTGGAACCTGTAAGGATGGGGCTCAGAGGTGAGCGGGTATTCTGTGGCTTTCCTTGCTCCTCAGAGCAGTGTTGTTGATTAACACCCCTCCCCTCGGACTTCTAACATCAAGTAGTGAAGGAACTTAATAGTTCTCTGGTAAAACATATCCACAAGTTAGGGAGAAAATTCTTCTCAAAAGAAAGAGGTGGAGCTGTGCTCAGGGAAGTGTATTATAGGAGAAAGAAGTATTGTGAAAGCAAGTGATCAAACATTTCTGTACTCATTCATTGCAGAAGTAGAAATTTTACTCTAATCCAAAATGCTTGTAATGCCAGCCAAAAGATAACAGTGAATGTGAGATAAACAAAAAAAGGAGAATAGCACTGTTTGGACCATTTCCGAAAATCTTCCGCGACACTGTGTGAGAAGGATGCCGTGGAAGTATTGAGGGATGGGAGAAAAGAGAGAAGAGAATAGAGAGAAAGAGAAACAGAGAGAGAAACAGAAATAGAGAGACAAAGGGACAGAAAGCCAGAGAGAGACATTCAGAGAACTGGATAAAAGCAAGAAGAGACAGACAGAGAGACTGATTTACTGAGGGAAAATAGGACTGCAAGAAATCACCCAATTCACTTCTCTGCATTCCCGCTGCTTCATCCCTAAATTGGCTAGACAGAAGAAAATATATCTTTTTAGATCTATGGATAAATAAATTCTGAGAGTTTCATGAATAAACTATTCTAGCTAGCCAATCCCTTACCTGGGAAATGTTTCTCGTGGCAAATATAAATCCTACGTGCTTTGCTGTTTCTTCTCAATATTAATGGAGCACTGTTTGAGTCTATCCTCTAGGCAATCATTTTTCCTCTCTATGCCTTCCCTCAGGCTTTTTCTTCTCTTGGCTGAATAATTATTTCTTTACCTGTTTTTCATGGTTCTAATTTTCTAAACTTTTAATTATCTTTATTGGTTTCCTGAGCATCTTCTGCAAATCCCCCGAGCCCACGGTAACAGGAACCTCGGTGCTGGAAGGAAATTCAGCAGTTACACAGGCCTATTTCCTCCCACCGTCACAATCTCCCCTTAATACGGACACTGCAGTCTCTGCTATTGTGTCCATGGGGAAAAGGTACAAAGAGATTAAACGCCTTGGATGTGGCTAGACAGAGAGGAGGAGGACAGAACTGTGGGCAGGAACTCGAATTCAGAGGCAACCAGTCCCTGTTTGGGGGAGAGAGGATGGTGGTGGGATACAAGGCAGGAACAGAAAACAGAAGCCAGACTCTGAGGGGGCCCGTGTGCCATGAGGAGAATTTTTATTCTTCTCATTGGGCTACGTGTCTTAAGCAATTGTGTGCAGGATTGGGCTTGTCTGAATGGAAGATTACTCTGGCCAATCTGTAATGTGATCTGGAACTGATTTGAGAGGTTTATGCCCAATAATATGTGAGAATATTAGTAGTCTCTTAGAAGGGACTCCAATCACCACTTCTTTGATCCAACCAGTGGATCAATAACTTATAGCAATTTTAAGGCCTACTACCTGAGGAGGACTTTCGCCCAGGCCACTGCAGCAACTGAGGAAGACACAGAAGACACTGATGCAATTCTGGAAGGATTACATCCTTGACTGCAACTAGAACATAGTTTGGGTTTGGAATGATGTCACCAAGGAGTGACATGGCATCAGGAAGAAGACATTCAAGAGGTTCATCCATAACGTCAAGAGGATGAAGAGGTTGTAACAATAACGAGGCTGTGGTTGAAATGGTGCACACTGTAACCTGAGTGTGGATAAGGATAAGGAGGTGGTCCCTGAGGCGCTGACTAATGAAGTGTTGGAACTGGAACAGGAAAACATCGCTGAAGAAGAGGTGAGAGAAAAGGAGACTGCAGGAGAAGACCAAGAAGAATAACTCCTCAGAAAAGTTCACAGTGAACAGTGGTCGGCAAACTGCGGCTCGTGAGCCACATGCGGCTCTTTGGCCCCTTGAGTGTGGCTCTTCCTAAGCCTTAGGAGTACCCTAATTAAGTTAATAACAATGTACCTACCTATATAGTTTAAGTTTAAAAAATTTGGCTCTCAAAAGAAATTTCAGTCGTTGTACTGTTGATATTTGGCTCTGTTGACTAATGAGTTTGCCGACCACTGGGTTAGGAGAATCTTTTACAGATTTCCACAAGCTTCTTTACAAGTTTGAAGACATGGACCCCAACACTGAAAGGTTTCCATTAATCGAGAGGAATATCTGTGGTGCATTATCTGCTTCTGTGCAAATCTATGATGGGGGGCGGGGGAGGGGGGGCCAAGAACAAAGCAAATCCCCGAGGGCATATTTCTGAAAAGAGTGACAGCTCCTCAAGAAGAGCTTCAGGCAGGTGCTTCAGGAGGTTTCCAGAAGAAGACATTGTTATCAGGAGCTGACAGCTCTGTGCTGCTATTGCCCCTGGAGACCTTCCAGTGGGACATGATGTGGAGGTGCGAGACAGTGATATTGGTGACCCTGACCCTATTTAGACCTAGGCTATTGTGTGTCTGCATCTTCATTTTTAGCAAAAATTCAAAAGTTAAAAAAAAATTTAAATATAAAAATATATAAGGTTATAAAGAAAATATGTTTGTATAGCTGTACAATGTATTTGTGTTTTCAGTTAAGTGTTATTACAAGAATCTTAAAGCTTTAAGAATTTTAAAGTTTATATGTAAAAATGTTGGAATAGCCATTCTGACAGGTGTGAGATGGTACCGCCCTGTCATTTTGATTTGCATCTCTCGGGTGATTAGTGACTTTGAGCATGTTTTCATATGTCTCTTGGCCTTCCTTCTGTCTTCTTTCGAAAAGTATCTGTTTAGGTCTGTTGCCCAGTTTTTGATTGGGTTGTTTATCTTCCTTTTGTTAAGTTGTATGAGTTCCCTATAAATGTTGGAGATTAAACCCTATCAGTGATAACATTGGCAAATATGTTCTCCCATGAAGTGGGCTTTCTTGTTGTTTTGTTGATGGTTTCTTTTGCTGTGAAATAGCTTTACCATTTGCAACAGCATGAATGGAACTGGAGAGCATTATGCTAAGTGAAATAAGCCAGTCAGAGAAAGATAAAAATCACATGATCTCACTCATTTATGGAATATAATGAACATAAACCGATGAACAAAAACAGATCCAGAGACAGAGAAACATTGATCAGACCATCAAACCTTAGAGCAGTGATGGCGAACCTATGACACGCGTGTCAGAGGTGACACGCGAACTCATTTTTTTGGTTGATTTTTCTTTGTTAAATGGCATTTAAATATATAAAATAAATATCAAAAATATAAGTCTTTGTTTTACTATGGTTGCAAATATCAAAAAAATTCTATATGTGACACGGCACCAGAGTTATGTTAGGGTTTTTCAAAATGCTGACACGCGGAGCTCAAAAGGTTCGCCATCACTGCCTTAGGGGAGGGCGGGGGTAAGGGGGAGAGATCAATCAAAGGACGTGTATGCATGCATATAAGCCTAACCAATGGACACAGACGACAGGGGGGTAAGGGCTTGAGTGGGGGAATGGGGGGTAATAGGGGGATAAGTTCACATTTATAATACCTTAATCAATAAAGAAATTTAAAAAAATGTTGGACTAAGCTAAGGTTAACTTATTAACCTTAATCAATAAAGAAATTTTAAAAAATGTTGGACTAAGCTAAGGTTAACTTATTATTAAAGAAAAAAGTATAAAGTTATACTTTTATAAAAAGTATAATTGTATACTTTATAAAATTAGTGTAGGTTATGCATATAGTGCTTATAAAGTGCTTATAAAGTAGTGTTTGCTAATGTACTAGGCCTTCACATTCACTCATTCACTGACTTGCCCAGAACAACCTCCAGTCCTACAAGCTCCACTCATAGTAAGTGCCCTATATGGGTGTACTTTTTATCTTTTATACTATATTTTTACTGTCTCTTTTCTGTGTTTTAGATAGATTTCAATACACAAACACTCACCATTGTTTTATAATTGCCTATAGTATTCAATATGGTAACATGCTGTATGGAACAATAGGTATAGGTATAGGCTATACCACCTAAGTTTGTGTAAGTGCACTCTATGATGTTAGCATAACAATGAAATTGCTGTGGATGTCAGTACCACAATGAAACATTTCTCAGAATGTATCCCCATCATTAAGCAATGCATGGTTGTAATGGATTAGTCTTGTTAAGATCACACAGCTGACGAAAAAATATAATGGTATGTAGCTATGAAACAATGTCACATACTTTCAAACAATAAATATTTATTGGTTGTTTATAAAAGGTAAAGTATCTAACAGAGTCCCTAATACACAGTAGGAATTTTTTAAATTTTAATTCCCTTCCCCCCTTTTCTCTTTAGTTGAGTACCCCCTATATTCATACATATGCACATGTATACTCATGCACTTGTGCATGGACTTCCTTGACATGCATGCCCACAGGATGGGTTTTCTTAGTAATAATAAAATTCTTGGAGTATCTTTATAACAGAAATGATAAAAATTAAACATTGGACATGAAAGAAATATTTAAATGGATGTTCCTACAGATTGGCTTATGGACTTGCTCCTTGTGCTAAAGATGGCAAAGATAATTTTTTAATATTTTTCACTAATGCATTTCCTTCATCACTCCTTCTGAGGCTTCCTATAGAATCAGCAAACCAGCCAAAATAAAAATTTAGGAACCATTATTATTAATAAATGCAGGCTCCCAGGTAAAGTGTCAAAACATTTTCAAAGGGCCAGATTTTAACCTCCAGTTCATTCCACTCACTTTTTTCCAATTACAAAATGCATGCCATCCTAACGAAGGCACACATTTTTAAAGTATGACATTGACATGCACCACACAGAGTGCAGAACTGGGCAGAGGTCCATGATTTACGATGATTTATATTCTGTCATTGGATCTAATGCATAGGGACTGGGTCAAAATCCTCTTCCCTTTCTCCAGCCCTTTAAATGGAAGCAAGCAAAGGACAATATTAATTTTTAAGTTAACTTACTCTAATTGAATGGCAATGTTTTATTATACTCATGTATCAACAATGACCACGATACATCATAAGTGACACAGCTAAAGTAGATCCTTTATGCTTTGCTATTCATTCTCCTTGATTTTTTTATCCACAAGCCCTTTAAATACCACCATTAGTATATTAATATACTCCGTTAGTAAATTAACATTACTAAATCATCCCTATACTAGTGACAGCATTCCTAAATCATGCACAATGGTATGCAAACCAGGTCACACTTCTTCCAACAGAGATATTGTTACATCATAGAAATCCATAGCTGAATGAATCTTAAGTGATCATCCAGTCTATATGCCTTCTTTCAAGAAGAATCAGTTTTCTCTTGTGTTCCACCACTTTGTCCCTCAGATGGTTCTATCTCTTGGAAACATGCAAGATAAAGTAATAAGTTAGTGATATTTTCTCTTTTTTATTGTGATAAAAAAAATAACACATGCGATTTACTCTCCTAGCAGTTTTTTCCATTGTACAGTACAGTATTATCAACTACAAGAACAATGTTGTTCAGCAGGTCTTAGAGTGTTTTCATCTTGCATAACTGAAACCTAATACCACTGAACAGCAACTACCATTTCCCCTTACCCCAGCCTCTGTCAATCACCATTCTACTTTTTGCTACTATGTGTTTGACAATACACCTTATATAAGCAGAAGTATGCAGTATCTACCCTTCTGCGCCTGACTTATTTCACTTAGCACAATGCCCTCAAGGTCCATCCATGTTACCACATATGATAGGATTTCCTTTTTGTAAGACTGCATATTCTATTATATGTATACTGTATTTTCTTTATTCATTTATGCCTCATTTGACATTTAAATTACTTCCACATCTTGGCTATTGTGAATAATGTCACACTGAGCATGACAGTGCAAATATCTCTTGGAGACCCTGATTTTATTTCATAAGAATATATAGCCAGAAGTGGTGATGATAGTTCTTATAGTATTTCTATTTTATAAATTTGAGAAATCTACACATTGTTTTTCATAGTGGCTGCACCACTCTATGATCCCACCAACATCATAAAAACGTTTCAATTTCTTCACATCCTCACCAACACTTGTTTCATTTTGTTTTTGATAATGGTCATTCAGACTGGTAATATCTCTTTGTGGTTTTATGGAATAGTACTGGAATAAAGACAGGTATATAGACAAATGAAACAAAAAGAAAAATAAATCCACGTGTATATGGGCAACTGATCATCAACAAGGATACTGAGAATACACATCAAGAAAGAATAATCTTTTCAACAAATGGTGTTGGGAAAACTGGGTGTCCACATGCAACAAAAGTGAAACCGAGCCCTTTGTCTTACACCATACACTCAAATCAATTCAAAACTGATTAAAACGTAACTGGAGATGTGAAACTATAGGACTTCTGGAAGAAAACATAGGTGAAAATCTTTATGACATTGTTCTTGGCAATGACTCCTTAGATGTAACACCAAAAACACAGGCAAGCGAAGCAAAAATAGACACATGAAACTAAAATGCTTCTGCACAGGAAAGGAAGCAACAGAGTGAGAATGCAACCTACAGAATGAGAAAAATACAAACTGCATATCTGATAAGGAGTTAATATTTAAAATATACAATAAACTTCTGCAATTTACTATCAAAAAACAACCTGATTAAAAAATGAGCAAAGGCTAATGCTATGATGGCAATCAGTATGTTAGTGTATGAAACCAACACGTTGTATACCTTAAACTTATACAATGTTATATACATAAATTATATTTAAATATACATATATATGTATAATCTACCGATTTAAATTATATATGTGTGTATCTCAATAAACCTGAAAAATGGGCAAAGAACTTGAATAAACTTTTCTCCAAACAAGGCATACAAATATCCAACAGGAATAAGTAAAGGGGCTCTCCACATCACTAACCATCAGGAAAATGTCATTTCTTAAACAATCGTATTCAATTAAAACAGATGATTCTCAGTGATGTGACTGATTTATAACTTCACAGGAAAAAAGGAAGAACCTCCTGTGGTTGGGTTGGAAATAAAAAATGATTTTTAACATCTGTCTGGTTTTCACTGTAAACATCAGAATTGGCAGAAAACAAAACCACGAGGCTTGTGCTGACACCCTCCATCCCCCTTGAGGAGTAGCCTGGCCTCTGACTCTTATTCACATTAATTGTGAGGACTGAATGAGCTAATATACGTAACAATATGTAAAACCACTAAATAAGCTTAAAAACACCATATAATTATAATAATTATTATAAAAATGGTATCGATGAAAGAAGCAATAAGTAGAAATACCATGAGAAAGAAGAATCTTTGGTTTTATTTTGTAGGGAGTTGAGGATATGTAATTTAACTTGAACAATGTAAGAAATTCTGTGGTGTTATTCTTTCTACAATTTAGCCTACCCCAGCGCCAAGCCAAGCCAGTGTTCTTGGAGATCTAGAACTTTATCAGGCTCATCTTGGAACTTTCACAGACTGTCTCCCGCTTTGTGGAGTACTTTGCCCTCTGTTCTCCCGCCGATCTCAGTCTAAATCCCAGTCACCCTTCAGATTGCAATGTAATTATCACTGCTTCAAAGGAACTGTCGTGTTCCAAACCCCACTCCAGACTAGGTCGGTTCAATTCTCCTTACAATAGACTTGCAAAGCTCTTTGTACCTCCCCTTTGTAGCACTAAAAAACATCAAATCACAAAGGCAGTGGTTTGCTCTGAGACAGCAACATCTCCACAAGAGGGTATGAGTGAGAACTATATTTTCAGAAATTACGACTTTATCAACATGGGAAGAATCTAGAATGTAAAGTACCTAAACAATGTTAAGCATTTAAATCTACACACTGGTACAAGAATGAGTTATTTCTATATTTAACTGAGTTATTTTATTATAAAGAGAAGTAGCTGACATATCAGATTCTTCGCTGTGATCAGCATAACCATTCTTTGCTACCAGCGAATCATGCAAATTCACATTCCAAGACCAGGCACCTGAGCTGAGTAGCTCCTTGTGCTACCTGGGGGAGGGAGGACTATACTTCCCCCCTCACCAGTTCTACAAATCTCATGGCTTCTAATTAGTCTCCTCAGACCCCATCTGTGTCACCAGAAAACATGGGTGCAGTTTTGAAAGAAACAGCTAACATATCCAAATAGATGGTTACAATGCAGCATGAATAAAACTGATGACCCAACTACATTTATCAGAATTTTTTCCAGGCTAACAAAGAAGGGGAAAAATAACTGGAAACATACAATTTTTACATGTTTCTGTTTTTGTACACCGTTTTCTCTTGGGTAAATACAACATCTAGACTGCTGTCCTTTCCTAGGCCTTGAATTTTGAAAAGAATGCAAAGCTGATTGTATTCTGCCCTCTATTGTGCCAACTGATGCTGCAATGCTGAGAACAGAAATATTTCCCCTTCTGACCTCAACATCAATCCATGGACATTGTCAAACTTGACGTTTTATTGTCCCTTCCTTAGTGGAATGCTGTAAATAGAAACATTATTGTTATAAATTGTTCTTTGGAGTTTGACATTGTACAAATTACACTGTGTACTCTATTTTATTAAATGGTAAAACTCAGCAGGATTTCTGTCAGGAGGCCAACCTACAGTACTCTGTTATCCCAAGAAATGAGTGCAATGTTGGCAGGCTAAGCAAAAGGTCTCATCATAACCATTCTGTCAGCAAATAAATCATGAAATCTTTTCTTAGGATACACATTAAAGCATTTATCCTGATCTTCAATATGTACCTTAACACAGAGAGCAATGCTCTACATCTCAGCATGGGCTGATGCCTGCATTCAGCCAGGAACCGGCACATAAACAAAACATCAAGAATTTAATACATAAGCCAAAGGGCAACTGAAGGGAAGTAAACTTGAATCAAGTGTTTTTCTTGTCTTTAAATAGCACAAACATCTGAATGTCTGAATGCATGCCATGCTTAAAGTACCAGGAGAGATATATGAAGTATTAAAAATGATAAGGTTGTCTCCATGGAGCTTAGAGTTTAGTTGGATAAGTATTGGAGAAAAGAACACATTACATGGTAAGTGACTGATAATCACAATAGATGCCATAGAACAAGGGCTCCTTTTTAAATAATTATTACAAATTATCTGAAAGTAGTTTAAGTGTTTAAGTGTTGTTCAAAACTGCATATCATGCTAAAACACCAGATTTCAGTAGCTATAACAGAGACCTATGGCCTATCAACCCCTCAAACATGTACTATCTTTATCAAAAAAGTTTTCCAACCCCTACTCTATAAGATTATAGGAAAAAGAGATTGCCATGTACTGGACTGGTAAAGAGGGATTCTAAGAATGGGTAGAAATCAACAAAGAAAGGAAAGGAGGGAAGAGGAATCTGAGCTGAGGGACCATCTGCGCAGAAGTGCAGAGGTAGGAACCAGTGGGGCGGGGCAATACACAGCAGGCCAGCCTGGCTTAAGGTGATGGGTGCAATTGTTTGGAAAAGTAGAGACCACGTGGAAATGGTGGTTTTGAGTTGGGCACAAGAATGACAAGGTACCTAAATGCCAAGTGAAGAAATATGGACTTTCTCTTCACAGACAAAAGAGCTTTGATGCGATGGTTACTGTTTTGTTTGT
The DNA here is from genome assembly GCF_000147115.1 of Myotis lucifugus. NCBI lineage: Eukaryota > Metazoa > Chordata > Mammalia > Chiroptera > Vespertilionidae > Myotis > Myotis lucifugus. The sequence goes on from NW_005871078.1 coordinate 854,058, forward strand.
CTTGCTTTGTTTTTAGCAGATAAGTAAAAGAAATGATAGTTTTTAAAATATTCCCACTTTTTCTTTCAATAAATCAGTCATTTTATTCTACGTAACTAGATCAGCTTACTGCAAAGAAAATAGTCAGAGAACTTTTTATACTAGCTCTATAAATTCACCCTTCCTTTTCATTGATTTCAAAGAAAATTTAACATTGTTATATATGGTTTCTTTCCCAGCACACACTTGTGTCCCTTACACCTGTGACCCATATTTCTTCATGCTTCAAACTTGGAGCATCAAAGCCCTGAGCAGCAATAGAAAAAAGAGTGGTCTTTGACCCCGTCCCTTTTGATTTACAGGGTGGACGGTGCTGTCAATTTGATTTGCCCAAAGGTTAAAGCTTAAAGACAGCACAGGACAGTGCAGTCCTCCAAAGAGACAAATGCACCAGGGCCAGCTCCCAGGCAAACAGCATTTGGCATTCTTGCTCCTGGCCATTTCAATCCAGTAAACGGGGGGCTACAGGTCAGCATGGGGAAGGCTTAGCACAGTGGTCGGCAAACTCATTAGTCAACAGAGCCAAATATCAACAGTACAACGATTGAAATTTCTTTTGAGAGCCAAATTTTTTAAACTTAAACTATATAGGTAGGTACCTTGTTATTAACTTAATTAGGGTACTCCTAAGCTGGCCTTTGCTAAAAACGTCCTCAATCTGATTGAGGTACGTTCGCTGAGGTCGACCCCTTCCAACTCTCCCATCCACACTCGTCTTGGAAGGCAGCTATGCTCACCACTATACCACCGACGCAACTTCACACTTGTCTTGTATACTTGTTTCGTCTATCTCCTTTCGTTCATCTTCTCTATATGTCCAAACCATCTCAACATACCTTTCTCAATCCTCGACACTACATCTTCTTTCACTCCACAACGTGCCCTAAAATTAACTTAATAAACTTAACTTTAAGTTTAACTTCGCACTGTACGTGCGCGCCCGCACGTGGTATTTTGTGGAAGAGCCACACTCAAGGGGCCATAGAGCCGCATGTGGCTTGCGAGCCGCGGTTTGCCGACCACTGGCTTAGCAAGCAGTCCAGGTACCCAATCACCCTGCGTGGGGCAGCCAAGTCGCAAACCGCTGTGTCTAGCAGGCTTCTCTAAAGAGCACAGCTACATTCTGATGCAGAATTATAGGTTCCTGATAAGTGTCATCCCAGAACTACCCAGGACCCAACCGAGAAAGACTCCCAAATCTTCAGGTTACCCGCGAGCCAACTTCAACTGCCAGTTGTCACACAGGGCCAGATCAGACAGCACAGGATCGCTTGAAAGTTCACTGGAGACTCCAGCTCTGATTCAAATCAGCCTCACACTCTGGGACTAGAGTTAATAACCTAGTTTCAAGGAGAATTTTTAGGTTGCACAGGTACTGGAGAAAATATGACATAATGAAAAAAAAATTAGTTTCTACAATTGGAAGATGAGTTGAATTTTACCAAATGAGCTCCCTTGAGCCAATCACTTAATTTCCCTGAACATAATAATGTCTTCCTACCTGTAAAATAGCATCATCATAATCTCACAGTGTTATTGAGTAAGTCAAAATAGAAAACATTTGTGAAATCACATTGCAAACTTCAACTATTTCCTGTTATTACCACTTCATGTTTTAGACAGCAGGTCCTAAAGTGTTGTCTGGGGGCCCTAGACAACAAAACTATTTTTATAAGAAAGCTAAGCTGTTATTTGACTTTTTCACTCTGATTATCTCAAGTGCATAAGGGCGTTTTCCAGAGGCTAATTGATATATGAGTTATCATCACTCTATCAGCTAACAGAATGGTGTGCTTGTGTGTGTTTGTATTTCCCAAAAATTTCTAAAGTAAATCTTTGAGTTCTCAATAATTGTTAAAAATGTAAAGGGCTTCTGATATCAAAACATTTGAGAAATACTGATTTATAATTTAAGTTTAGAGCTACTTACACGTACTTTAGAAGCAAATAAAGCTCACATCCTTTGCTCATTTGGTAATTATAAGTGTAGATTAGAGAGGCAGAGGAATATCTTTAAATGTTATATATTTGTGAGCTTGTCTGTTGAAAAGTAACAAGAATAGAAAAGAAAAACATTGCAAATTCTATTTTATCAACTAAAGTGCATATTGAGTATCCTTTATGTTTACCAAGCTGCTCTAAAGAACATACAAGAAAAGTCCAGCACACTTTCTGCTCAAAAAAACTTTGAAATAATTTGTGAACAAAGGAATATTTTAGAGAACAATATGATATACACTGGTTAAAATTCTGACTAAATATTTTTTGTAAAATTTGTAATATAATCAGAAATAATTTGGAACTACATGTTCTGATTGTGTGGCACAGACAAAAAGATATAAAAAGAATTAGAATAGGAATATATCTGTGTCAGCAAACTATTATATTACTTATAAAATCATAATAATATAAATAGTAAATATTAATTTAATTAACATGAGATACAAGTTATTCTCCTTGGGGAACAAGACCCAGGAGCTGACCCTGGCTGTTGTAACAAGAAGCCATGAGTATTGTTTGGTCATATATGCCATGTTCATGCATTACAGTATCAAAAGTGAAAACTATATTTAAAAAGTTGGCTTCACTATTTTTTTGATATTGCGAGAATTCACCAAAATTGAAGATACACCGAAACCTCTGAATCTCTGATCTATCCAGAAAGATCTATGTTTGGATTTGAGCCAGAAGCATAGAGAGTCAAGCAGGTCTGGGTCCGAACAGACTCTGAGTAGAAAGCAGCTGGGCATATGAATCTAGCTCTGGTCTGGATAACAGGACAAAAGTAGGATGTGAGCAGGAATCAAGAGTTGGAAGCAACTGCCAGGACTCCCTGAACCAAAGCATTAAACACACACTGGCCTACTGAAACAAAAGCCAAGGCAGAGACTAGCTCCATTTTCCATTCATGTTAGCTTTCAGCTTCATTCTTCTTTGTTAAAACTGATAGTTGGGAGTATTGCTCTTAGATGACTTATAGCAGGAGGCCTTGGTAAAGGAGAAAATCCATACAATTTAAAACTCCATACTACAGAATAACTTGAGACATGGCCTTACTATCCATAGAAAAGACTAGAATAAAGGTTCTTTTAGCAAAATTGGGCCTGACAAAGATTGGATCAGGAAAAAGACAAGCAAGAATTAGGACATGCTGTCATGGCTTTGGGGAAAAATTTAATCTCTCTCCCTTTCTCTCTCTTTTTTTCCCCATAAACTGTGACTTCAGAAGAAGTTAAATTTTTTAAAGAAGCTCTACCTCATTTCTTCTCTTTCTCTTCTCTTTCAAAGAAGGGAACAAAAGGGACAGTATGTTTAATCCTATATAATAAAAGGCTAATATGCACATAGACGAATGGTGGAACAACTGGTCGCTATGATGCACACTGACCACCAGGGGGCAGACGCTCAACACAGGAGCTGCCCCCTGGTGGTCAGTACACTCCCATAGGGGGTGTGCCGCTCAGCCAGAAGCTGGGCTCATGGCTGGTGAGTGCAGCAGCAATGGTGGGAGCCTCTCCAGCCGCCGCAGCAGCGCTAAGGATGTCTGACTGCCAGCAGGGAGCGGGCCTAAGCTGTCAGTTGAAGATCCCCAGAAGGCTCCTGGACTGCGAGAGGGCATAGGCTGGTCTGAGGGACCCCCACTTCCCACCCCACACCCCTCCCCAGTGCATGAATTTGTTCACGGGGCCTCTAGTATGCTATATTTCTACTGGCCAATTACATTTATTAACTCTGTAGTCATAATAAAAATATGCCCTGGACCACTTACTAATTCAACCAAAACAAAATTTTTGAGCATGTATCATGTAAAAGCACTTTCATAGTACTATATAGATAAATGAGACAAAGTCCCCATCAAATTATTTTCATCAGATTATGGGAAATAAGATCAGTACAAAACACTATGAATTGAGAGATGCCCTTATGTTAAAAAAATAAAAGGTTAGTAATGCGGCCTTATGAGTTAATAGCAAAACGTGGAATAGGCCAAATTTGTGGAATTATAACAATATAGAACCAACATGGTTTTCTTCATTGGCAACATTTAATGAGCACATACTCTGTCAGACACTGCTATCATTTAACCCTCAAGGCATCTTAGCTGAACGTAATTTTCAGCAATCCTGCCACTAGGAAGTGGTGCAGGGAAGCAAAGATCTCAGAGTTCTCCCAGAACAGTTCCTTACTCCTCAGAAACTGCGTAAACTTTCACCCCATGGGGAGCGCTGTGTAACTGTCTGAGGAGAGCAGCAGTATAGAGCACTTTTTTATAGGAAGCACCGGCGCAATAATATATTCTGCCATTGTTATGCCACTGTAAACTCGGGAAGTCAGAGAGTAATGAGACTTGTGGGGGCCTGCGACCCAGGGAGGAGCACTGCAAGGCCGGGGAATGAAGCCCTCTCCCCAGGGAGAGAGGGGATGTGAATAACTATCCCCAGAGAGAGGCCTTTTCAGGTACAGAGGAAGGCAAGAGCTAGAGACACCTAACAGCAAAGCTGCGCTGCAAATAACACCCTCTCCCTCTCGCACCTGAGATAGCACTTCGGGGCACAACTGGATTTAAAATTGTGTTTTAAATAATTATGATCATTAACATAATTATGTTCAAGTACCTTTTGTATTGATATTATGTTACCACTGACAATGGCATAATGATATACTACAGTAAAGGGCTTTTAAAAAAAATAAACTACAGATATGGTGGCAATGGCTTAAGTTGTTATCATGCTGAACTTTTTAATTCCATAAATATAGGAAAAGTCCTCAAAGTGCAAAGTCCAATATAAACGAAAATTAGTTAGTATAAATAAAAGTGTTGGAGCCAAGTGCAGTACTTAGCTTATCCCAATAATATGTGTATTAGAAGCAAAAGGCTTTAGGATAAAAGGCCACTCTTACTTCTAGGTTTAAAAAACATAAACCTATTTCTATCTACCACATATATCTGTCACCTATTTTTAAATACAAAAATTAGCCAGAGATGGACATTCTCTTCTTGGAGACCATTTTAAATTTAAAAATATTAACACTGTTTTACAGAATCCACATAGTGTTTTGAAATCCTGTTGGTTTCCAAAATATATGGCTTGTGTTTTATGTTGTATTTAAGGGTGATTTTATTTAGGGGGAAAAAAAACACATGAGTTTTTTAAAATAAATCAATAAATAAACAACAAACACTAGGGAAGAAATATTAGACAAAAGACATGAAAAGACAAAAGGCATTTCACAAAAGAAGAAACTGGCAATAGTAACAAAAATATATAAAAGTTTTTCACCCTGTTTAGTGCTCAGGGATATGAAAATAAAGACTACAATGAGATCATTTTACACTGAATAGATAAGTTTGACATTACCAAATGCTGCGGAGAATGTGGATCCAGTGAAGTAGTGCTAGTGACAAGCTAATACAAGCATTTTTGAAAGGAATTTGTCATTATATGGTAAAGTTGAACATTTGGATAAACTATAGTCTTGCAATTCTTCTCTTCATTTATATGCCCTAGAACAGCCGTGGGCAAACTACGGCCCGTTTGAAATGAATAAAACTAAAAAAAAAAGACTGTACCCTTTTATGTAATGATGTTTACTTTGAATTTATATTAGTTCACACAAACACTCCATCCATGCTTTTGTTCCGGCCCTCCGGTCCAGTTTAAGAACCCATTGTGGCCCTCGAGTCAAAAAGTTTGCCCATCCCTGCCCTAGAAGAACTTTTGCAAATGTGTATCATAAGATGTTTACACTAATATTAATAGCAGTGCAGTATATAATAGCTGGGTAAACTGAATTGCCCAAATGTCCAATGATAGGATAATGGTAAATAACTTGTGGTATGTTCACGGAAGGGGCTCTAACTCCGGGGTAAATGAGTGAAGGACAACCAGATACAATATCAGAGATTAAAAAAAACAAATTACAAAAGTTAAAAAATAGGCAAAATTACACAACTTTTTTGGTTTTATGATATATAAAATTAAAATAAAGACATGGGAATAATAAAAACAAAATGCAAACAATCCCTAGCTCTGAAGGGATCCTGGATGATACTAACAGTAATGTTCTGATTCTTCATTTAGGGGTAGAGTTCATTCTACTGTTGTGCTGTATAACATGCCGGTGTGTGGCACGCATTGTTTTATATTCATAATTGGTATATTTAAATGTATTCAAAGATTTATATGTAAAATCATGTCACATAATTATTTCTTAGTTATAATTATTTCTAATTTTCTTCTTTACTGCTTAGAAAGTACTTTTATATAATTCATTTTCCCCTACTATATCTTATTGATCAATCATTCAAATTGCTATTAAGAACCATAAAAGTCATTTAAAGTGGTCAGGAGTTCCAGTTAAGTTTCACATATTCCTACTGAAAAAATGTTGAATCTTGACTAAAATATTTTTAATATGTTGTTAAATCCTTTTTTAAAAAAATATATTTTATTGATTTTTTACAGAAAGGAAGGGAGAGGGATAGAGTTAGAAGCATCAATGGGAGAGACACATCAATCAGCGGCCTCCTGCACGCCTCCTACTAGGAATGTGCCCGCAACCAAGGTACCTTGACCGGAATCGAACCTGGGACCTTTCAGTCCGAAGGCCAACGCTCTATCCAGTGAGCTAAACCAGTTAGGGCGTTAAATCCTTTTTTGACTCTAACTCAGATTTTCTACACTCTCATATAGTTAATAGGATCATATAGCTATTATAAATAACATGGGTATAATTTTGATTTTATATCAAACAGTGTAAATAAAGATTAATATGGTATCAATGTTATTCTAAGAGAATTATTGTATTTATTTTACATATGAGCAGTTACCCTCCTTTTTGTTAAAATGATCTTACATCTCAATATATACAGCTTAAAATTTCATAAAAAATTAAATAATATCTTAACATTACTTACCCAAGAAAGTTTTTCTGGTATACCTGTCTGTTTTAAAAGGTTTTAAAATTTTCTTACATTAAGAGTTACACCAGTGACTCCCACTCACAGCAATGCTGCCTCTGGCTCTAACACCTAAATGTTGCATATGTGACATAGTAACCATGCTGACACGATATCATCAATGAAACTGTGAGACAACATGTTTGCAATTTACAGGGCTTCCAATAGAGACTGTGCTTGATGAGATTTAGAGATTTATTTGTTTACTAATTAAGTCAGAAGTTTTACATTTTGGACTTATTTCAGCCTCAAAAGAAATCCCAAGAGATTGCTTCTCTTTCACAATAATTATAATCAATTATCATGAAAGCCTCAGACTTAGAATCAAAAGAAGAGTCAACAGGAGAAAGCCATTCTGTGGGAGAAATCTCAGATTTATATTCCAAGGCCATCTAATTATTGGTTCTATACAGATCAATTTCTTTATGTACAAATGATGACTACAGATCACAGAAGCTTGTGTCTCTGGGTGTGAATCATCATACAGATTTGCATATATTTTTATACTGCATGACTCAGAGGAACTATAAAAAATGAATCGGGAACAGTAAAAGCTAGAACACCACACATCTAATTAGGATTGCAGTTAGCAGAGTTAAATCAGATGCAAATATAGCTTGTGGTTCCACAAATGTATTACTTTCAAGTTTATGGCAATTAATTACTTCAGGGACATGACAAATATTACTAAACTAAACAAGTCTCTAAAACCACAGTTTAAACTAAATCAGAAGAAAAAAAATACCCGCTAAAATGGATTATTCCTTTCAGGACTGATATTTTTCAGCTTCTGATATTTATTGGGCACCACTTACATGCCATGCAAATGCCAATGCAAAATAATACTATGGGCCAACCCAACCTGTTAGGATTATGTGGTCTTAATGTTAGTCCATAGGTAATTATACCATAAAGTCTAGTTTAACTCTAAAACGACTTACATTATCATTACGTAATCATAGATCAAAATCAGAAATTAAATAATTTAGAACAGGAGTTGGCAAACTTTTTCTCTGAAGGGCCAGATAGTAAATATTTTAGGCTTTGAGCGCTTCTGTTGCAATAACTCTACTTGCCATTTGCAGCACAAAGCAGCTCCACTTAACAGACAATATGTAACAGATGATACACAAATGAATAAGCATGCCTGTGTTCCAGCAACACTTTATTTATGGACACTGAAATTTAAATTTCATGCAAACTTCATGTGTCATGAAATGGTATTCTTTTGTTCAACCATTTAAAAATGTGAATATCATTCTGTTTATCCACATTTTCTCCTGTAATTCTCTTCTTTGTTTAGTCAATAGCTATAAGTTCTGGTGTTATGATGAAGAGCCCCTTATCTTCTAGTTGGTTACTATGAGGAATAACTAGTTCTTAAAGGGTGGGACTAGGAAAGGTGGAGATGGGAGAAGAGCATTCCAGCCAGAGGAACAACCCTTAGTGCATATCCAAGATTGGGAGACATACTGGGAATTGAAAAGGGTTTCACTTGTCTGGAGCCAAAGATACCTGGAGAGAGCTGCTGGAGAATAAAGTTAAAGCAAGTGGTAGAAGGGCATACGTAGCACAGGAGCGTGCTGATTGAAAGCAAGGATTCTGGAGTCCAACTGCCCATATTCTGGCTCTGCCACTTATTGGCTGAGGGACCACGCATCTATCTCCCTGTTTCAGTTTCCTCGCTAAAAATTGGAAATTGTGATAGTGCCAACCACATTATATTTCAGTGAAGATAAATGAGTCAAGATATGTAATGCCTGGTGTGGAATAAGCATTCAATACATGTTAACTTTAAAAATGTAAAAATCAATCTTAACTCATGGACCAAATCAAATCTAGCAGGAGCCATAGTGTATCAACCCTGGCTTAGAACATAAAGTTATTCTCTTTTAGAAAAGTTTCTTTCTAAAAAATATCATTTTAAAAAATTAAATATATTGGGGTGACATTGGTTAATGGGATCAGATAGATTTCAGGTATGAATTTCTGTTACAAGATCTAGATATTGCACTGTGTGCCCACCACCCAAAGTCAAATCATCTATGCATCACATTAAAAAGGAAAAAAAAGAAAACCTTTGTGTTTCTCACATACTAGTTTTTAAGGTTCTAAGATGGTGCTTTGGGTAGAATTACCTAACCTCAATATAGTAATTAGAGAAAAACTCCTTTATTGCATTTAATTTAAATTCCCTTTAAAAAGTACCTCCCTAAGGGTAAAGAATTTTTAGTACATTTCCCCTCAGTTTCATAAAAATGTTATGTGGAGATCATCAGATCTGCCTTATCCAAAATATCTTGGTCTATCTTTAAACACTGAGTTGAAACAAGTGGGAGCAAATGTGTGCACTGAGTCCCAACGGCCTTCCCTGTGGGTCACCCACTCATGCAAATGCTCCTGAGCTGCCAGCTGCAAATGACCCACCACGGAGAGCCAGCTGTGGGCCAGAGGCAGTGTCACCATGGAACACCCAGCTGAGGAGAGTGGCTGTGCCTGGAATGCTAAAGAGCTGCTTCCTGGGGAGCATGGCATCATTCTCAGCCAGCTTATCCAATGTAAACTATTGCACATGGTGTTATTAATTGCTACAAAAAATCAGATATTCTTAAATATTTCTAGCGTAGTTAGCATCTCTCTGTCCTGCAAAGGCATGGTCCTGAAAAGCATCAGTCGAAGGGGGGGGGGGGGAGTGCCAGTAATATCAAAATGTCTTTTAAACGAATGGTGCTCCATTTATGAAAATTCAACATTTTGGATAATTGCAATGTTTCCTTTGTCTGAGTTTTTATCATCAAGATAGAAGTTATGGTTATTTCATTCCTGCAATTTTCCTTTCTGAATTTTGTCTCTTTAATGTTGAATTTCTTTTGAGCTACTTGCTTGTGTGGAACATCATGGAAATGTTAGCTATTTTTCTCCCTCAAGTTTCTCTTTGGATTTGTGTAATATTAAGTAAAATAACATATGTTCAAATCAAAGAATTTCTAAAGCTACATCTGAGAAGAAAAAACTTTCTATGAATAAGGAAATATAAGATTTGTACCAGAAACCTGGAACTCACAACAAATGAAATAAAAATTATGCTGTTGGAATCATTTGTTTAGTTTGAAGGACTCTGCCAGAATCATGAAGCAGTAACATTTTGCATCTTTTTCAAGGTCAAAACTGACCATGAAATTATCTTAATGCTTCTTAAGTTCTTAGGGGGTAACCCTTCATCTCATAAAAAGTTTAGAATATAATTTAGCAATTTAGCAGATGGCATTGCAAATGAGAACAAAATCTTGCAGGAGTCATTCCCTTCAGATCAACATAAAGGTGCAACGAATTAACCAGGCTCGGGGCTGAAGTGTGATGTTATATCTGTTTGTGGTTGCTTCTACGCAATAAATTTAGCTCAGACCATTCCAATGTAAACCAACACATAACGTTCTTTGGGGTAAACGTTCTTACATAGGCTATAAACTGAAATGGTTCAAACATCAAATGAAAACAAAGCTCTCCATATTCTGCAAAACCCCGAGCAGAGTTCTTGACCTGCTCGCAGCAAGTTGTACCTGTGGAAACGCATCCAGTAAAGAAACACCGGTTGGTAGGGCATTATAAATGGGACTCATTTGAACAACTGTTCTAATGAACACTTTCCCCTCCCTTCGGCAGGGTTAAGAATATTAGAGCTGTGTTCCTGCTGAGTATGCCTGGATATTTCCTATGTGTTAACTCCCCAGGAACTTGTTGTAATGTCTCCTGGTGAGGATAAGACAGTGCTGCATTCTGTAGTTGCCAGCTGGTAGGAGCAAAAACACCTGGGCAAAGTACTTGTGAAATGGCATATTTCTTCTCCGTGGCAGGCACAGCAGATTGAGGAATCTGCTTCCTACTTTGGCCTTAAAAAAGGGGCATTGCACAAAGTGTGAAAGCAGTAGTCTCAGCCCTGTCTTTACCTCCACCCCTTCCCAGATGTGGGTGGTGGATTTTGTTTTTGTCCCTTTTGTCTATTCCATTGGGCTGAACATTTCACAACTTGTTACAATGAATCCACCATCAAAGCTGTATCCATCTCTGCTCTCAAAGGGAACAACTACTTTTATCCATGCATAATCAGAAATTAACATATTGTTGTGAAGACTGATTACTGAAATATATAACAGCATTGGCTAATTGGGAATATGTGCTGATTTGCTATCCACATTTAAATCTACAGGATAAAGGTAGGATCATAAACAGAATACCTCACTTGCATACTAAACAGCCTTCAACTTCATGAGCTGAGATGTGTTATGAATAAATAAAAAACTTTCTAACACCACAGCAATAATCCATTATTTTATACAGAAGGTATAATTAGCAACATTTTTAAAGGATTGTTTTTATCTTGCCTTTGGTGTTCAAGTTGTGATTCACTTAAGTGTTATGTTGCCTTATATATAATTAAAATTCAATTCTTTCCATCAGTAATTATTATTTTTACTAGAGGCCCGGTGCACAAAAATTTGTGCACTGGGGGGGGGGGCAGCCCGGCCTGTGCCCTCTCACAGTCTGGGACCCCTCGGGAGATAACGACCTGCTGGCTTAGCCTGCTCCTGGGTGGCAGAGGGCAGGCCAAATCCCTAGGTGCAGCCCCTGGTCAGGCTCAGAGCAGGGCCGATTGCGGAGTTGGGGCACCGCCCCATCATGCACAGAGCAGGGCGGATCGGGGGGTTGCGATGCCACCCTCAGTCACGCTCAGGGTAGGGCCAATTGGGGGGTTGGGGCACCGCCCCCTGTCACACTCAATGCAGGGTCGATGGGGAGGTTGCGGCGCCACCCCCTGTCACGCATAGAGCAGGGCCAATCAGGGGGTTGGGGCGCTGCCCCCTGTCACTCACAGAGCAGGGCCCATCAGGGGGGTTGGGGCTCTGTACCCTGTCACACACAGAGCAGGGCTGATCAGGGGGTTGGGGCGCTGCACCCTGTCACACTCAGGGCAGGGCCGATCAGGGGGTTGGGGCGCCGCCACTGTCACACTCAGGGCAGGGCCGATGGAGAGGTTATGGCTCTACCCTGTCACACAAAGAGCAGAGCCCATGGGGGGGCGGGGGGGTTGGGGCGCCGCACCCTGTCACACACAGAGCAGGGCTGATCAGGGGGTTGGTGAGCCGCACCCTGTCAAACACAGAGCCGCAGGGCAATCAGGGGATTGGGGAGCTCCCCCCTATCAGGCACAGAGCAGGGCTGATCAGGGGGTTGGGGCGCCTTCCCCTGTCACGAACAGAGCAGGGCTGATAGGGAGGTTGTGGCCCCGCCCCCTGTCACACACAGAGCCACAGGGTGATCAGGGGGTTTGGGCACTGCCCCCTGTCACGCTGATCCCGGTGCCGGGAGCCTTGCTGCTCCGCTGATCCCGGTGCCGGGAGGCATATTACCCTTTTACTATATAGAATAGAGGCCTGGTGCATGGGTAGGGGCTGGCTGGTTTGCCCTGAAGGGTGTCCTGGATCAGGGTGGGGGTCCCCACTGGGGTGCCTGGCCAGTCTGGGTGAGGGGCTGAGGGCTGTTTTCCGGAAGCGAGTGACTGAAGCTTCCAACCGCTCCTTGTTTTTTTTTTTATTCTGGGCCAGCTTTAGCTCTGAGGCCTCGCTGCTGAAAACATCGATACAATGTTGCAATCCGGCTGGCTTTCAGTCCGGCTGGTTTCTGGGGTTTTGTTTAGCTTCTTATTTGCAACATAGTACATAGTTGTTTAGAGTTGCAGCTGAGAGGCCGGCAAGTCAGGCGGGGAACGTTGGAGTTCGCAGTCACTGAAGCAAGCAAGCCTCCCTGCTCGCTTCAGTGCATGGCTGCCGGCCGCCATCTTGGCTGACAGTTAATTTGCATAAGGATATGCTGATTAGCCAATGGGAAGGATAGTGGTCGTACACTAATTACCATGTTTCTCTTTTATTAGTGTAGATACTTTTTTTAAATGTATTATTTTCTTTTTTATTGAATTTATTGGGGTGACAATGGTTAATAAAATTGTATACGTTTTGGGTATACAATTCTATAACACATCATCTGTATATTGCATTGCATGTTCACTACCCCAAGTCAAGTCTCCTTCCATCACCATTTATCTTCCCTATACCCACTTCTACCTCCTCCCTCCCCCCTTCCCCTCTGGTAATCACTATAGTGTTGTCTGTGACTATGAGTTAGATATTCTTTTTCTTAATCCCTTCAAGCACCCCTACAACCCCCCACCCATCTGACAGCTGTCAGTTTGTTCTCTATCTATGCTATGAGTCTGTTTCTATTTTGTTTATTAGTTTATTTTATTCATTAGATTCCACATACGAGTAAAATCATATGGTACTTGTCTTTCTCTTGACTGGCTTATTTCACTTAGCATAATAATGGTCTCCAGATCCATCCATGCTATTGCAAAGGGTAAGATTTCCTTCTTTCTATGGCTGAGTAGTATTCCACTATGTAACGGTACCACAGCTTTATTATCCACTCATCCACTGATGGTCACTTGGACTCTTCCAAATCTTGGCTATTGTAAATGATGCTGCAATGAACACAGGGTGCATATATTCTTTTGAATTTGTGTTTTGGTTTTCTTTGGATATATTTCCAGAAGTAGAATCACTGGGTCATAAGGCAGTTCCATTTTTACTTTTTTAAGATAGCTCCATACTGTTTTCCACAGTGAGTGCACCAATCTGCATTCCCAGCAATAGTGCACAAGGGTTACCATTTCACCACAGCCTCACCAACATTTGTTTGTTGATTTATTGATGGAAGCCATTCTGACAGGTGTGAGGTGATATTTCATTGGGATTTTAATTTGCATTTCTCTGATGATTAGTGATGTTAAGTATCTTTTCATATATCTGTTGGCCATCTGTATGTCCTCTTTGGAGAAGTGTCTATTCAGGTCCTCTGTCTACTTTTTATTCCCATCAGTAATTCATAGAAGTGAAAGAGGCTCATATGTTAAGGTAACTGATATTCACAGACCACACTAGCCCAGAATACAAGCCTGGTCTTAATTTTATCAACAACCCATCTCTCTCTAATGTTGTTTCCTCACCAGCTTTTCAAGTACCTCCAGCCCCTTACAAAATCTATTCAAATTATTTCTCAGAGAATGAGGAAATTTCTCATATCTGTTTTTAGTACAGTACCTGAAGAACCACCTGGAAACTTCCATTTACCTCCAGTTCCTCCCACAATGTCCGTTCATTTTCATGGGGGTAGTGGTGGTGGGTGTATCTATTTTGGCCCTGTGAGGTTCCTTAAAACCTAAAAGAGAACCTTATCACTGGGCAAATGCCAGTTCATCAAGCTTTGGCACCAGCACCAGCACTGTGGTATCCCAGCCCAGCTTTGCCAAAGTAAAAGGAAGCCCTGTCCATAATCTTCATGCCATACTACATGATCATGGTACCATACAAGGCTGCCATGCTTGTGCTGTCTCCTAGACATTCTCATTTAAAAGAGCACTTTGATTTCCCCACCTCTCACAGCGTGGTACATGTCCACAGCTAGCTAAACCAACAATGTGAGAGCTCAACACCATGTGACAGTCAAGTTCAACCTTCCTTTTTAAGGACGTATAGGGTTTGGATTAAGCTCAAGTTATGACTGTGCCTTCCTGCTTGACTATCCTTTCCTAGGAGGATCCCATGTACCCTAAGATGAAGAAAACATTACTATGACTGTTTCACAAATGAATAAACTTTTTCCTTATTAAAAAAATATTACAACCCAGCCAGTGTTACTCAATGGTTCAGCATTGACCCATGAATCAGGAAGTCATGGTTCGATTCCTGCTCAGGGCATATGCCTGGATTTGGGGTTCTATCCCCAGCAGTGGGTGGGCAGGAGGCAGTGATCAATGATTCTCTCTCATCACTGATGTTTCTCTCTCTTTCTCTCCCCCCTCTTCCTTTTCCTCTCTGAAATCAATAAAAAACATTTTTTAAAAAATATTACAAATTTCAAAACAGGAACAGTAGAGCATTAAACCAAGAGCAGGGTCCTTCTGAGAACCAGGCCATGTGTAAGTGCACAGGTCGCATGTCCATGAAGCCAACCCTGCCCAGAGAAGGTAAGGAGCTTGCTCAAGGCCTGAGTCAGGATTGGAAGACAGAGGTCTGGCTGCAGCCAGCACTACCAGCTCCTCAGTTCCTCAGCCAACACTGCTATCGTCCTTCAGATGTTGGGCCAAAACCTAACTGGAGAACAGAGATCAGGTTCAAGATGGGAATCACAAGGAACCCTGCTCTAGTCCCTTACAGATAAACCAGTTTACTACTGAACCAGCTTCAGAAATCAGCATGTATTGCCATGAAAATAGCACAGGCAAGGCTAAGCTGAAAACACTCAACTTCTAAGGGAACAGAATGGACCTTTGGAGAGAAGACACAAGTTAGGAAAAATAATGTGTTAGTGTACAATGGTTCACAGCCCTTTCCAAATTTTATTTTTAAATTACCCCAAAGTAGAGGATGTTCCCATGTTCTTAGGGATTCCAGGAAGAGAGACTCCAACCTTCATGGAAAAATCCAATTTACCTCATCTCTCAAATTATCTTGCTGTTCCTGTGACACTATGAATTTTTCTAAGAATCACAATTTTTACTTAAACACCGTTTGTAAACATCTTTCTGCTTTAGACCAGAACTGTCAATGTATATTCTGATAATGTACCGAGTCAGACAGATTTGAAATTAAAGCCTCATGTATAGCTATTACTTACTAGCAATTTAACCTTGGGGAATTTACACATCTCTCTCAGCATTATATCTATGAATAAGAGATGATGCCTCACAAATAAGCATTTGATAAATATTAACTTTAATTTCTTCCTTTTATTTTAAACAATTTTTCTCATAGTGTTTTCATGACTGAGCTTTATTTTTTATAGGAGCTATTAATTTATTTCTGATATTAACAAAGATAGTTCTTTAATAAATAAAAATTGTAATCTGTCTGCCCATAAAACCTGTTTATCCAGTATAACCCAAGTTGATATTGTCTCGGCTTAATTATTAATACAGTCCCTTTCTCAAAAGTGTCCCATTTTGAATGATATCTTTTATGATCACTCTGTATACTATAGTGCAACTGGTATAACTTCAAAAGTTACCCATACTCCCATTCCAGATAAGTTGTCTTTTTACCAAAAAAATAATTTTGTTTGTGGCTTTGCAAAATCAATCAGAAAATATGGAAATCACATTCATTCATCAGCACATATTGAATCTGCACTTACTTCCTGTAACCCCTCTGTTAGGCATGTGAGGGCAACAGAAATTTAAAAAACAAAAAACAAATCCCTATCACTAATTTTCTTGTTGTCTGGGGTTTTTTTGTTTGTTTGTTTGTTGTTTTTTACCTTTTCAAAATGGCTCATGAACTAGAACCATTAAGAACCATGTTCCTAGATGAAAATAATAACCCATATTTAATTTTCCCTTATAAAAATAATTGTTCTTTTACTTCTGCCACTTATATTTTTATATTTCTTAGGCTGTTCTGAGAGGCTCCTCCCAACACCTCTTCTTGCTCTGACCTCCTTCAACACTTCTTGTTGCTCTGACTGATCTGGTACTCATCACACTGCCTTTCACTTAACCTTGAAATAAGGATGGATCTGTGTCCCCAGCTGTACTATCATATCCTTGAAGGCAATTGAAAAACCTCAATAATAATGCTAGCAGAAATTCATTAAATATTAAATGTGTGCCAAATGCTTTATATACTTTTGCTATTTAATCTTTAGAAAGATCCTTTAAAGTATATGTTACAGATTTAAAAATAAAGAAAAATAAATAAGAAGAGATTCAGAGAAAAGTAACTTGCCCGACTTAACCCTGCTAACAGGAAGCAGAAGCAAGATGTAACCCAAGGTTATTTTGACTCCTTAAGTCTATGCTCTTACCACTCTGTGATTCCTTACATGACCCAAAAATATATGGAATTCTCTGGGCTATGAAAATATAGAGTTCTCCAGGCACTGAAGTATATAGAATTTTCCAATCAATAGGCATAGTGACTGTTCAAAAATGTCTTGTTTATTAATATATTTAAATAAACTTATAAGATAGAATAGGTAAGCATATTTTAAAGGTTTTTCAGCAGGAATACAAAGACAGCACATTTTTCTAAATCAATTCTTTAATCATAAATTATTTACTGGTTTAGCACCTGGCATATATCTAACAAACAGACAATAAACACTCAATAGATATTTGTTGAATGAAGGAACAAACTTAAATTCCTTGGATTTTTGTTTTGTTCTGTTCTTTTCATTGCCAGACTGGGGTCCCTATTTAAAATAACACTTGTGCTCCACCTAAGCCCAGCCTCAGGTCTGAATGACATCCAGGAGACCTGGGCACTTGGACTTCCTGTGGACTTCGTGGACTTGGCCAGGAAGGCAAGAACCTATCACAAAAGTTATTCAGAACCACAAAAGGCCTCAAATGAAAGAAGACCAAAGCAGGAGGTATTATACTTCCTGACTTCAAGCTATACTATAAAGCTATAACTATCAAAACACGATGATACTGGCATAAAAACAGAATCAAGAGCCCAGAAATGAACCCAAGCATATTCAGTCAACTATTATTTGACAAGGGAGGCAAGAAGACACAGTGGGGAAAGGACACTCCTCAATAAATGATGCTGAGATAATTGGATATTTACAAGTAAAAGAGTAAATTGGACCATCTTACACCACTTACAAAATTAACTTGAAATGGGTTACAGACTTAAATGTAAGACATGAAACTCCTAGAAGAAAACATAGGAAAAAAGACCCTTGACCCAAATCTCAGTTGTGACTTTTTGGATATGACACCTGAAGTATATAAGCAAAGATAAACAAGTGGGGCTACATGGAACTATAAAGCTTCTGCATAGCAAAAGAACCCATCAACAAAGTGAAAGACAACCTGTAAATGGGAAAAAATATTTGGAAACCATGTATCTGTTAAAGATTTAATATCTGAAAGGGTTAAAGAGAATAAAACAGGGCAGAGAAAAACTTATTGTGCTTAGCAGATATCTTGCAGAAAGCTTGCAGCCTTGAGCACAGCATAGCTCAGATAACCAGAGACACCCGGCATGGGAGGAACCAAGGACGGACCAGACCCTTACATCAGCAGAGTGGCTTGCAGCCAGCAAGGATTAATAAAAACCTATCTCTCCCTGCTCTCTTCACTGATGCTTTTCTTGGTCTCAGCCCACCTGCACCCAGGTGGCCGGAATAAAATCTCTTATGATACATTATGGCCTCATGTCATAGATGCGTGACCCCGGCCCACTCCAGACCTTTCAATATCCAAAATATATAAAAAATTCATACAACTCAGTAGCAAGTAAATAAATAACCCAATTTTTTAAAGTTGCCAAAGGACCTGAATAGACATTTCTTCAAAGAAGACACACAAAAGGTCAATGGGTACATGAAAAGATATTCAACATCACTAACCATTAGGGAAATGCAAATTAAAACCACAATAGATACCATCTTACTCCTGTTAGAATGCCCATCATCCAAAAGACAAGAGATAACATAGACCAGTGTAGATATGAAGAAAAGGGAACCCTTGTGCACTGTTAGTGGGATTGCAAATTGGTGCAGCCACTATGGAAACCAATATAAAGGATCTTCAAAAACTTAAATATAAAATATGACCCAGTAATCCCACTTCTGGAAATATAACCAAAGAAATGAAAACAATAACTGGAAAAGATGTCTGCACCCTCACATTCAAAGCAGGATTATTTACAATAGCCAAGTTATGGAAAAAACCTAAGTGTCCATTGATGAATAAATGGATAATGAAGTTCTGGTATATTTCAACCATAAAGTAGAGTAAACTCTATCATTTGCAACAATAGGATGGATCTTGAAGGCATTATGCTAGATGAAATAAATCAGACATGGAAAGACAAATAATGTATGATATCTCTCATATATGGAATCTAAAAACAAAAACAAACAAAAAAAACACCTCATAGATAAAGTGATCAGGAGATCAGGCTTGTGGTTAGCAGAGGGGAAGGGTAAAAGGAGGAAAAGTTGGAGGAAGGTAGTCAGATGGTCAAAAGGTACAAATTTCCAATTATAACATAAAAATGCACTGGGGATGTAATGCATAACTTGACTATAGCTAACACTGATGTGTCATATATAGGAAAGTTGTTAAGAGAGTAAACCCTAAGAGTTTTGATAAAAATAAAACAAGACAAAACAAAAAACTCAGAACCCAGGAACTGAATTCTTGTCAGAAAGAAGCAAAAGACAAAAGACCCTAAGGATTCAGAAAGCAAGCAAGCAGTGGGGATGTAAAGTCTATAGTGACAAGAGAAATATTTTTGGCATCCTCTGAGAAACTTTTCTGGCTGTGTGAGGGAAATAAAAAATTATAGAATCAAGTAAGAGGAAAAAGTAAATAAAGCATGCTGTATAGTTCCCCTTCTGCATTTTATTTTTTACTTCTGTGTTCTGACCTAGAGAAGGAGCTGCTCTGCTTCTGTATTTTCTCTAAGTTCTCAACGCCAAATTAGAACAAATGGGGAAAGTCTCCACTGAAGAAACCTTGTTTATTTATCTTCACTCGGGAGCCGTGCATCAGTCTGTTTTCTACCAACGCCTGGATCTGAAGCTGGAGGCCTCCTGAATCCCTGGTGCAGTTCTGACCAATGAATTTCACTTTTGAGCAATATTTCTTGAAATGTCGTTTGCAGAAAACCTGCCTCAAAGTTGTCTGGATTCTTACTAAAATGTGGGTTTCCAGAGTCTGCCTCACCCCTCCTTAACCAGAACCTCTGGGTTGGAGCCCAGGTATTTACTTACATTGTAAAAGGGACTCCTTAAATCAGTGGTTCTCAACCTTCCTAATGCCACGACCCTTTAATACAGTTCCTCATGTTGTGGTGACCCCCAACCATAAAATTATTTTCATTGCTACTTCATAACTGTAATTTTGCTACTGTTATGAATCGTAATGTAAATATCTGATATGCAGGATGTATTTTCAGGGGTCGCGACCCACAGGTTGAGAACCGCTGCCTTAAATGATTCTGAAGCACACAGAAATGTGAGGACCAACCACCCTGAGCTTGACCCAGGCCATATCAAATCCCATTAATAGGATACCTTTGGTGATTACCTCATTCAGAAGTCAGTCCCTGAAACCCCCCAGAAAGTATCACCTTTTCTAATTTTTCTTTAGAGTTCTTCTAGAGCAGCAGTTCTCAACCTGTGGGTCACGAACAATGAAAATACATCCTGCATATAAGATATTTACATGACGATTCATAACAGTAGCAAAATTACAGTTATGAAGTAGCAACAAAAATAATTTTATGGTTGGGGTCACCACAACATGAGGAACTGTATTAAAGGGTCGTGGCATTAGGAAGGTTGAGAACCACTGTTAGAGTGTTCAGGACTCTACAAAAGTATGTTAGTATTTGGATAAGTAGAACATGCTTGGATCCAAATCCCAAGTTCTGATTGCTCATTGGTTGTAACTAGGAGTAACTCAATTATCTTTAAATTTCAGTTTTTTTAATCTATAAACCAGAAATAGTAATAAAAATATTAACACCCCACACACAAAAATGTAGTTTCATTCCCAGCTACATAAATAAGTTAAAATAACATCCGCCATAATTCTTTACATTTTTATTCTCTATGCCTACACTTGGGGCCTCCCTGTATTTCTTCATAGCCAAGACAAAGCCTGGGTCATTAATTATTTTGGTCCCAAGGTCTCTCAGATAAAAGAACATCAGTCTTATGCAAGGGAAGGGTGAGCGCACATCTGGACAGAAGATGGATCTGAGTCTCAACACGAGCCTCCGAGAGCTGCATCCACCCATCTGGCCTGAGCTCAGTGCTTCTGCTTCTCACGGCTACCTGGAAACCCAGCTTTAAGCACGTCTTGTATAGAAAACCACAGAACCTGATCTCTTTTAAAATAATTAGGCAATTCACAAAATTAATGAACATATACTTTCTTTGCAGAGAGAGCTCTTCTGGTGCATTTTAAATGATTCTGCAAGAAACATTGTATTCATGAATTTTCAGGAATTCTCACAGTGTCAGAGCCCACAAGGACAACTCTGCCCTCTCCCTCCCTAGAATAATGCTTTTCCTTCCTCCTTGGCTTTCTTGGTTGCCTGGAGGTAATTGCAATCTCCAAGCTCTCAGAGAGGAGAGAACGATCCTTCCAGTAGCCTCTCGTTAATGGAGGGGCCGGAAGCAAACGGCAGAGCATCTGCTAGCGAGGGAGTCCGGGCTTGTCATCCGGTTCTAAAGTGAGGTGCCAGGAATACGGAATGAGAGTCAGCGACATCTGTTCTAGTCTCTGTCTTGTCATTCAAATACCTGTGAGGTGTCACTTCCACCTCTGGGCCTTGTCTTTCTTATCTCTAAAGTGGAGCTTACCATCCCTTTCTTGCTCCCCCCCACCCCCCGCCCAAAGGACCATCATAGGGTTCATATGAAAAAAAATGTACATGAAAGAGCCTGGTAAACTGATAAAGCAACAGAGATAAAACAGATCATGACTGTCAGACACCACAGGATGACTGCCCCAGCACCCGTCCCCAGTCATCTTCCTCCCTCTTCCTCTCTTCCACGTACAAATAGCCTGTTACCCAGAGGTAAAGGTTTCCGGGTAGAGATGACTAGTGCTGTTTCCTTCCTTCTTTCTGCCTTGAAGGTGGGATATCTGGAGCTGCAGCAGCCATACTGAACCCATGGAGCAAAGAGCACAAAGAGGAAAGCTGAGATGTGGAGGACGGTAGAAAGGAAAAGGAAAAGAGCCTAGGTCTCTGATGGCATCGTAGAAATGTGGAGCCAATTCCAGAAACCTCTTGCATCAAAAAACAAAAATAAGAAAAGTAATCCCCTGTTGCTTTAAACTACCCTTAATCAGATATCCTGTTACTTGCAACTAAATGTGTTCAGCAATGACAGAAGCCAAAACAATCCTCTTTAAAGCCTAAGTCAGACCACATCACTCCTTTGCTTCAAAACACCTCAGTGACTCCCTACATCAGTCAGGGTACAGGCAGTCTTCCAAGGACCCAAAGAGCTCTCCAGGGTCTGCCTCTTGTGAACTCCCTGATCTCATCTGCTGCCATCTTCCCCTAACTTGACCCACTCCTTGGTCTTGACTGCACACACCAGGCATACTTCTGCCTCAAGCCTTTTACCTTTCAGTGAGGCCTTTCTTTTACCTATTACCAGATTGCAAGCACCACAGCCCAGACTGACTTACTTACCTATAGCTTTCAAAATGATATAGCTCACTAATATTTCCTTAAGTTTCACACAAAACAAAACAAAAAAACACTGATTTAAGCCTGGCCAGATTTGCTCAGTGGTTGAATATCAACCTATAAACGGGTTCAATTCCCAGTCAGGGCACATGCCTGGGTTGCAGGCTCTATCCCCAAGAGGGGGCATGCAGGAGGCAGCCAATTGATGATTCTCATCATTGATCTCTCTCTCTCTCTCTCTCTCTCTCTCTCTCTCTCTCTCTCTCTTCCTCTCTGAAATCAATAAAAATATATTTTAAAAAATAAAACTGATTTAATACTTGAGGTTTTATGCTTTTCTGAACTGTAAAAAGATCAACAACTTTTAAAAAATTATTATTTATGCCATGACAACTTCCAAAAGGGATTTGAGGTACTTTATAAAGCAAGCCACGTGCAGAGTAAATCATTACATAAATAAACAAACTGAAAGTCACAGAGAGTAAAGAAGACTTTAATGATGATTCCCCTTTCTACTTATTCAAAACCTTTTGGGTGGGCTGAAACTTCCGATAAGAGTCAAGAAATATAATTAACTGTGACAACCAGCTGCCATCACTGCTAGACACCCATGCCAATTTACAAAAGTGCCTACACAATATGAAGTCCACATTCTGAAAGGCCTGAGGTTTTCTCTGTTTAAGCAATGGCTTCAAAATAGAACAGGTGACACAAGGAACTCAGAACATATAGCTTGTTTACTCTAAGTCACCAAGTCAGCAGGAAACTCAACAATGCCATAGTCCCAGAAACTTCTTAGTACACTTTCACATCTAAAGCTAAGGCCAGTCCCATGGTCTCATTTAGTTATCCCGCCAACCCTTGCCACACTCCTCGCCTGATCTTTCTCAAAGATTCTAATTGGATCACAAAACATATTTACTATTTCCTTCATTTGCGTATGGTAATGTTCTCTTGTAACATTATGATTAACACTAGAGGCCCGGTGCACAAAATTCGTTCATGGGGGGGGGGGGGGAGTTCCCTCAGCCCAACCTGCACCTTCTCCAATCCGGGACCCCTTGGGGGATGTCCCAGGGACCGGGCCTAAACCAGCAGTTGGGCATCCCTCTCACAATCCTGGACCGCTGGCTTCTAATCACTCACCTGCCTGCCTGCCTGTCTGGTCCCTCCTAACTGCCCCCCCACCAGCCTGATCGCTCCTCACTGCCTCTGCGTGCCAGCCTCATTGCCCCTAACAGCCCCCCTGCCAGCCTGGCCACCCCTAACTGCCCCCTGCTGCTGGCCAGGTCACCTCCAACTTCCCCCTCCCTGCCGACCTGGTCGCCCCTAACTGCCCCCCCTGCCAGCCTGGTTGTCCCCAACTGCCCCCCCTGCTGGCCTGGTCACCCTCAACTACCCCCCCTGCTGGCCTGGTCGCCCCAAGCAGCCTGCTGCTCAATCGTTTGGTCGTCCCTCATTAACCCCCCTGCTGGCCTGGTCGTAGGCAGCCATCTTGTGAGGCCATGAGGGTTAATTTGCATATTACCTCTTTACTATATAGGATGAATGTCAACCCCATCCACTTTGGTGAGTTTCCACTATACTTGTTGGTCTGCACACAAGTGAGACTTCTTAATTTGATTTTGGGGTCTTACTCTTACATGAACTCCTCCCTTCCTTATCTATCAGGGCAATTTCAGTTCAGTGCTTTTTATAAAGCCTCTACTCTGATTGCTTTATATTAATTTTTACCAAATCAAATTTGTAAGTTGATGGGGATTTATTTTTTCCAAATAAAAAAATATATGGTATAATATCATAATTACATATACATTTATCTATGAATAACCCATTTTTCAATAAATATTGACAGAACTCCAGGAGCTGTTGTTGGCACTGAGGATAGTGCTGATTAAAACCAAAACCTCTTCGTGGAGCTTACAGTTTACTACTCTTCTTACATATTAACTTTATCTTATCAGGTCATATTGCTCAAAGTAAACTAAAAGAACTATTGTCATTGAGTGCTAAATTAAGCATAAACTTCTTACTACTCAAAACCAAAGAGAGGAACAGTAGTTTGCCATAGCACATTGTAATTATACCATTTATAAAAGAAAAATCTGATTTTAAAAAAGTAGGTTGCGCAAGAATTTATCACCTGAGTCATTCTACTAAGGAAACTGAAAAACATGTTATAGAAGTTTACACCAGCTCAATGACACACCTTCTTCAAGAGTCACTTGACAAAATGTTCTGTAATTTAAATAACTTTAGCACCAGGCCCTGGCCATGTAGCTCAGTAGGTTAGAACGTTGTCCCAGACACCAAGGTTCAATCTCCATTCAGGGTACATACAAGAATCAACAAATAAATGCATAAATAAATGGAGTGACAAACTAATGGTTCTCTTTCCCTTCCTATCTCTCTCTCTCGCTCTCTCTCTCTCTCTCTCAAATCAATAATAAATAAATAACGTCAGCACCAGTTAGTGGTAGAATCATGGGTTTGTTTTGATCTAAATTGCAAGCCCTGAGCTTTACTGAAATAATAAATTACCATGAGCTCCCAAACCCTTTTTCAATTAAAAACATATACATTATGCAAATAGCTGAAGTTTAAATTAACTAAAAATAAATATCAATATTTAAGCAGATACTCTTCAGGCTCTTTGAAAACAAAATAGAAATAACATCAACTGATTCATTGTTCTGATGGCTTTAAAGAGAAACCTTCTCATACATGGCCTGCTTAATTTTGACTTGACTCCAGAAGTTCGCCATCATCTGTCTTTTGAGAGAATCATCTTATGCTCTGTGGTTTTCTTCTTTGACCCAGCAGGACATAGTCCAGAGTTCCTTCTCAGTAATCCCTTCCAGGGGACCCCCGAGAGACCCATAAGTCACCTTGACATACAAACATGTTTAGAATCTCCCTAAAACAAGAAGAAATAATTTCAAATTTCCCTCCTTCCATCTGATTAATGTCATCTTTAAAAGGAGCAAGCCTATTAATTTACAGTGTCTTTGTTGGTTGCCCTAGCAACTCTCTTTAACCGCCCCTGTCCCTCAGAGTCATGCATCCTTTCGAACTTCTGAAAATTGCATATAATGTTAATTGGATTATATCTTCTAAGGATGAAATGGATAAGAACAATGTACAGAGCAAAGAAACAAAACCAGGATTGACAAATCTGTGTCCTATTTGAAACTTTTTCAGCTGGCAAGTGTATTGGAGGTTCCTTTGAGCAGTAAGGCTGTATTTTGAAAAGCAAACTGGCATTGCTAATAAAATATTCAAGGTTATGCAGAGAATGCCAACTGTCAGTCAGGGATTTAATGGCTTTGCAGCATTCTTTCGTACTCCTAACTGTTTCTTCTTGCTTCAAAACGGAAATAACTCTATATTGAAGGAATACTAATATGCATCCCAAATGTTTTACAAAGAAGATGATAAAAGATTCTTGGAGACAGGATTTTCAGTCTCAGTGTCTCTTTATGAGTTCTCTGAGCAGCCACTTCCTGCAGGAGGACGGATGGCTCTGTTTCCAGTTTCAGCTAAATGTCCTGACTGTTCAAGTGAGAAAGCATCACGTGGCTCCTGCAGCAGGTGCACTACATCATTTTATCTCTGAGCCAGAAAGTTCATGCTCTTTAAAGACAAATGGTTCACATGATATTTTTATGATTAGATCTCCAGGTCCTGTTAGAAACTGGGCCTGGAACCAAGCCTTTCCACCAGCATGGCCACAGGTAGACTTCAGGACAGCCTTTCCATCTCAGTAACCACGTGCGGTTTCTTGTCTTGGTATTTATCAAATAAGATTCCCTAGAGGGAGAACTGCATTAGTGTAGCTCACCTTTTCTTGCCAGGCCATGGATCATAAGTCACTAACTAACGGTGACTTATCTGTCCCAGGACCAGGACTCCCATCTTCCAATCAGCTGTGGTTTAGGGCCGACTAGGACTATTTGGTTAAAACCCAGGCTCTCGGGTCTATCCCGAGATAGGAGCGAGGGACAGAGGGTAGAAAAATGCCATGAAACATATCTAACACAGCCCATCATGAGCAAAACGCTGAACTACTTAATGGGGGACTAATCACATTTAAATAATCCCACCAAGGGTAGAGCCTGCAAGGCACACATACAAAAAAATAGGGATATAATCAAAATGGAGATGATATTGACACCTATATACATACTTTAATTAGATGCCCTAGGACATATAAATTTAGTTAGTGAGACTTTCTTTTTTAAGAAAGCTGGTGTATACATAATCACTTCTTTCAAAATTGGCAACAACCTCCTGACATCATTTGAGGCATAGCCTGCAGTCCTTCCTGCTTAAATATATCCCTAGACTTCATTCACTTCTCCTCCAAATGGCAACACTGCTAGACAAATTTCTAAACCAATGCAATGACATTCAAAACTATCTTTCTGTGCTGCTTGGAAATTATTTTGTTCATTCGTTCAATCAGATGGGCCAAAACATTTGCCTTCCTCAAGCCCTCCGTCAGCTCTGCGTCCTCACCCCAGAAAATGATCCTGTTCCCACAGACAGAATAGGGTGGCATTCACCTTGACATAACCTCTCAGCTTGAGTGTCTCTCCCCAAATTCTCCCAGGCACAATCACCACTTCACTTTAAAATATGGCTCTCTTTCCCGAGATTCTCCCTCTCCTCTGCTTCTGAGGAAAAGATGAACAATGCTTCTTGTCCATCACATACCCTGTTTTTTGAGTCCATCTAATCTCATTTCTGTACCTTCAATATCTTGCTCTGTACTGCTAACTCAGCCACTATAATCAGAAAGCACTATAAAACAGCTATGACAAATGAAATGTCCTTGAAATGCCCTCTTCCTTATGGGGTGACAGTTTCAGTACCTCACTGACAATAATGTAAAGCTTGGAAGAAAAAGCTAGTCATACCAAGTACATCTAGGATTTTGTAGGATAACAGGGGGTGTCATGTCACACAAGGTGGAGATTTTCACTCCGAAATATCTCCATTAAACACATCTCCTCTGCGGTCTCTCTCCTTGACCCTCAGCCACTGCATCTTGCCTTGCAACCCTCCCACTGGCAAGGGCTAGACCAGCGCTTCCTCTTTCTCCCTCTTGTGCTTTGCAGAGTTAATGTTTTTGCTCCACCATGAATGAAACATAGCCCTTCCTTTGAATCATCTTCTCATAAAAGTTCTTCCCCAAAACCTCCTCTGACCCCAGACACTAAGGACACAGCCCAGTTTCTCCAGAGAATATATGGATACATGCCCCCTCTCTTTGATTTCTAACCATGAACTTCCTCTTCATTCCCTGCAATGGATTTGTCTAATTTTATTATTTTGTATATCTTCTCAGAACCATTTTAAACCTTCCTCTTTGAGCTCTTGCCTTGGGGACGTGATCATAAAAGCAGAGCTGGAAGTCAGATAATCCTTGGTTCAAATCCAACTCTGCCACTTAAAAATTGCACAGCCTAATTTAATAACCAGCATCTCCCTTTGTGTTCTGGAATTTGGTGATAGCACTGTATTAGGTTGTTAGAAAAATAAAGTGAGTGAAAGCCTGTAAAGCCACACCATAGAGTAACTGAATCTAGTAGGAGATGAATAAGAGTCAACCCTCTCCCACCAAACGTGACAATCTTCTCTGCTAGTGTCTCCTATGTCCTCAGTGACCATTCTTACACTGTTTGCCTTTCCGGTTTTGCCTCCTCCTATCTGCTATATTTTGAGCATATTCCAAAGTCAGTTAAGAGTTGCCGAAACCGGTTTGGCTCAGTGGATAGAGCGTCGGCCTGCGGACTGAAAGGTCCCAGGTTCGATTCCGGTCAAGGGCATGTACCTGGGTTGCGGGCACATCCCCAGTGGGAGATGTGCAGGAGGCAGCTGATCGATGTTTCTCTCATCGATGTTTCTAACTCTCTATCTCTCTCCCTTCCTCTCTGTAAAAAATCAATAAAATATATTTTAAAAAAAAAGTTAAGACCTCCTACTTCCCTCTTTCCCATCTTCCCCCTCCTTTCTCTCTCTCTCTCTCTGCCTCTCTCTGAAAACTCACCAACACTATAGCTTTGATATATACAGCCATAACCTTTCTTCTATGCCTCCCTCTTCTCTTAAAATCTCCGTAAGTCTAAAAAGATATCATCTTATTTCTGAAACCTGCCCCTCTCTAGACATACTTTTCTCTATAAATGTGGCCATTATTCTAGTAAGGAAAATCACGCACCAACTTCCCCGATGCCTAGAAGGTCAAGTCCACAGTCCTTTGGGCATATCATGTCGAAGCCCTCTGCAACCAGCCTCCAGCCTTAGCTGTTCCTCCACTGAACCCCAGAAACACTAGCAAACACCGCTGCTCACCTTTGCTCTCCCAGGTCCTCTTGCCTAGAACACTCTCCATATGTCCCCCAACTTTAACTTACATCCCAAGTTCCCTCTAAGACTAGATCAACTCCCACCTCTCCCTGAATTCTTCCTCAGTTGCTCCAAACGTTCCCTGTCAATGTTTGCAGTGGTTATGGTTGATATGAACTTATTGGTATTGCTTGGTAAAGGAAAAGAGGGGCAATGCTAGAAAGAAGGAAACTTTAAATGCCCATGAAGCTGTCATATTCCTATCCACTGGGCTAGGAGCTTTCAGAACATTCCTGAGAGGTAGATACTACTGTTGCCTGTGTAATGGTTGCAGGGCTAGGAGCCTTCATATTTGTCACATTTGGAAATCATTGGATGATACTCACTTTCTCATGTGTTGTTTCCAATTCTCAAAGTCCTTGGGATAGCCTCTGCCTAAAATGTGTCATACCAGAATTATACAGCTACATGTAAGCTACTTCACTCTGTTCTTCACCATTTAGCCAAGTAAGAGGCTGGGTCTCTAACTTTAGTCCATAAAGCTGTCACTTCGATCCTCATGGACAATTTACAGTGACATGCCCATAGGCATGTCAAGAAGAAATACATATAAATGTCATAGTCAAATATTTGTTGTCAATTTATTCTGCTTTTTCTGTTGCTGCAATTTTAATGAGCACACTGCAGGCTCTCATGTGGGACCCGCTACCCATTAGAGAATGTTGCTGTATACACGAGGTAGGCGCTTGCCTGTCACAGAGGGACTTGCTGACAAAATGAAAAGTATGCCTTATTTCTTCAATGTGACAAGAGGCAATGGTGCAAACTTTTGTAAATGACTCACAAAATGGGTGCCATAACCCACTTACACTTTTTTAAAACTCAAGACCCAAAAAGAGAAAGTGAGGTTATCCCATGTTCTTTAATCACTGCAATACATTTCCTAGGTTATCCCATGTTCTCTAACCACTGCAATACATTTCCTGGGTTATCACATGTTCTCTAACCATGGAGATACATTTGCTAGGTTTTCACATGTTCTTTAATCACTGCAATATATTTCCTAGCACAGATACTGGTAGAGTTGTCTCAAAAACTGAGCTTCTCACCCTAGCTGGTTTGGCTCGGTGCATAGAGCATCGGACTGCGGACTGAAGGGTCCCAGGTTCGATT
Organism: Myotis lucifugus; assembly: GCF_000147115.1. NCBI lineage: Eukaryota > Metazoa > Chordata > Mammalia > Chiroptera > Vespertilionidae > Myotis > Myotis lucifugus. The sequence goes on from NW_005871078.1 coordinate 883,860, forward strand.
CCGGTCAAACAGGTAATGTGGCTGCCTCTGCACAGTTGGGGGTGTGCAGGAGGCAGCCAATCAATGATTCTCTCTCATCATTGATGTTTCTATCTCTCTCTCCCTCTCCCTTCCTCTCTGAAATCAATAAAAATATATTTTTTTAAAAGCAAGCTTCTTACCTTATAACAACGGGACTCTGGAGAAAAAAAAGTGATCTATAGTTCTCTCACAATTATTTATTTATACATTTTTTCTTTATCTTAGTAATTTTTGATAAAGCAACAAGAAGGTAGGTGCCAACAAGTTATTTGCTTATAAATTTACTCATTATTCACATTTATTTCTAAATTGTAGATGCTTTAAATAAACTAAAATATATGATCTGCAAAGTATACAGAAGAGAATATACAAGATACTCTGGCGATACAGTGAACAAAAATGCTGAAGAGCAGGCTGAACAGCAGAATCCACACGTCTACAGAGCTCAGAATATGCTTGCTTCGTACCCACAATGCAGTTAACTGCAATAATTATATGTACATTAAAGAAACCACTTTCCTCCCAAAGAAGAAACACTTTCAGAATGAATGTACCTATATGGGTATTTTTTTTTAAATCACCATGGCAACTTTTATTCTTTCAGTATATGAACCTGTTAATAGTTTGAAACAATATTAAGGAAGACATATCCTGAAAATAACATGTAGTGTTTGGTTCATTTTTAAACTGATACTGCAGAAAAATACAAAACCCTGAGGAAATGATCACATTGGCATTCAGAGCTTAGAAAAACGGATCCAGGTAATGTCACCTACCAAGGCCTTTCTGGGTAACACCTGGTGACACAGCTCTCTGTTGTGATTACAGAGCATCGCGTTCAGCTGGAAAATATAGGCTTCAGGTTTTGTCCTACTGATCTGACTATCTCTTGTTGTGTAAGTGAGCTTTCATTTGTGACTAGAGGCTGCTGAGGTTCTTAGAGAATATATTACTTTGAGTAAGTTAAATTGCCCAGTATCTATGTCAATAACAAGTATGCTGATTGACCCAGAAAATAGCATCTCTATTTCCTACACCACTATGTGGTTGGTTTTCTCCAAATTTAATATTGAATAATAATAAATAATGAAACACAGCTGCTCCCAAATGGCTTCTCATCAACATAACTGGAATAAAAGAAATGTTTCAGCAATGATTTACTTTTGCATGGAATAACGTCAGTTAAATAAAATCGGAAAACTGGTGAGATCCTGACGCTGTGCATTGAAGCCTGTATCGGCATTAAGGAGACCGGTCAGCGTCGTTTAAACACAGACACCATTTAATGCCAAAGGAATCAACTTTCTGTGAGCTTTGTTAGCCAATTGTATCCTGACGTATATTTTGTATTTCTATTTCTAAATAAGTAAATCAAGGAACAGAGAAGTATAGGGCTTTCCCCACATCACATAGCTCACCAGGGACAGAATCAGGGCCCAAACACAGAGCTCAAGACACTCTGAACAGTGTTGTTTTTGCCTTTGATCATTTCAGTTGCAATTGGCATCTTGTTTTTAGATCAGTTTTCTAATCTCTCAGCTGGCCATGTGCTTCCTATCTTTTTATCCAAAACACTTAATCATAGCAGTGACTTTTCATGACAATTTTCTCTCAGGACCCCTGTGACATTATCTGCCACTGTGTGCTGAGGGGGAAAAACCTTGTACTTGCAATCAGAGATATGTCCTATAAACTTGCAGTTTTGATATCTCCCGTTATCTCCTCATAGCGCTTATTCCCAGCCTGTCATTATCTCGTGTACTTGTATAGCATTTGCCTCCCCCTAGAAGTTCATTAAGAGCAGGACATATATCTGTATTGTTTAAGCATCAGTCTCCAGAATTTAGCAGGATTATAAGTGGCACACAGTAGGTGACCAAGAAATTTTTGTTGAATAAATGATAAATTCAGAAGACACTTTTTTTCTTTATTGATTAAGGTATTGCATATGTGTCCTTATCCCCCATCGCCCCCTCCAGCCACCCCCCCCCCACTCATGCCCTTACCCCCCTGTTATCTCTGTCCATTGGTTAGGCCTATATGCTTGCATATAAGTCCTTTGGTTGATCTCTCCCCCTTACCTCCACCCTCCCCTACCTTCCCTCCGAGGCCCGACGGTCGATCAATGCCTCTCCATCTCTGGATCTATTTTTGTTCATCAGTTTATGTTGTTCATTATATTCCATAAATGAGTGAGACCATGTGATATTTATCTTTCATTGACTGGCTTATTTTGCTTAGCATAATGCTCTCCAGTTCCATCCATGTTGTTGCAAATGGTAATAATTCCTTCTTTTTTACCGCAGTATAGTATTCCATTGTGTAGATGTACCACAGTTTTTTAATCCACTCCTCTGGTGATGGGCACTTAGGCTGTTTACAAATCTTAGCTATGGTGAATTGTGCCGCTATGAACATTGGGGTGCATATATCCTTTCTGATTGGTGTTTCTAGTTTCTTGGGATATACTCCTACTCTCTTTACAACGTGAAAATTTAGCTGCACAGCTTACTTTTATCATGCAAGTTAGAGTTCACAAAACATAGTCAGAATCCTAGATTAAACTCTCCAAAGTAAAATATAACTTTTTAAGCCACATAAATGAAAGACAGTCATCATTTAAAGTAACTTCCTTCAAAAAAAACCCTAGTCACCAAGAGGGTTGAGGTCTGAGGCGTCCTTCCAGGGAGTCTGGGGTAACTCACAGGCAGCAGGTTTGCTTTGATCAGAGCTTTAGCCCCCATTTCCCTGCCCTGCAGAGTGGTGCCTGCTCACGGCTGCTCTGCTAGCAGCTTGTGCCGGCCTTAAGGTGAACCAGAGTCTTACTTCACAGATGACTTACATGAGGCTGCTGTTTCTCAGACCTTAAAATGGTGTTGCGGGATGCACTTTATACCCCCAGTTCTGAAGGAAATTCACGCCCACACACAAAATAGAGGGTGTCCCCCAAAATGTATACACACTCTCTGAATAACTATAAAGGCAGTGTTTATTAAAATACATTTCCTTTTCCAAACTGGGCTATCAGCTTTTAAAGTGTGTATACATTTATGGGGGACACCCTGTATGTGGCTTCCTTCTCGTCTCGGATTCCTGGATCAGGAAATTTAGAAAGGCAATATGTGTTGAGTTCAGATTCCAAAGCCATACTACCTGGGTTTAATTCAAGGATCCAACACTTATAATAGTGAAAACAAGCAAGTTATAAAACCTCTCTCTGTGCCTCAGTTTGTTCATCTGTAAAATTGGGATCATAATATAGCCTGTCCTACAGTTATTATACCACATATATATGTTACATACATATAAATGCCTATTATATAGTGTTAAAAATATACACACACACACACACACACACACACACACACACACACATACACACACACACATCACTTGGCACAGTGACCGGCAGACAATGTTACTTGTTTTTGTTGTTAACAGGCCGAATAAAAAATCCATTGTTCATTTTTCCTCCTATGTCACCCACTTTTCCACAGAAGTTCTTTAAGTATAATTGATGTTTAAATACAAAAGAGAAAGTCAAGCTCAAGTCCCTGCCATCTGCTAAAGTTTCCACACACTTTCTCAAAGCCGTATTCTAACACCCACAACTGCTATTAACATGGCAAAATTCCTTCCAACTCTCGGTTCAAGCAAATATAAGACTCTAAAACAAACTCTAGAGAAGAGATTAAAATGTAAACTATAATGCTAATTCAACCAATGAGAAAGTTTTTGTCTGGAACACCTTCTCGACATGGCATAAACAAGTGATTTGAGAAGAGAGGTTTGAAAAGGGTGGCAATTTCCCCCTTCACTGATCCTAGGGAGAAAATCACTGGGACATTACAAAAAGCAATTGTTAATTTATTTTTTAAAATGCTTATAAATGTATATATGTGCATATAATTCCATGTCACCCTATCTTAAAATCATGACTGCTGTGAAATTAGATATAAGGATCATATTATGACTTTGTTTTAAAAACTTGAAAGCTGGAAAGTTAAAAGTATAATAAATGTATATAATTTTTGCTATAAAAATACAAAAAATTGCTCTAACCTTTTAATAATTAAATTGCATACTATATTTACCATATTAAAGAAATGGAAAATAATCATAACATGCTAAATGAAAGAGCAGGAAGAAGAGGTACAGCCGGACAAAACTTTTGCTTAAAGAGGAAGTGTGCATATCTTATTTAAAGTACATTTACCTTGCACTCAATATGTTCCAGACACTGTTCTAAGCAATTTATAAGCATTACCTAACTTAATCTTCATATTAATTCTATAAGGAAGTTGATATTATTGTTGTTACCACTTTACACATGACAAAAATCAAGGCACAGGGAGGGAGGCACACCTGCATGATGTCACACAGCTGGTAAGTGGACGTGCTGGGATTTGAACTCTAGGATCCTGGCTTCAGAGTCCATGCTCTTACTTGCTAATAGTGTTTTTTCTAAGGTAGATGTTGGAGTATCCATATTTTAAAAATGTTTTACACTGACTTGGTATTATTTTTGTTATAATCAGAGTGATTTGGGGTGTGTGGTAGGGAGTATACACTGACAATAAGGTGGTGAAGGCCTAGGGCGGGGGCTGGAGGTGGGCTAGAAGAGGTCAATGTGGGAAAAAGGAGGACATGTGTAATACTTTCAACAATAAAGATTATTAAAAAAAGAATTCTTAACAGTATTACTAAGGCTGGATAACTATTCCCAAAAGCTAAATGTTTGTACTTTACTAATGGTGTATTGACTTTCATGAAAAACATCATAAATATCTATATATATAAAAGCCAAGCGACCAGAACACCGGAACGACTGGAACAACTGGTTGATTTGACAGGAACTGCAGCCTGATTGGCCCCCCGACCCCGATCGGGGGCGTGGCTGGCTAGCCAACCACCCACAGCCCCTCCCCCCCCACCAGCCCTGCCCCCGATTGCCCCCCTACCCCAATCAGAGCGGGCCGACCAGACCCCACCCGTGCACAAATTCATGCACGGGGCCTCTAGTAAATAATAAATAGAAATATACAAAAATTTTATTTAATACAAAGTTTTGTCTAATCTAAATTTCCTGTCTCTACTTAGCTTTAACAGAGTAAGTTTGCTGCTAACTACACAGGATTTTTAAAAATAGAAGTAGAAATTGCATTACTGATTTATACCTTCCTCATTCAAAGTTGTTTTCTATGTTATCAGTTTGAATTTGAATCATCCAATTGTGTACTTATAATAAACAGAATAATAAACTTGTAGCTCTCCAATAAAGGTCAGAGTAGGATTAGCAGCTTATAGCCATGGCTAGTCTGTGTACACTGCTGGTATTTGGAGCATGCACATTATTTTTTGGATAATAAGACAAGTCTACATGAACTATCCTAATGCTATCTATGAGAAAATATCATTCATTGCACAACCTAACTCATAAGACTAAATGCTAAAGAAAAATTGTGCTCAAGTGAAAACAAGGTACTTCTGATATTTAAAATATATTTGGCATAGAATTCCAAAGTTTTGAAATTTTATTTATATATATTTGAAATATGCCATATGTTTTTAAGATAACCTCTCCATGCAGCTTTCACAATGATACTAACCAACACTTTGACACAGTTCAGTTGAATTTCAAACTTGATGTTCATATATTCAGGGAGATTTGCCAGAAAATCAATTTCCAGATTATGGAAAAGAGCAGCCTTTCAAGAAGTCTCAACTTGATCCTAAGGTGTTTTTCAAATTCAAAGCATTTCAATTCCCTGAAACATCTCTGAAAATTTACAAATCACTAGATAAATTATTCCTTTCCAATCCTGGATTAAGATTTATAGGCATGTAGATTCTTTCTACATACAAACCTTTCAAAATAGAAAAATATCTTTCTCAATATATGTCATCGCTCTCAAGGTTTGGGTACCCAGGGGATTTCCATTCAAATTAGTTCACCAGAGGCAAGACCTTCATAGTGTTTACAGCTGACATTAAAAATATGTCACTAGCTATTAGGGATGCAATTTTTCAACACGGCCTTTGATCTGCTTCATTTCCTTGCCCTTATAATTATCATACTTGGATCATTCCAAGAACATTTAAAGTGATCCCGCCCACATTTAAAGGTCCTACTTGTTCTTCATAAATCAGTATTTATGTCAGCAGTTCTGCTGCACTTTCACTGGGGTCACAGGATGTTAAATGGGATTCTTCAGGTCTCAATTTTTAGCTGCAACCCGTAGACAAAACGTACCAACTATTCCCAAGGTCCAAGGAGTTAACTGGTATAATAAAAAATATATATTTGGTCTTTGTCCCAGGTTTCAAGCAGAGCTTCAAAAAATCCTTGGAATTTCCTAAGTGACAGGAGTATCTCATTTTTCATACAAGCCCCCTGGAAGCATACCAGAGTTTATACTAGTCACATGTCTCATCAGGAATGTGAGGGGGCAACTACATAGCTTCAGGGTGAAGAGGCTGGTTGCCCCCCAGATCAACCACATGATTAGAGAGTTAGAACTTGCAGCCCAACCCCCCAACCTCAAGGGAAGGGAAGGGAACTAGAGATTGAGTTCAATCACATGGCCAATGAGTTGATCTAATCAATAATGCCAATGTAATAAGACATAGATAATAACTCTCAACAGTGAGTCTTGAACATCCTCCTGGTTGGTGAACATCCTGATGTGCTGGGCAGGTGGCATGCCCAGAGAGGCACGGCAGCTCTGCACCCAGGACCCTTCCAGACCCACAGCCCTAAGTTAACTCTATCTTGCTGTTCATTTGTAACCTTTATAATAAAATAGTCATTATAGGTATAGTGCTTTTCTGCATTCTGTGTCATTCTAATACATTTTTGAACCTGAAGGGGGATTGTGGAAACCCCCGAATTTGTAGCCAAGTTGGACAGAAGTGCAGGCAGCATAGGGACCCAGAACCTGTGGCTCCCATGGGAAATGAGAGCAGTCATGTGGGACTGGGACCCTTAACCTGTGGAGTGTTCACTCACCCAGATGGTTAGTTGCAGAACTGAACTAATTTGCAGGAGACCCAGTCAGTGTCAGAGACCTTCCAGGGCAGTTGCTTAGAAACTCTTTTGCAACCCTGACCTGGTCACCCTCCTCTGGGGTCAGACAGACTGAGAGGAGAGGCTTTTGGGGGCAAGGAGGGATATCAGTGAACCTTAAGCCCAGGGAAAATGCTATCAGAGATTCACGTGAGCGTTCTAGAACTAAGTTGATACACTAGGCTGTGTTTGGTCTATACCTGGGAAATCCAAAGAAGAGACACCTAATTTGACAGCCTTACCAAGAGTGGACCCTGCTCCTGGGACAGGCCACAGTCACAGAATGTGTTGAGCCAAAGATGTGGTTTCCCCTGGGTCAGATGTGGGTGACACTTGAGAGGGCTAGCAGGAGTGGTCTTCGATTCTGGACAAGAGGGAGCTTGGGTCGGGGTGGAGATATCAGCAGTGTCTGGGGAATGAGGGTAGAATCATAAATCAGAAGAGATTTACTTAACCACATCAAGGGAACTGCAGGGGAGGGATTCTCAGCAACACTGCAGGAGGGTCTCCAAGGAACCCACAAAAGCCCCCACACCTGCCTGGAGAGTCCTAGCAGGGCTGACCATGACGGTTACCATCAATTATGACTTTTCCTGCCCCTGACCTCTTCCTTTGCTGGGGGAGTCAGAAGCAGCCTAGAAAACTTGAGAAAGAAGTCAGAGGCAACCCCACAGCCTAGTTCCCAAAGCCAGCCTGAAGCAGCCTGAGTCAGGAGGAAAGGGGCTCTAACTAAGTGCATTAGGAAGTTTGATTATGACCCTGAACTGGACTGAAGCTGCTTCAGGGAGAATGAGAAGTAACCAAATGAATTTTTTATTTATTTATTTATTTATTTATTTATTTGCCTAAAACAGTGGTTCTCAACCTTCTGGCCCTTTAAATACAGTTCCTCATGTTGTGACCCAACCATAAAATTATTTTCGTTGCTACTTCATAACTGTAATGTTGCTACTGTTATGAATCGTAACATAAATATCTGATATGCAGGATGGTCTTAGGCGACCCCTGTGAAAGGGTCGTTCGACCGCCAAAGGGGTCGCGACCCACAGGTTGAGAACCGCTGGCCTAAAAGATGCCAGAAAAGTCATTAGGTCCCATAGAACTGTTGCTAAAAATACCTAGAATATTTTGAAGAAACTAATTGTTCAATGAGGTTATCTGCTAGAACTTTACCAACATTGCTAATATTTACTGAGTCATATTATGTGCTACACTCATGTAAACTATAAGATAACTCTATGAACTGTAGGTACTGCTATTACCTCCTTTGCATTTGTATTTGATGCAGAAACTGAAACTTAGATAAATGAAATAACTTACCAACACTGTCCACCTACTTAGGGCCAAAGCTGGTATCTGATCCCAGACAGGTCTCTTTGATAGCAGACAGCAAGTGCTCTTATTTAATGTACCGTGTTGACTTGCCAATTGAATTTAGGTTTTTAAGAACCTATTGACCAAATGTATAATGATGAAGCCCACAGCATTCCCTTTATGGCTGCTACAATATACTCAGGCCCATTTGCTACTCCAATAAGCGTGCTGCATGTGGGACTTGGCCATCAGGTACTAATGCCTCCACATTGTCTTCACCTCTGTCTCACAACTGTCCTCACTCACACAGTCATTAGGATACCATTTTATGCATCATAAGTTCTTTATCAAGATATGATTTTGGCCAGCCCATGTTGCTCAGTGCTTGAGCTTTGACCCATGAACCAAGAGGTCCCTTGTTCAATTCCCAGTCAGTGCATATGCCTGGGTTGCGGGCTCAATCACCAGTAGGGGGTGTGCAGGAGGCAGCTGATTGATGTTTCTCTCTCATTGATGTTTTCATCTCTCTATCCCTCTCCCTCTCCCTAAAATCAATAAAAAATATATTTTTAAAAAATATATAATATGACTTCCATTGTCAAACAACCTGATCATGGCAAATCTAAAGAGATGTCTCTAAATGATTACCTGATTTACCTCTTGACAGGAGAGGAAATATTTAATGAAGGAACACATAATGTACAATTTTCCTCTTACAACATTAGTCCTGCCAGAGCCTAGTTTTACAATACTTTTTAATTATATACCTCTAGGCTTCAAATATATTTTATTACTCATTTATTCTTGAGAAATGAAAGGAAGTCTGACATTTCTTGCATATATGCATAGCATAGTATTTGTTATGGTTGTTCGTTAATACAGATGTGGATATTATCTGCTATCATCATCATCATCATTATTATTAGTATCCTCCCTCCAGCATCAAATTGTCATGGCTACAGTGAGCTGGGTGGAGGGTTTGTAACACCTCTGACATTTCACAAGATTGATCATATTTTGAGACTGCAAGTTCCCCTCAGGACATCAAGGGCACCCATCTATATATCCATGTACATTTCCTTCGCCATTTCTGAGCTCCTACCCTGAACTTTACATGCAGTCTGCGACACACTAGGGAACCCTTCAAAATGAATGACTCCCTGGTATATAACACATAAAAGGGATTATTATTGTTGTCTTCAATTATCTCAAATCCCAAGAATCATAATAAATGAAGCCTCGGGAATAATGAAATAATAAATTTTCATTTAGAAGAAGCTGCATCTAAATATCCTTAACATATGCCATCACTCTCAGTCCTAAACTTCCTAGGACATGGGTGACATTGCCCTTGAATGTCCTTGGGGCTGTCAGTAAGATTAAATCTTCATTCCTTACTGATGTAAATTCTTAACTCAAGGGAATATAAGACATTCATTATGAAACAAAAGGTGACAGATGAAAATGGTTTAAGAAATCACTCTTTAAAACTGTTAGAAATAGATCTCTAAATGGTTCTCTTACCAGATTGAAAGTTCCTTGCAATCGTGTACCTAATAAGCACAACACCTTAAATATGCTTGTTTCAATAATATTTTATTTTAAAATGATTTTAAAAGAAGAGATGGAAACACATTTAGAGAGACACAGACAGCGACAAAGACAAGGAGCAGAGAGAGCATCAGAAAAGAGCTCCATGAATTTCTCAACAACACAGTGCCTAGAAGGTTTTACACCTGAAGTCTGACCTGCAGGAAGCTCTACCTTTGGAAAAGTCCCACCCAGCAAACACTGTGGTCTGGATTCCCTGCTACTCAGCACCTTTGTTCTTCTGCTGGGTTCCTAGTTCTCCACTGGTCCCCACTCTTCCCTCCAACTGCACACCTCAAGTTCCTTCATTTGGCATCAGAACTGTGAACTACCAATTGTTTCGCCTTACCTGCCTCTCCACCCGCCTGGTTGATCAAGTATTGACTATAGTTAGCTTATCTGTAAAATTTGTCAAATAAAATAATACGTTATTACTCACTGAGCATTGATCATTATGTGCTCTGGGAAAGTTGTTATTTGCAAGGTGGCAAAATCTAAAGATCAGTCCTTTGGCCTTTCTTTCTAGTTGAAAAACCATTAATCCAGCCTTTCATTTTAAGGGCACAAAGGATCAAATGTTTGATGGTGTTTTTTTTAATGGTTTGGATATATTTAAAATATATTTTGTTTCATTTTTCTTTATGTTTTCCAAAGCCTTAATATTTTCTTATATATCATCTAATTTTTGAACACAATGCTTTGATGAATCCCTTAAAATATCAAAAATATTAGGTATTCATATAGCTTTCCTACTATGAACTCCTCATAACAATTTATTAAACTATAATCTTTTCTTTTTATTTAGTTCTTCAAAGTATACTCTGAATATGTATTGTGGATAAAATAAGATTTTATAGACAATTTGTAATTTTAGATTAATGATTTTTGTAAAGTAATGAAAATTGTCATTATCTTCTACATAAATACACATAAACTGGTCTCCTAGTACTTGTACATAACTCATCACATTCAGGGAAATAAACACATGGGTAAAGACTAACCCAAGGATTCTTTAACTACCATTAAAACCAGAGTGAAATTACCCATTGTTTAATATATATTTCTAATATCAGCCATGCAAACATCAGGAATGTGCTATGAGCTGTAGAGAATGCAATGACAAACATCATTAAATGCCACTCCTATGAATTACTAATTTGTTATAATACTATCTGTTTCTAAAAGTTTTCTTTTTCTGAGAGAAATACCCTGAACATAGCGTGCTTATATTTCTTATGCTCTGAATGTTAGCATGTCCATAGCCATTGACGGCTAGTGTGACAAAACACATCACACTGTCTTGGCCAATTGGTATTACTCCACCAGCCTACAAATTTTGTCAGCTAGTGAGCACACTACTCCACTAGAGTTGAATCTGCTCTGAAATATGTGTTCTTTCTTTAGCTGTGACCTCTATTTTTGCCCTGTATTTTATGCAAGGAAAACAGTTTTGATCCATAATAGCTGAAAAAAAGATTTGCAAGTTGTAGCATATGCCAAAATTTGTCCGATTCAGCAAAGCTCTTATAGATATGTATAAGAATATGCATAGCCTAACCAATGGACACAGACAACAGGGGGGTGAGGGCATGAGTGGGGGGGGGGGCAATGGGGAGATATAAATAGTTTAAAATTTTCAATCGTGGTTAACATTACTAAAAAAACTATTCAAATTGACAATATTGTTCAACTAGTTTATTGCCAATAAGGTAGTGTTAGATGTGTTATAAATGTCAAAAAGAAACTGGATTTTTGAAGGTTTGACTAAAAGAAAAATCTCATTAATAATTTTTATATTGATTACATTGACATGATAATATTTTGGTTATGTTGGGTTGAATAAAATATATTGTTAGGTTAAAAAATAATATGAATAACTTTTTATGTATATAATAAAAAATAAAAATAAATATTAATGAACTAAATATTTATCTCAAAAAGTTATAAAACTAACAGTAAAATAAATGCAAAGAAAGTGGGAAAATAAATATGAACATAGAGGTTGAAATTAAAGAAATAGAAAATAAAGAAAAATTAGAGAAGATCAACAAAGAAAAAGTTGTGTTTTTGGACCAATAGAGGATAATAGAGGAAAAACAAAAGTAATAATGTTAGGATGGAAAGGGACATCATTCATTGTAAAAATCTATAAATATTAAAATTACAAGAGAGCATTAGAACATTTATGATAACGAACTTGAAATGTAAATAACATTAATACATTTATAGAATAATAAAACAAAACTTACACAAGGGAAAAAATTCAATAGTCATATAGCAACTAAAGAAATTAACCTGTAATTTTAAAAATTTCTCCAACAAAAGTTCAAGCCCAGATAGCTTCCTTGGGAAATACCAGTCATTGAAAGAAAACAAGAATAATAAAGCCAACTTTATACACACTCTTCCAAAGAATAGATAAAGAGGGAACTTCTCTTACTTATTTTGGTCAGCAAACCTTGATACTGAATTCTGACAAGAAATTGATACAAAAGAAAAATTAGAAGTTACTTTCACCTGTGGACAAAAATCCTAAACAAAATATCAGCCAACCATGTCCACTAATAAATATGATAAATTATAACCTTGATCATTTGGGATTTTTCCCTAAAGGCCTACCACTTGGCTTTTATAGTCTACAATCATGTCAGTAAGGGATTAGTACAGACAACGCCTATGGGCTAGGAAAAGTAGTAAACTCCTGAATGAAGCAAGAATCTTGACAAACTAATACCCTCTACAAATTAATGAACTAGAAAATAAGATACATCCTGTAGAAGAAAATGAGAGAAAATATACCTATTTGTCTTGAATATAGATGAAGGTGAGGGAATTGGGGACTGATTTCCCAATAGTTTTGTGGTTAAAGAAAAAAAAAAGAAGAAGAACAAGCCAAGATATCAATATCAGTAATCCCAGGCTGCTAGAGGCTACAGTTATGAATGAATCAAACTCATGTTTTCTCAGCAGTAAAGCACTATTAATGCAAAACTCAAAGAATTCCTAGATAAACTGTCATGGATTATAAGTTCAGTTGCATGTATTATAATAACATGGGGAAGTACGAAACTAGAATACAGAAATAGCAGAAAACAACAAAATCAGGCAAAGATTATTGACGTTGCAGTTAGCATATAATCAATATAAAATAATTGTTTAATAATATTTGAAGAAAAATTTTAAATATATTAAGAAATTATTTAAAATAAATAAATAAACCCTAGCAAATTTCCAAAAAAAAAAAAAGAATTTTAGGAACTGAAAACTATAATTTCAGGGTTTTTTGGGGAGGAGCATAGGTGATAAAAGGGAAATTATGCATAGTTAAAAGAAGAACTGGTGAAATGGACTATAAATATGAAGATATTACTCAGAGGTAGGTAGTAAAGAAGCTTAATTATGGTCATAAAATATTGCTTGAATGATACAGATTCCATGAAATTTTCTGAGATTTGTTTTATAGCTAACCAATTAAATAGCCAATTTTATAAATATTTAATGTGACTCAAGAATACTACATATTCTTAAATTATTAAATGAAATGCAATGTTTTCTTCCATAGTTCTAGTGGCTAATTACATAGTTCACATACATCTATTTTTTTATTTACGTTTTTTTCCATTTCTCCTTTTACTTCTGTTAACCATTGCTCTCTCTAGTTTGCCACTATGTTATTAAATATGTCACAAAATATTCCTGGCAAGTTGAATAGTTTCTGTATAGTATTTGCTCATCTCAATAGATATAAAGTAATTATATCAATTTAACATTCAATCATGAAAAAAAAGAACTTCTTATCTAACTATGAGTAAAAGAAAACTTTTGCCAAACCAAGAAGATACAAAAAGCAACAAAATCTTAAAGCACTCATTGAAAATCAGAAGCAAGACAAGAAAATTTTCTATTACCACTAAAATTTAATATTGTATGAGAGATGCATGCAATAACACAGCAATATGATATAACATATAAAAAGATTGGAACTGAAGAGATACTGTCATTTATAGGTACAATTATCTACAAAGAAACCTACAAAGTACACATATTATTATTGAAATTATGAACAGGTTTTAGCCAGTTTATCAGATATAAGGACATCACATAAAACTTAATTGCATTCCTACACACCAGCAAGAAATTGTTAGAAATTATAATTTTAAAAATCAATAAAAGATATTTAGAACAGTCACAAAAATATAAAGAACTAGACAGTGGTATGTAGCTGGCTGGTACAGCTTGCAAGGGCTCATTGTTAAATTTTCAAGAATTGTGCAAGCAATTTGTAAAATACAAATATTATAAAAATTAAATTATATAAACTTACAATCAAATATCTAATTATGTTATTACAATTTACAGTGATTTGTGTTCTTGAGTCTATTTACACACATTATTTCTGTTTGGTGGGACTACTTTACAATGGTGTGCGACTCCACATTTCTTCTAACTTTGTATTCAATTTAGTAGCTTGAAATTGGCCATAGCAGGAGAATTTACACCATGGAAATTAGCAAACTCTACAAATCATTCACCTTTTCTCCTTCCCCAGAGAGCCTATTGTTAAACATTTACCAGCACATCACTAAACCAATAAATAGATCTACCAAAATATGTAAAATATCTATGTGGAGATTATAAAAATTAATTTATTGAGTACCTAGTATGTGTGAGGCAATATTCCAGCAAGTAATCAAAGAAATACAAAATTGCTCTCACATAATATATCAAGGAGAAACAACATGTACTATGGGGCTAAGATCTATGGGTGTAAAGTAAAGTTGTCCAGGAGAGGATAGGGGTTATAATTTTAAGTAGCTGAACAGGAAAGACCTCACTGAGGAGTCACTTGATTAAAAACCAGAATAAAGAAAGCAAAATAAATAAATAATAGAAGAGTGTAGCACATTCAAGCGTTACAACCTCAACATTTGAAAGTCATAATTTTACCACAAATTTGCAGTGCCAATCAAAATCCCAAAAGTTTTTGATAGAACTTGACAATCTAATTCTAAAATTTATCAAAATAAGCAAAGATCCAAGAATAGTCAAATTTCCTGAAAAGGGGTAAAGTTGAGAGCTCCAATCTTATTAATATTTATTATAAAGTTATAGTAATTAAGATAACGTGGCATCAGTACAGAGATAAAACAGAGAATCTAGAAATAAACCCTCACAAATTTGTAAAATTGATCTATTCCAGAGATAGCATTAGAGATCAGCTGGGGAGGGTAAGGGGGCCTAGCTAGTACAACTAGTGCCTAGACCAGTGATGGCGAACCTTTTGAGCTCGGCGTGTTAGCATTTTGAAAAACCCTAACTTAACTCTGGTGCCATGTCACATATAGAAATTTTTTGATATTTGCAACCATAGTAAAACAAAGACTTATATTTTCGATATTTATTTTATATATTTAAATGCCATTTAACAAAGAAAAATCAACCAAAAAAATGAGTTCGCATGTCACCTCTGACACGCATGTCATAGGTTCGCCATCACTGGCCTAGACAAAGAGTTATCTCTATTTAAAAACAAAACAAGAAAAAGCAAGTTTGACTATATTTCACACCACACATAAAATTAATTTCAAATGGAATAAGAGTAAAAAAGCCAAACTTTCAAACATTTAGAAGAAAATAGGAGAATATCTTCATGATCTCAGTTTACAGAATTTCTTAAACAAGAAACATAAACACATGATTTGTGGAGAAAAGTGGTTGTTAAATTCAACTACATTAAAATTAGAAACTTGTGTTCATCAAAAGAACCACCAATGAAATGACAAACAAGCCACAATACAATTATGTGAAAATTGGGATTTGTTTGAGGGGTTGGGATGGATTGTGGGCAGAGATATGGATAAAATCCGAGGAACCATGTAAGCGAAGAGATTGATACTGTTACAGCTAGGGAACGGGTCCCCAGGGTTCAGAGTGCTATTCTTTCTACTTTTGTACATGTCTGAAACGTTTCATTATAAAAAAAAATCTAAAAGGCCACAAATTTGGAGAAATTATTAATGACCCATATACCTAGAAAAAAAACTTTAACATCCAAAGCATTTGAAGAACTCATAAAAATTTAATAAGAAAAAAAAAAGAATATAATGGGGGAAAAGAGGAGGCAACAGATATGAATATGTTTTTCACATAAGCGTATGAAAAGATATTCAGTCTCATCTACAATCAAGGAAATTAAACCACAATGAGTTATCATCTTATACCTCCCAGATGGGCAAAAATTTAAAAGTTTGATGAGAATGTGAATGAATAAGAACTGATCTCAGCTGATATGAATGTAAATTGGCATAGCCAATTTGGAGAATCGTTTGGCATTGTCTAACAAAGTGGAGGTGCCCGTAACCTACAAACCTACAATTTGAAACCGAGTAATATTTGCTATTTGTTTATATGTACACAAAGAGACATGTACAAGAATATTCTTAACAACAATGTTCAAAATGGCAAAAACAATTGCCAACAACCAAAATTTCCACTGAGAACAGAAAGGACAAATTATTTGTGGTATTTTTCTTCAAAATAATACAGCAGTGCAAATGAATAATCCTTAGTCATAACCAAGAACATTGATATATCTCATAAAAATAAAGTTGAATGAAAAGAGCAAGTCTAGGCAATATATAGGGTGGGGCAAAAGTAGGTTTACAGTTGTAGGTACAAGAAACATGGAGTTTATTCTTGTGTTATTATTTACTAGAGGCCCGATGCACAAACATTTGTGCACTTGGGGGGGTCCCTCAGCCTGGCCTGTGCCCTCTGGCAGTCTGGAACCCCTCAGGGGATGACCACCTGCTGGCTTAGGCCTGCTCCCTGGGGGATCAGGCCCAAGCTGGCAGTCAGACACCCCTTTGGCAGCCCAGCAGCCCTTGGGGGATGTCCACTTGCCAGTGGGGAGCAGGCCTAAGCTGCAGTTGGACATCCTTAGCATTGCTGAGGAGGCAGGAGAGGCTCCCACCACCACCGCTATACTGGCAGCCAGCAGCCTGGCTTGTGGCTGAGCAGAGCTCCCCCTGTGGGAGCGCACTGACCACCAGGGGGCAGCTCCTGCATTGAGCGTCTGCTCCCTGGTGGTCAGTGTGTGTCATAGTGACCAGTCATTCTCAGTCATTCTGCTGTTAGGGTCAATTTGCATATTATCCTTTTATTATATAGGATAGAGGCCTGCTGCATGGGTGGGGGCCGGCTGGTTTGCCCTGAAGGGTGTCCCGGATCAGGGTGGGGGCTCTGCTGGAGTGCCTGGCCAGGCTGGGTGAGGTGCTGATGGCTGTTTGCAGCTAACCGCAGCCCCTTCAGGTAGTAGCCCCTGGGGTGCCTGGCCAGCCTGGGTGAGGGGCTGAGGGTCGTTTTCAGGCTGCCACACCCCCTTCAG
>NW_005871078.1:901691-937113 GCF_000147115.1 Myotis lucifugus
AACTTTGTTGCCTTTAGCAGAGGCTACAGCCGGCCAGGGCAGGCGGGAAGCTTGGCTTCCTCCATCGCCGGGGCAACCAAGCCTCCTGCTTGCTCCAGCTCCATGGCTGCCTGCTGCCATCTTGGTTGGGTTAATTTGCATATAGTCGTTCTGATTGGCTTGTGGGTGTGGCTTGTGGGCATGGCTTGTGAGTGTAGCAGAGCTACAGTCAATTTGCATGTTTCTCTTTTATTAGATAAGATTAACTAGGAGCCACGCGGCACCACCCACTCACTTGCATCCCTGCCTTGTCACCCGAACCTGTCCACACAGAGCTCCAGCACACCTGGACCAGCCCCCAAACCCTTTGGCCTTCTCTGGCTGCTTCAAGCCCCAACCTCAGTCCTTCCAGTCGCCTCGGGCTGGTCCCGCCTTCTCTGGGCGCCTCCCCGCTTCCTCCCCTCCCCACCCTCCCACCCCCAACTCATCCCCTACCCCACCCTCCCCACCCCCTGTCTCCAGAGCAATGGGGCAGCTCTGCCCCGTCGTGGTGCCAGAGGAGAGTGTGGAAGTCTCCCGCCTGTGCGCTATGCTCCTTCCCCTAGCAGGTAGGCTGCGGGGCACTCAGAGTGCGAGTGGTGGGTGGTGAAGGACTGGTGAGGGGGGCGCTATGGGCTCTCACCCCAGCCCTCCCTGTCACGGGATAGTCCCACCTCCTCCAGGCACCTCCCCGCTTCTGCCCCATCTCCTGAGTAACACCCCAGCTAATATGCTAATGACCTGGTCGTTACCTGTTATGGCGTCCTGCTCATTAGCATATTAGCTCTTTATTAGTATAGATTATTGTGTTATTTTCCACACAAACCACTGTAAAGCTACTTTTTCCTCACCTTGTATATTTGTATGGTTCTATTTATATTAAGTTCCAGAAATGCAAAAATAAGTAATATATTAATTAAAATGCATTTACATGTGATAAAATATGAAGGAAAGCAAAAGGTTATAAACACATAATTCATTATAGGAGATCAGAGAGATGCCCAGAGAGGGCTTCAGGATATGGCTAAGGTTCTTTTGCTTAAACTGAGTGGTGGTTGGAGGGTTATCCCTTTCATTATTATTCCTTAAACTTAAAAATATTTTACATACTCCTTCTTACATAGGATATATTTCATAATACATATATTGCTTCTTTAAAAGTTAATGTACATAACAATTTGGAGGGGAGAGCTTTTTTACTGCAAAGTGACATGATAGCCTCTGAGAACTGTAAAGATTCCGATTACCTAGAAATTTCTACCATATAACCATGTTATTAGCACCCAAAACCTGTGTAGACAGCACAGAGTGAAACCTCAGAGAGCAAACAGCTTGGTAACACTCAGTGAGAGCGAATGGGACAGGTCCTTCCATACTGAAGTAAAACACCTGCCCTGTCCTTCATTCAGTGAAACACATCAAGAAAACTCAGACACCCTCCTTTCTTTCCGTGTGATTCCGGTTGTTTTCATCTGTACCCAATGACATTCACCGAAAGGGGACGCATGATCCCACTCGCCCTGGTGCAACCTAACAATAATTTGTTATCAAGCATAGCCTGTTTAGCTAATTAAAAGGCCTCAACACGTAGCACTGTCAGTAGATAAAAGTCACCTAAAATCCAATCCAGATTGGGCATACTAATAAGTAGTGTGGACTTAAAACAAAGTATATATTTCAGTTTCCATGCCTGATTAAGGTAACAGCAACAAATAGGAAGAGTCATTACTCAGTGCTAACTCTAGACCAGTGCAGTAGTGTCCTAGCTGGTCTTCCTGCTACAAGTTTTCTAAATCAGTTCATTCTCCATATTTCTAGTTAAAATATAATAATGTGTCTTAAGTATTGGTTATTATGGTTTCTTTCACTGGACCATAAGTTTCTTGAGTGCTGGAACAGTATTTCATTCATCTTGAAATTCCCGGCATTGGGCATACAGTAAGCACTCAATTAATATTAAATAAATACAATCGTAATCACAGAATGCATGAGCATTCATCTACCCAACTCCTTTGTTTTTATAGATGAGAAAACTGAGACCATGGAGACTTCTTAAAATGCCTATAGAGTTGTTTTGTTTGCATCCTTACTTCTAAAACGTACATAATATAGTATTACATTCCTACAAAGCACAGGTGTTTCAAAATGTAAAATAATCATTCCTTTTGATTTTTTTAACTTTAATTTCATTTGAGATTGATTTATTAAGTGATTAACTCTATTATTAGTAGTAGTTTTCAACCACTAATGTGTGATTAAGTCTGCCCACTTAGCAACATTCTTGAGTCCAAGATGACAGTAGAAACATAGCTACTAAAAATTGCAAATTCTGCATCTGCAGAATTCTAACATGACTTTAGGAACAATCACCATAACTTAATCACATTAAAAATCACACCTATATTTTTATTGATCTGACCTAATTTTACAACTATTATTTATATATAATACCGATACTATCACATGCAAAACCAAATGCTACTTTACCTGCGAGGTCATTAAAACCAAGGGTAGAGCCACTTATGCTCTATTTTCATGTCTACATTTTCCTCATCTTTCTTTTGTTGAAGGACTTAGAAATGTGCAAAGTGCTCTCAGAAATTAACAGCATCAGAGATGAATAGATAATATAATAATGACACATATGATCTTTGCAGTGACAAGGTAGACAAGAATCACTGAAACAAAGTCAGTGCCTCTCTACCTCCATTAAACTGAAGAAAATATCAAACTCTATTAATGCTTTTTAAGTCTGTCCTGAAAAAAACCACCCAAATCCTTAAGCAGAAGGCAATATCAGTAACATACACTTGGCAGAGCACCATCTAGTCCATTATCCATCACCAATCAAGGAGACTTAGATTAAAAGCATTTTAATTGGATTCTTCTCAGTGGTCCTTGAAGGAGAAAGAAGAAACCCAGAAGTTGCTTTTCTTTCTGCTGAAGGAATTAAGAGAATGACCCTAAAATCTAGAGACCATCCTTAGGAAAAGTCTGAATCTCAGTCATGCCATGTGTGTGATGACGGCTAACCACTCCATAATCCTAGACCTGTTATTTCATTTGTTAGCTGAGGGTGATGGCTTTACAGCTATCACATATGGTTCTATCAAGGACATAAAATTGAGATAATCAAGGGGTCAATTTTTAAAACTGGCATATTATCATGAAATAACACTAAACTTAAGCAGTGATTCATTCATTCATTTATTCATTCATGCAATGCCTGTGCCTAGATATTGGAATAATGAAAATATTACAATATCTTTAAAAAACAACAAGGCTTATACTGAAACTCTTTACTGACAGTAAATAACAAGTATATAGTGGGGCCTTGACTTACGAGTGGCCCGACTAACGAGTTTTTTGAGATACCAGCTGTCTCTCGGCCGATTTTTTGGAGTAATTTGAGTTAATGAGCTCCTTAACGAGCTCCTTAACCAGCTCGGTCTCAGAATGAATTAAACTCATAAGTCAAGGCCCCACTGTATACTATATATATAACCTACCAGTGTATAACATCGAACTCTAGATAGACCTAACAGAAGAGCTCTAGAGGCCTGGATTCACATAAACTATCTCTGTATTGAACAGTTTCATTAATACCACTTGTAAGATCTGAAGTCCTAGAACATAACCCTCTATGATTCATTCAGTCACTGTTAAGAAATTTGATTAAAGTGAAATAAATCAGACAGAGAAAGACAAATGCTACATGGTATCACTTATATATGGAATCTTTAAAAAGTCAAATTCAGAAACAGAAAGCAGAAAAGTGGTTGCCAGGGATGGGTGTGGGGCAAATAGGGTGAGGCTGGTAAAGGGTACAAACTTTGAACTATAAGATGGATAAGATCTGAGGACCTAATGTAAAATATAGCTGATAACACTGTACCACATAATTGAAATTTGCTGAGAGTAGGACTTAAATGTTCTCAAAAAAGAAGAAATTTGATTAATATGAGAATTTGACATCATGTGTCTTCCTGACGATGCAGGCAGTGGAATCACCTCTCAGGTAGTATTCCTGAAAATGCAGTGTCTGAATCCAGTCACGAGGAAACACCAGACAAACCCAAATACTCTACAGTATTACTGACCCATCCTCTTTAAAAATGTCAAGGTTAGAAAAGGCTAAAGAATGGCTTGATATGAAAGGGCACTAAAGAGATATGTTAAATAAATGCAATGTGTGGTACTGGACTGCATCTTGGGCTGGTAAAACAACTGCTATGATAGACATTAATGAAACTGTTGTCAACATTTGGATGTGAACTGTAGATTAACCAATTAATATCATATCAATGTCAAATGTCCTGATCTCTTTAATTGTCCTGTAGGACAAAAAAATGTCCTTAAAGAGACACTTTTAGAAAATACAACTAAACTAGAGTATATAGGCATACATACAAAATAATATGTGCATACAAAGAGAAAGTGATAGTGCAAATATGGAAAAAGTGTTAATAGTGAATCTAAACACATGGGAGTTTTAGTACTATTTTTGCAACTTTCTTTTAAGTTTTAAATCATCCTATATAATAAAATGCTAAGTGTCCAACTGTTTGTTCGACCATTCAACCAATTGTTATGATGCACACTGACCTGATGCTCCGACTGGTAGGTCAGCTTGCTGCTGGGGTCTGGCCCATCTGGACTGGGCGAGTTGGGCTGGACATGCCCTAGAGCCCTCCCATGGTCCCTCCCTGGCCCTGATCGTGCACCAGTGGGATCCCTCGGCCTGGCATGCGCCCTCTTGCAATCCAGGACCGCTTAGGGGATGTCCACAGGCCAGGCCAAGGGACCCCACCGGTGCACAAATATGTGCACTAGGCCAGTTTCGGCCTGAACCCTGCAGGCCAGTCCAAGGGACTCCACTGGTACATGAATCCATGCATCAGGACTCTAATTTCAAATAAAAGTCTAAGAAAATAACTGAATGTCTATTTGCCAGCTCAAGAACCTGGAAGTATAAGTATGTTCCAGGAGATATGGTGCCTCCCCTTATGAGTACAGATGAGAAACAGAAAAGAAAGCAAGTAAAATACATAATAAATAATTATGAATTGTGGTAAGTGCTTTGAAAAAAAACAATACTTAAATAAGAAATAACCGAAACTGGTTTGGCTCAGTGATGTAAAGGTCAGGGAATGGCTCTCTGAGAAGGTGACATTATCACTGACATGTATAAACATAAGAAAAGCAACAATGGCATATGGAACAGCATGTGATAAGGTCATGAGCTGGATCCTCAGGTTTTTAATCACAGTCTAAATATACAAGGAAAGACAAGAGAAAAATGACAACAGGGTACCAACGCAAGAAGAGGATAAAATCAGAACAGCCCACAGTATTGCTTTGGACATATGGATATGCTTCAAACAAAACAATGCCACTGTAGACATCTACTAGTACAAGACAGCCACAGGCAGGAGAAAGGCAACACTTCTCATCTGAGTGAAAGAGAATAATCACAAGGCTAAGAAGTGACAAGCCACAGGACCACCTGCTATAGCCTCAAATCAATCAGTATGTTTTACTAGTACCATGCAGAAGGTGGAAAAGACTATTGGTCCCACACTGATCTGTGTTGACAACTCAAGAGTAACCACCCTCAGAGTCATCTTTGAAAGAGAAGAACAAGTAACCTAAGCCATCTATGGTACCATAAATGGTATCTGAATTCCATAAATTCTTTGTCAAGAATTGTAACTGTGTAATGAATCTAAGTTTGGAGTTCTACCACATATGTAATTGACAGAACATTTGAAATACCATCTGTTATCATATTTAAACTTCAGAAATCTTCTCTAGAAATGTTGCTTTTCTCAAGGAAATAAAGATGCTTTAATACAAGTTTAATAAAATAAAAAATGAAATGTTCCAATAGGTTTCCAGCAATAATTTTTCCCCTGAAATACAACATCTGAATTCACAAACTGCCCCAGCATTTCATTACTGCATGTCCCTACACTCATGAAAAGTCCTTTCAACACCAGCTGATAGAGCAATGAGAAGAGGAATTTCTCTCTGCATTCTTGCTTTCTACTTTTAAATGGGATGGATTAGATTTTAACATTTACTAATATCTCCGTATCTTTCCTTTAACCGTATAGTTAAATTTCTACCTGCGTTAAAGTTCAAACTCTGCCTATTTCCATATTAGCAGAAGGAGAAACCTGACTAGTATGAATATTTATGAAAAGTTAAGCGATACTAGACTTTAATTCCTTCTTAAATGAAAATTAGTATTGCATGAATCCGCACAGTTGTATAACCCTTGCTTACAGTGGTCAGTCAGTATGTTTTGGACTGTATCTGTTCAAGGTGCTTTCTGCCTCACTGTTTGATGATGATGATGATGATGATGATGATGATGATGATTTAAAAAGCTGTGCCTTTAATGTATGTGAATATTTCACAGGCATTGATCATTACAACAACCATGTGGACATTTTATTTACATTCTATATAAGAGGAAACTAAAGCCTAGCAAAGTCAAGTAAGTTATTTGTCTAAGGTCATTCACTTATTTAGTTACTATGCAGTTAAGTGAGCCCTAGTAAGTGAGTGGTAGAGCAACCTACTTACCTTTTGATTGTAACTGGAAATCTAGTCCCTAACACAAGCTATCTAATCTTTCCATATGTAGGAGTAAATAAATATACATGAATATATTCATAAATATTCATATTTAAAGGTAACATTTTTATAGCTATACTGACTAATGATGAAAGTAATTTTTCCTAATGTTGAAAAAATCTAATAGAAAATGTTTGGATAAATTTGCCTCTTAGTCACCATAATCCCTTGATTTACTTTCATTTTTTTAATTTGTTGTTTCCTTCCTTCCTTTTCTCCCCCTTTCCTTCTTTCTTTTAATTTATTCTGTTGTATTCCTGTTTTCTTCTCCAAAAGATTTATACCATAGCTGTCTGCCTCATATAAAGAAACATTCAATCATCTCCTTGCTCGTCTTATAAAAACTGGTTCTCATTAGTACATGTAGGCCAGTGGTCGGCAAACTCATTAGTCAACAGAGCCAAATATCAATAGTACAACGATTGAAATTTCTTTTGAGAGCCAAATTTTTTAAACTTAAACTATATAGGTAGGTACATTGTTATTAACTTAATTAGGGTACTCCTAAGGCTTAGGAAGAGCCACACTCAAAGGGCCAAAGAGCCGCATGTGGCTCACGAGCCGCAGTTTGCTGACCACTGATGTAGGCAATCCATGCTCTCTGGACCATTCACCATGGAATTATACATTGTAAGTCTGAGGGCACGCCCTTTCTCATCTGCCCATCCAGCAATGATTTCATCCTACATGCTGTTTGGGTCACCTTGTGTGTATTCGACTTCATTTTCTATCAAAGGCATTTCTGTTGCTCAGCACACAGTGTAAGCTTCTTCATCTTAGCTGCATTGTCTTTTCTGTAACCCTTTTAATGCAGCACACCAGACCAATCGCATGCACCTCCTTATGTCTGCACGTGACAATGTTATGCTCTGGCTCACAAAGAGCAAGTGTCGACCCTTCGTTGCGTATTCTGATCCCATTTTACCATGCTAGTCTTCTGGAAAGGGTTTCCTGTCCTCGTGTGAACAGTTTTAGGAAGACTAAGTCACCTTATTGTTCTTGTTCAAGCACAGTCTGCTTTTTGTGTTAAGAAGACTGGGTTTGACATGAGTAAAAGCACTCAGCGTCATGCTGGACCCACTGAACTGTAGTCTGGTAATTAATCTGCTTCCTCTATTCGTAGTTTTGTACTAGATGTCAGACCTCCTTGGTGTAATTCGCTGTCTGGAATTCATTTAAAACTAGGAGACTCCTTTTTTTATCCATCTTTGTACTTGAGTAATATTTTTATGGTTTGAGTATAATATATGTAGAGACTGTGTGTGTGTGTGTGTGAGTCTTGAGAAAGGAATAGATGAGTATTAGTCTTGAGAAAGGAATAGATGAGTATTATTTTGATCATTTGAGAGCATTTTTATTCTTGAGCATTCTTCCCTTCCAACCTTTCACACTATTCAGATTTCATGTGAAATGTTTTTCCCATAAATGAAGAATTACTGCCCAAGGTCCCAATTAAGTATCACCCACTCCAAAACATCTTGCTTCTGTCTTATGCTCACATTTCTCATGACATCTCTAGTTGACTCATATGATAGTGGTACTCCACTGCATTTACCATTGAAGCACATATACAATACACATGTCTATGTCTGTAACTAGAAACAACTGAAGAATTCTTTTGATCCTCAGAGCAACCCTATGAAGGAAATAGTATTGTCACCCTCATCTGATAATGATAAAGAAAATGAGGTTCAAATTTGGCAATTACAAAGTACAGCATAGGTAATATAGTCGATAATACTGTAAATAACTATGTATTGTGCCAGGTGGGTACTAGTCTTATCAGAGGATCACTTTGAAAGTTATATAAATGTCTAACCACTATGCTGTATACCTGAAACTAACATAATATTCAATGTCAACTGTAATTGAAAATTTTTAAAAAATTAAATTAAAAAAAATTAAATGAGGTTCAGAGAGGTTCGCCTAGATCGCCTAGCAGGTAAAGCCAGGATTTGAAGATGAAGCCCACCCTCTTAATCACACTGTGCTTTAGAGTTCACAACCTATTTTATCCACTATATTGTAGTGAGGTCAATAAAAAGAATTATAAGTAGTATCATCATTATTTTATAGCTCTGAAATTGAACCTCAGAGAGGCTACGTGACTTGTCCAAGGTCACACGGTAATAAACAGCCAAGAGTCAGACACAAGGCCTCTGACTTTAACTCCTTTGCTGTTTCTCTATATCATGCTGCCTTTAATATTCACATAAAAGAGCAACCAAATTACTGTTTCACACCATGAAGAAACAACTATCATCAACCCATCATTTATAAAGATTCATTCTCTTCATTCCCAGCAAGAAGCAAACCTAGTTGAGTTATTATTTCTTTAATATGCTCACAGATATATATATCAGACACGTGTGGAAAGCTTGAGAATTTGGTGGTTAGGCGAGGAAGAGGCTGTAACACACAACAAGGTTTATTAGGTGGCAGTTAGAATCGCCTAAGAGGGGAAGTTCCAGAGAAGGTGGTCATCACTCAGGAGACTAGGGTAAGGGACCTCCTAGGACAGAAAGGGACACTGGAAGGGGGGTATGTGTCTAGTGATGTCACTCAGCATCAAGGTGAGGTGTCTGGTCATAGAGCTCCAAAAGGCAGGAGGACATGGGTCTTTCACAGCTGGAATCTGTCTTCTCTATGGTTAGTAGAAGTTGGGTGCAGTTTCACGGAGTATATAAAGTAGGCAACCTCCAAATGGCTAAAAATGTGCTAATTTATGTTACATTTAAAGCAAGTGGATGTGAACATTTGGATTTGGTGCCAGTGAACTATCCTAACCAGCTATGAAAAAGTGAACCACAAAGAGGTCATGTTACACAATATACAATATTTTAAAAATATATTAAATATTAAAGACAGTTTTTCAGTTAATTTATGCAAAGGAAAAGGATAATAGTTAAGTGCATGAGTTTTTCTCCTGTTTATATTTTTAAGAAACAAGCTGGTAAGTTCTGCCTTGATGTCAGGCGAGGAGAAAGAAAGAAATGCTTGGGTTTTACAAGTCTTGTAGATTCTATTACCAAGCTCAGCTAGCATTCGAAATCAAGACATGTGTTAATTGTTTAACAAACTGATGTGTAAACTGAAGAACAGTTTTGGATTTTGTGGTTTCTTTGTATTGTAGCCTCCATTCTGTTTTCAGCATTCTCCCAATGGAGTAGAGATCGTAGGCTGAGTTCTAGCCGCTAGCTAATTTTGGCAAACTGTCAAATAAAATACCCTGACTACTGAGAACTCAAGAATGTTTGCAAAATTGCTGGAGTTTAACTGAAAACTCCCTAGTCCCAGGTTTAAATCAGCATTCATAGCCTTGGGGTATGCCCAGAGTTTTAAGCATAGTTGCTTAAATATTCACATAAAACTTTAGGGTTGAGAGGTATAAATGATAATGTTAGGCCGATTCCTTCAATTTATAGATGGGAGTAAGTGATATCTCAGCATCACATAGCTGGATGGCAGCCAGTGATAGACAGAAGTCAGGAGTCTCGAGTTCAAAATGTGTTCTTGATTTCTATGCCATGCCACACTTTATAAATCCTTAACCTTTGCTCTTTGACCCTGAGAAGAATAGATAGCAAGTGGATGGTATGAGGCATAACACCCACATGTACTTTTAGAATGTTGATTCTTATCAGGCTGGGCTCCATGTAATACAGAAGACATAAAATAACTCTGTGGGTGAACAGTATTCACGGATCATGACACCTGCATGCTGCTATACAGAACCCTACTATTTTCACTGAAAGAGTTAAGCTGTTTGTTTTTCTTATCAAAGGACTCATAGATGATCATTGGATTGACCAAGAAACCTAGAATTCTTCAATCTTCACAAAAGAAAAAAATCCTAATTTATTTTTAATATGTATAGTTCATAATTGGAAATGTTTAAGGAAATGCCATTACTGATTAAAATGTTCCCTATGCTACAGAGTGGTAGTGGGAGGAAGACTTTCTATTTGCTGAGTATTATCACCAACCAGATTCTGTCACAACGTGTCAACAATCAAAACCTTCATTCTTTTTATCAAAGCTGGGGATTATCAGACACGGAATGAGAAAAGTCAGGGCAGTTTAGGGGGATTCCTTATCCATGCTCATAGAGGCTTTATTAAAATACTTCCAAACCTTTACAGAAGTATAATTCTATCTTTCGATAATTAGGAATGTAAAGGAAAGACTCCTCATACATTTATGCAGAATAAAACCCATCACCTGGCTAGTTTATAATCCATACATATTCACTCTGATTGATCAACCTGCCATTTTAATGAAAATTAATCAGAAATTATGTTGATGAAATAAAACATTATATAAAACTTGAAATAATGACTACATTAAATTTAAACTTCTTTGTCTAAATACTTTTATCCAGAAGAAGAAGGAAGAGGAAAATAACAAAGATGATGATGAGGAAAAAGAGGAGGAGAATAAAGGTACAGTAAAAAGAGAACCCCAAACCAGGAAGCAAAAGATCTGAGTCCAGATCCTAAGTCCAGTGCTAACTAACTGTCCAAATTTGAATGAACCAATATCTTCTTGGAGCCTCAATTTCTACCACTGCCTCTCTCTCAGGGTGAGCATGCTTGGGAAATATTAGGGATCTTTGGACCTGTGTCCAGTCATTCAAGAAAGTGTGACTGCCATAGTGATTTGCCTGAGATGATCTTTGCATCAGGTTTCTGCATGTTTCACATTCTGGGGAAATGGTGACTTTGGGCACACAGATGAGCTTGCCCCAGATGTGTTCAAAAAATGGCTGTGCTTCTTCCTAAAGCCCCACTTCCAAACAACAGTCTTTCATACCAAAAAACAAACAAACAAACAAAAAACTCACACAGTTAAACAAGCAAAAAAACTCCACAGGCAACTTGAATACATAAATCAACTCCTTCCCTGACCTCTGCCCAGAGCTGGTAACCACTGACTTAGATGAAGTCTACTTACAGTTAAGTGCAGCTACACGGGTGGAGAGTTAATTACCAAGAGGACTTTCTGGATAAAATAATTGATGACATCCTAGAAGTGGTTGTCTAAGACACATTATAAGGTGTAATAAATTAATAATAATAGCAAAAATCTCCACTTATGTAACAACTAATAAACAAGAGTACAACTAAAAGTACAAAGGGTTAGTTTCATAATCTAAGAAATGTAACATTTTTACTAAAATAACTGCTTCTAAATTACCGTGGCCATTTCTAATTAAAATTCTTTTGTTGTTGTTGTTGCTGTTGTTAAAACTCACCTAAGGATATTTTTCCATTGATTTCTAAAGAGAGTGGAAGGGAGGGAGAGAGTCAGAGAGAGAGAAAAACATCAATGTGAGAGAGAGACATCGATTGATCGCCTCCTGCACACAACCTGACCAGGGCCGGGGACTGAGTCTGCAACCAAGGTACTAGTACATGCCCCTGACCAGAATCCTTCAGTCCGCAGGCAGACACTATCCACTGCGCTAAACTGGCCAGGGTCTAAAATTCTTTCAAGTATGTTTCATCTAACATATTCTATTCACCCAAAGCTTTAGAAAAGTGTTGAAAGTTTGAATTTTTATTGCAGGCTTATAGTTCGTGAAAATTCAATAGGTCTAAGAGACAATTTTTACCTTTCCTTAAAGCATACATATCATTTTCAAATGATGTGAGAGGAAACGCAGAGCTTAGAAAAGAAGAAAATATAATGAATCTCTCGAATGAAAGAGTCCTTTCTTTATTCAGTCAGCCAAGATTCATTTTTTTGCCTTTTGTAACTATTTCAGAAGTCGAGTTGTCACTAGCGTGAGTGCAACTTCACACACTTTGATATTTCTTTTCTAAATTCAAGACAAAGATAGAAAAAGGTTGAGTCTGGGCTCAGCTGCATCACACAGCATGAAATGCACCCCAGTGGAGTGGCCTCGTCACCACGAGCAGCCGGCACACACCACACTGGGAGTGATTAATGCATGATCCACCAACTAGATAGTCTAATTAAATAAGAGTGGCTAATTACTAATTAGTATGTGACTTATGTAGACAGAAGCAAGTAGACTTGTCAGATGTGGAAAAAGAACATTGAAAAAAATCAAAGCTCTGTCATTTCAACGATCTATTGAAAAAGGATGCATCCAAGAGATTTTTGGCCATCATTTGTCTAACCAAACCACATGCTGGAGAACTTAATTGATCTTCCTAAAACTGTTGTCCTCACTCTATTTAAGTAATAATTTCACTTCTGTTGCATGAAAGGCTACAACCTCTCAAATGACACAATAGGTTGAAGTGTGTATAGGAGGTGGTGCCATTCCTATAATCCACTTAAACCTCAGCTTGATGGAAATGTGTCCATTACTAATCAGCTGGGCACATTTAAATATCACTTCTTACAAGTTTATTTTCTGTGTGTTCAGAAAGCTCTAGTTTCAATCAAAATGCCCTCTCTTTAGCCAATCCAATGACAAACATCCAGAATGTGCCATCTCTCCTCCATGTGGCTCACTGTCCTTGGAGGCTACCAGTGGGAGCCGAGATATGCTGCTTTTGGAAATTATATAAGATTTGCTTCCACAACTGTGAGATTTGGGAGTTGTTTTTTGGGAGTTTTTTTGGTGTGTTTTTTTTTTTGGCATCTATAGAAAAAAAAATACCATCTGTCTCCTCATTACCCTTAAAAAAAAGAAAAGAAAAGCTTGACATGGTATATGAATATCAACCTTACTTTCAATTATTTGTCATCTAAAAAAACACACACAGAGAAGGTTTCATGAATAATGCTGTCCTTTTGTGAAAATACTACGCCTGTAGTCCTGAATGGGCAGATCAGATCAATGCCCGCCTTTACTAAACATTATTACTTCATAACATCACCAAACACACCAACTAAATAGCTTTCCTGTCTCCTTGGTGATAGTGACACATTTGCTGCCTTAAAACAAGAACCGATAAACAGAAGATATGCTCTAAAATTAGCCTGAAAGGAGGACCTATTGTATAATGTATCAACTTGTGGCCTGAATAGCATCCTCATCAGAATCCCACTTATGTAAAATGCACTCCCCTTGGCCTCACTCCACACTTCCGGGAGTCTGCATTTTGGACAAGCCCTCCCAGGTGATATTGATACAACCTAAACCAGCGGTTCTCAACCTGTGGGTCGTGACCCCTCCGGGGGTCGAACGACCCTTTCACAGGGGTCGCCTAAGACCATCGGAAAACACATATATAATTACATATTGTTTTTGTGATTAATCATTATGCTTTAATTACGTTCAATTTGTAACAATGAAATTGGGGGTCACCACAACATGAGGAACTGTATTAAAGGGTCGCGGCATTAGGAAGGTTGAGAACCACTGACCTAAACCATGAGGGCGGTTTGTGGTGTTCATCATCCAGAGAGAAAGACCGTAATCGGCATTCCTCCAAACCACAGACCTTTAGACATTTTGCTCACCATTCACCTCCACCTTCACCTGCCTCTAGCTCTGAGGAGAAAGAAAACTGATTTTTCAACTCTAAAGAGAAAAGGGAAGAAAGGTGGTGAGAAATTAGCTGTCAGTCATGTTTTGTTTCCTATCTAGTTAAAAATACTCATTGATTGAAATGTAGACTAAGGTAATAAAAGCCCTAGAGCAGTGGTTCTCAACCTTCCTAATGCCACGACCCTTTAATACAGTTCCTCATGTTGTGGTGACCCCCAACCATAAAATTACTTTCATTGCTACTTCATAACTATAATTTTGCTACTGTTATGAATTGTAATGTAAATATCTGATATGCAGGATGTATTTTTATTGTTACAAATTGAACATAACTAAAGCATAGTGATTAATGACAAAAACAATATGTAATTATATATGTGTTTTCCGATGGTCTTAGGCGACCCCTGTGAAAGGGTCGTTCGACCCCCCAAGGGTTGTGACCCACAGGTTGGCGACCCACACATTGAGAACCGCTGCCCTAGAGAGAAAAAAATGGATATTCCAAAAACAGTCATTAAGGGAAAAAAGTTAAAGAGGGAAGAAAAAAAGGAGAACCATTTCTAGGACAGAGGACAGAGGGGGGAAAGGGAGCTGTGCTGCAGCCATGGAAAAGTCCTGCTCCCACCTGGGAAGTGAGCTGATGCAGTTTCCAGGACTGGATCTGGGGGAGACCGATGCTCCAAGAAATTGCCCTTGATAGTTTGGGACTAGGAGCAAATGGCTTCACCCGGGGCTGGGGCTGGCTAGACATCTGGCTGCCTTTTAAGACAAAGAAGCAAGAAATGCTGCTGAACAGCACTCGGTGGGGAAGCAGAGGTGCCCAGAGATGGTGGTCGTCAGAAAGCAGAGCAGCCCAGTGGGCTCTCGGGAGAGGAGGAGCCCAGTCAAACCTACCGACCAACAACGCAAGGGAGTTGGGAGGAGAGGGCTAATGTTATCAGTCTAGTCAATGGGATGACCTGCAGATCAACAGTTCATTACTGAGTATTTTTTTTTAATGTTGCTTTCAAAGAAGTGGGATTGTGACTTTGTACTATGTATTTCCAAGCTAGTAGGCATCTGTATTTAAACCTACTGCACCCACCTCCCTCCCAAAAAAAACTCTGCATTCAGATTTTTTTCAAACTTCATTATATATAAATAAGTTGCAATTCTATTGGGGCTTTTTGCTGTTGCTGTTTTTGTTCTTTTTTTTTATACAGCAAATAAACCTCAGTTATAATATATATTTAACGGATTGGGGGAGGGGCTAAGTGAGGAACATACCACTATTTTATTGTTTCTATGAGAAAAACGCACTCCAAATTCCAAGGAAGTAATTTTAAAACAAAAATTTGGACCAGTACATATGGGTCATCTGACACTTCTATGCAACTAAATTTGGGCAAGATAGAGCTCCTTTGTGGCTGTGGTACAAATGTTTAGCCACAGTGCCCTCTAGTGGTACTAATTGTCATTTCAACATAGATAGTTTTTTAAAAATCCACTGAAAAAAGCTTTTCCATATTATGAGATGAATGTATGTATTTAAAAGTCTCAGAACCACAGAATCCAAGAATTTTATACTTGGAAATACTAAGAAATATCATTTGAGTTTATTACATAAACTGAATCACTGTTCACTCGATCATGATACGGAAGAAATATTTGAGGAATCAGTCAAGGCCTTCCTTGGTTTTGTTCTTTTTTTAACTAAAGACATCAATGTGGATACAGCAATGAGTGATTTAAGATGGCCTTTTCCTTTGATTTAAATGTTTTAATTATTTTTGTGGAAATGCAGCTTGCCCTCTTTTAGATGGTGCATTGTTTCTGGAGAGATCTTATGGGTGGTAACAAGAATAATAACAGCTAGAGGGGGAAAAAAAAACATTTTCCATAGCAACTTCAGCATCTGTGTCTGAAATCTCAAATCCCTGATTTATACACTATTACTGCAGTCACCCAATTTGTTTTTCTGAACTGAGTTTCTAAGGTTTTTCAGATGCCCCTCAACAAATAAAACCTCCAAAGAGAAGTTAATAATAGGAATTACGGCAGCCTTTGTGCTGTGCTCAGGCTAGATGCAAGGTAATTTACCTTCAACTTAATTAAATTACATTATTTTCACACACTAAGCACAGTATTTCACAGAACATGGGGAAAAACACAATACAACAAATAGAGTTTCCAAAGAAAGATCAGAGTTGAGGAGAACAAAGAATACGAGGAAAGAAAGAAAGGGGGCAACATAAAAGCATAATATTAAAGCAAAAAATAGTAGTAACCAAGAAATGGAAATGCAAGTGTCCATTTTCCTGCTACATCTAGGTGACTAAGCATAAAGTTGAGAAAGGTACACAACCGTGGAACTGAGTAGTGTAACATAGCTTTTGATCATGCACAGAGTTACTTCTACTCTCCAAATAATAAAGGAAGTTGGCTATAATATAGTGCAGTGGCTTACAAAGTGCCATCCCAGAAACTACAGCACCAGTATGACCTAGAAACCTGCTAGACTTTCTCAGGCCCTACTCCAGGCCTTCTGGATCCGAGTATCTGGGTCATCACTGGTCCAGGTGATTCTGATGTATACTAAAGTTTCAGATCCACTGTAACTCAAACACTGTCCTTTCTTGGAGGCAGAGTTCAGAAAACCTGGGTATAAATCCCATGATGATTCTGAGCAGCCTGATGTTAGGTATCTTTTTTCTCATCTTTGAAAAGAAGACCATAATACCCACCTGATACAGGTAGCAGGCTCCTTAATACCACTGGTTTTTAAGCCCATTCATTCACTCATTCATTTGTGTTTTAAACAAATATTTATTGAGCACCTACTATGTGCTAGAAATTGTCCTAGTTGCTTGGGATCTATCGATGAACAAAACAATAGAAAAATACCTGCTTTTCTGGTGCTTATGATTCAAGTGGAATAAAACACACCTTAAACCAGCGGTTCTCAACCTGTGGGTCACGACCCCTTTGGTGGTCGAACAACCCTTTCACAGGGGTCGCCTAAGACCATCCTGCATATCAGATATTTA
Source organism: Myotis lucifugus (assembly GCF_000147115.1). NCBI lineage: Eukaryota > Metazoa > Chordata > Mammalia > Chiroptera > Vespertilionidae > Myotis > Myotis lucifugus. Next base: position 918,846 of record NW_005871078.1, read on the forward strand.
CATTACAATTCATAACAGCAGCAACATTACAGTTATGAAGTAGCAACAAAAATAATTTTATGGTTGGGTCACAACATGAGGAACTGTATTTAAAGGGCCAGAAGGTTGAGAACCACTGCCTTAAACAATAAACATCAGAGGGAAGGGGGTTGGGGGAGAAAAGGGTCCTAATATATGGTGACAAGAGAAGATCTGACTTTGGGTGATGGGCACATGGTGCAATATACAGATCTTGTCACATAGAAACCCTCACCTGAAACCTATATGATCATGGCGACCAATGCCACCCCAATACATTTAATTTTAAGAAAACAATAAACATGTTGTATTAGTTTCCTAGGGCTGCCATAATAAATACCACAAACTGGGTGGCTTAAACAACAGAAATTTTACTGCCCCGCAGTTCTGGAGGTTAGAAGTCTGAAATCAAGATGCCAGCAGGATGGGTTCCTTCTGGAGGCCATGAGGAAAGAACCTGTTCGAAGCTCTCTCCTTGTCTTGCAGCTGGCCACCTTCTCTCTCCCTGTCCTTCATGCCATCTCCCTCCATGTGTGTTTGTCTCTGTGTCTGTTTCCCCTTTTTATAAGGATATCAGTCATATTGGATTATGCCCACACTAATGACCTCATTTAATTTGATTACCTCTCTAAACAGACCTCATCTCCAAGTAAAGTCACATTCAGAGGTCCTAATCGTACTGGGAATTAGGACTGCAACATTCGGGGAGGTGGGGGGCAGCGGAGAGGAGACACAATTCAACCCATAACACGCATTATATAAATAAATTATATAGTATGTTAGCTGATAAATAATGCTAAGGAAAAAATAAGTAGGATCATTGGGTTTCAGAGTGCCAGAGTTGTGTTGGGATATGATTTAAAAAGCAACTTAAAGGAGGCCAGAGCAGGCCTCAGTGGGCAGGGCGCAGCTGAGCAAAGACTTGAAAGAGATATGAAACAGATATTAGATATTAAACAGAAAGAGAACAGAGACTCAAGCACCAGCAGGTGACCTTCTGTGTCCACTTTGAGCTGAACATGGGTCATTATCCTTTGTCTGATCCAGCTCTGGGCTGGGTGCTGTGCCAAGTGAATCTATATGGAGGATGGGTGTCCATGACCAAAGACTAGGCTCCCAGTTATTCTTTCTGAGGCTCTTGTTTTAAAACTTTTTGGAAATATATGCTAAAATCACCTTTATCAATTTTTATAAAAATCAGAGAAACAAGGATCACTACTAAATCCAGCGTATATTTCCTCAAGACATTGAAATATCAATAACATATTTTGTAAAACAAAACCAGAAATGTTGGAGCATGTGTGACCATTTTGTGAGTCATTCATTTGCTTCCTGGGAATGCAGTTTATAGTCACCACTAGACTATCCACCTTTCCCCAAAATTAATTTCCTATGAAGTTTCTCTTCTTAAACATTTAGGACTTCCTAAAGGATACTGTTAACCAACTAGAGGCATTGGTATGAGAAATTCACATTTTATATTTAAGTTTCCTGGAGTCAGGCTTTAGAAACTGAGCCTTATGTTCTCCTAAAAAAATATGTTTCTAGGTTTATTTTTATTATTTTGATTTCCTACTATGCATAAACTGATCTGTCCTTTACATGAGGTACCTGGCCATGCATTTCTCTTGAGGAACTAGGAACTATGGTAGACATACCACTGGCTATCAGAGGACCCAAGTTCAGTCTCAGCAATTACCTTATTCTGAGCCCTTAAGGTCAGTTGCCTCAACTACAAATAAGGAAGGTCATCTGAGTAGCTCTCAACTCTCTGCTGGCATCCACACACCAGCAGTAAATGACACGGAGGCCATGATGAGCCATAATGTCCCTGCCACTTTTCAACATCACTACCATAGGTAGAATCTTCCAGATGTGGTCTCTGGTCCATCTAATCTCTGAACCAACCCTGAGACCGGTAGTCAATGTACCAATACAATTACTACCACCACCACCATCTCCAACATTGCCATTTCTGCCCTGACCACTAGTCACTGCTATTACTCTAACTCCAAGAGTCACTATTGTTTGAGTGATTGCTCATTATATGACAGGTGCTGTGCCACATACAGTAATTACAATGTGTATAATATAGTCAAGTGTGCAAAAGATCGTTGTGTATTCTCTGTAATAAAAATTTCCACCTATAGCTCATATCTGGCCTGGAATCAGAAACTTCATGTTAGTCATGATAAACTCAGTTCCTTAGTAGTCCAGGTCTATGGTCTTCTGTCCATCTTTCTCATCTTCTCATCCTTCCCATCTCCACCCCATGATCTCCTCAGGCCTGCTGAGAGAACATGTCCAAACCGATCTCAATGACAAGGTGCCAACTGATTCTGTTATTCTCTGCATCAGAGAGTTGCCGCTGGAAATCTGTAAGGATGACTTAGCCTATCTGCCTGAAATCATTTCTGCTCTATTGCTCCTATGCTGTAGGGCTAGAGAGGCTCTGACCATAACTTGCCACCTCCCAGGCTTCACACAATGAGCAAGACACAGGACTTCCCTTCTCCAAGGTCCCCGAGTGTATCTGAGGTGACTAATGTTCTCTGTTCTAGTCCGATGCAAACCTTTTTGGGTTTACAACCCTTTCTCAGGGCCTCTCATCAACAGATGTCTTTCTCTCTTACTTCCAGTGATGGTTAGTTTTATGGGTCAACTTGGCTAAGCTATACTTCCTAGTTATTCAAATAGCAATCTAGGTAATACTGTAAAGGTGTTTTGTAGATTTGGCTAACATCTACCATAAGTCGACTGTAAGTAAAGGAGGCTGGTCTCAATAATGTGTGTGAGTCTGACCAAACTTATCAAAGGCCTTAAAAGCAAACTTGAGGTTTCCCTAAGAAAGAACACATTCACCTTCATGACAGCAGCACCAGCTCCTTCCCAAGCGTTTCCAGCCCGTCCGCCTACTCTATAGATTTCAAACTTGCCAACTCCCACAATCACATGATCCGATCCTTGACTGGTTATACATATAATATAATCTATATTTATATTATCTATTTTTCTATCCCCTCTGGTTCTGCTTCTGTGGGAAACTCTGGCTGATATATTTCCTCTCTATTCTCCTCCCTTCTCCAAAACAAATTTTTATCTTAATATTTTGAAATAGTATCCCATTACATATAAATTATCAGTTGATTCAGTCCCAATTACCACTTTATAAAATAGATATTGCTGTCTTCATTTTTCAGATAAGGGAATCTAGGATTAGAGCAGGGAAATAATTTGCTAAAGGTCATTCAGCAAGCAAGTGGTTGAGTAGATATTGGCTAATCTCCAAATCACTGATTTTGCCCATTAGCTAATACACTCTGGAATTAGTCTTTCTAATGGCTGGTGCTTAGCATATGTGATGGTTAATTTTATGTGTCAACTTAACCAGATCACGGGGTGCCCAGATTAAACATCATCTCTGGATATTTCTGTAAGTTTGTTTCCAGCATTTGGATTGGTAAACTGAGTAAAGCAGATGGCCCTCCCCAATGTGGATGGGCATCATCAAATGTCTTGGAGGCCTGAATAGAACAAAAAGGTGAAAGAAAGTAAAATTTGCTCGTTCAGCCTGACTACTCAGCTGGGACATCAGTGTTCTCCTGCCCTTGGACTCAGACTTGTGCCATCAGCTCTCCTGATTCTCGGGCCATTAGACTAGGACTGGAGTTTATACCACCAGCATTCCTGGGTCTCTAGCTTAAAGACAGTAGATCATAAAACTTCTCAGCCTCGTAATCACACGAGCCAGTTCCTTATAATAAATCTCATTTGATCTATATAGCTATATAGATATATTTTCTCATATATACTTTCCCATGTATTATATACTTTTATATATCATTTATATAATTTTTCATAGGTAGATGATGGATAGATAGAGATCCTATTGGTATTGTTTCTTTGGAGAAACCTAACTAATACAACATACCTACATGCTGATGCATCTACAGTGACACCAGGGAACCCACAGATACTCTTATGCAACTTTCGTATTCAACCTTGGTGTGATCAGTCAGTTTCTATAACCAGACTCCAACTTTGTTTTCTAATTCATTTCAATTCTTTGGCTGAATCTAAAGTTTTGCATTGACCTCCCCTCCCCTACTCTTGGCTTAGCCCTGACAATCTTTCCAGTCCTTATCTTTCCTTCTGGCAATATCTGGATGACGTTGTCTCTGTAATTCCCAGGTAGTAAATACGTCCTATGCTGGGAAGCAGAACCACCATCCTACCTGCAAAATGATCTGTGTATTGCACTAGTTGAGATGGATTTTGGCTATGGATCTTATCTTACCTACTCCATTACACAACCCTTTAAACACTTGCCTGAATACTGAACCCTGTGGCCCAGCAGCCAAGAGCAATCTCTTGGCTTCTTGCAGTTGCCCTGTCTTGCCCCATGCATTTGAGGGAACCATGCCTATCACAGAATCTGCTGTAAGCAGCCACATTAAAGTGGGTATGACCATGGGCTTTGGTGCAGACAGATATGAATTCAAAATGGGGCTCTACCACTGATCATATATGCAACCTTGGAAAATGTATTTCTCTAAACCTTGTTTCCTTCATATTTAAAATCGAAAGAACAATAACAACAATGTCATCAATAAGAAGAGCCATAGTAGAAGTACCTACAAATCCTTAGAGTAAAAATTCAATGAGATAGTACATATCAGCCTTCTAACTCAGGAAAGACCCATGTCAGTCACTAAGTATTAATGTCAGTGATGATGATAATGATAATAATCTCACAGGTTCCATGTAGATATTCCTATTTTTAAAACTTGAGCGGAATGGGAGAAATTGGGAATGCAAAAGAAGAAACAAGAAACCAGGCTTCTTTAACAAATGAGCTGATAACTAGCTCCTACTAAATGAAAAGTAGTCTAGACTTTATAGACAAGGTATATTTTAAGAGTAGGAATTGGGAATCTTCAAGTAGAAACACAGAAACTCAAAGGTAGAAAGATAATATATTCACTTGGTTTTATATTCAGTTCTCTCTTCCTATACAAAAGAAAGGGAGAGAGAGAGAGAGAGAGAGAGAGAGAGAGAGAGAGAGAGAGAGAGAGAGAAAGAAAGAAAGTTAAATTAAAATGCATCATTGCTTCCATTCTTGCAACAATTTTTGTTGAAAAAAAATATAGAAAGAGAAGTCCTAGGAAACCTCTGTTCCAGGAGTATGAATCTTAATGGTTAGGTTTGCAGGCTTCGGAGTCAAACATATCTGGGTTCTGTCCCGCCTCCTACATTTTCCAGCTTGCTTACTTTCTCTGGGCCTCCGTTTTCTCATCTTTAACCTCCTCAGGTTAATGTATTTACCAGAATATTTTTCAGAAAACAACAGAAACCCAAATCAAACTAGCTTCAACATAATGAGAATTTACTGGCTCAAGTCATCCAAAGAAAGGTTGAGCAAACGAGTCATGGGAAGTTGGAGATGAAGCCGAATTTCAAGAACAACTGAAACTACAGACATGGCAGCGTGCTTTTTTTCTGTCGCTGCATTTAATTTCTTCTCATTAAGACCAACAAATATAGCCAGTGAGACCCCCAGGGCTTCAGCTACCAGGGAGGTCCCAAGTTTGAAATTTTTCTGGTGAAGCACACCAATTAGCTGACTTTGGCCAAGTGCCCACCTTTGTTCCAAGCAAATATAACCAGTGGGATATGGTTAAATAAGAACATGGTTGCTCCTAGAGTAACCATGTAGGCAGTGGAGGAGAGGGGACAGAGAAAGGATGCTTTACTGCCCTGGCCAGTATGGCTCGGTTGGTTGAGCAGCATCCTGTACACTAAGGTCACTGGTTCTATTTCTGACCAGGGCATGTGCTAGGGTTGGGGCTCGATTCCCAGTAGGGGGCATGCAGGAAGCAATTTATTGATATTTTTATCTCTCTCCTTCTGCTCCCTCTCTCTCTAAAAATCAATAAAAAGCGTATTTTTAAAATGTTTTACTGTACTACATTTTCTTCTAAGCTAGGATTGTATTACTTTTATCAGGATAAAACAATGAAAGATTTCTGTTATTGTTGTTTTAATATCATCTATATTTGTTTCAGATTAAATCCTGTAATACCTAGGACTCAGGTTTATACCTAGCTCAGTTTATAAGCCTAGTAACAACCCTAGGAACTGAGACAAAGTTGTATATGCTATCCTATAGGAGTTGTGAAAGTTTTTAGAGAACATAGTGCTTATTTCAAGATAGAGCTACCAGAAAAAGAGTTTTCAGAGAAAACTTGTTAAAATGGCTCAGTGGTTGAGCATTGACCTATGAACTAAGAGGTCACGGCTGGATTCCCAGTCAGGGCACATGCCTGGGTTGCACACTTGATCCCCAGTAGGGGGCGAGCAGGAGCAGCCAATCAATGATTCTCTCTCATCACTGGTGTTTCTATCTCTCTCTCCCTCTCCCTTCCTCTCTGAAATAAAATAAAAAAATATATATATTTTTAAATCACATAGGTTTAATTTTATTATCTGGCTATTTATCCTCTTAGCAATTGTTTCAGTGATGTTTAAGTTGTTAATAGTCTATTTTCTGTGACTTCTGATCATTCAATATTCTGCAGGCATACAAAGTCCAGATCACTAACTAGTACTAGTTAATGAGAGGGCAACTAAATATGGGTGATGCTTTCATCTTTGAAGGTTATTCTAGATCTTCAAAGAGTATGGGTAAATATTTCTAATTTAATGTCAGTTCCTGGGTGAACACTAAGGCATCTAAAAAACTTTAGATGATATCAGGTTTTGTAAAAGGTAATCTAGTTAATCTAGTTGGGATGGAGAGAGGGCCTAATAGGATTCAAAGTCAAAGTTGAGTTTAAAGACCAATTTTATAAGCTGTGTGCCATTCATTCAGCAATTCCTTAATTTCTGAAGCCTCAATCTTCTCCCCTACAATAGAGTTGTATGTATGCGTCTCACATAAGAGGATTGCTGTATGGGTTCAGTTAGATAACATGTGATATACCCATGATGGCCTGCCATACTATCGACACCATCCATTTTCTCCTTTAACCACATCCCAACTCCTCTCCTTCTCTCCTCTCCCCATCCCAGTGAAAGCCATTTCCTATCAATCGTAATGTGTGAGATAAATATACGCAAAAGGTGATTCCCCTTGAACATATATATTCACTATAAAAACGTAATAATTAGAAGACTTTCCATTCATTGAAAAGAAAAACTAGCTTTAAATTTCAATATGAGCTGCAAAAGAAAGAAAAATATGGAATTGTCTGGACACTGTAGCTATTGCTAATGTCCAAAAGCCAGGACTGTACCAGTATTTTGTTGTTGTTTATTTGTATGTTTGTTTGTTTTGTTTTTCCAACCTCTGGTCCTCCAAAATAACGAAGCTTAATAATTATAAAAAAGTTATTCTATGGGAAGAATTTTTGCACATCATTAAATGCTAAATGTAAAGTGAACTAGTAAACTTTTTTGTTGTAATTGTTACAATGAGGAATACGAATATAAGAAGATAAATATTTGTAAAGTCTTTCTGAATCATGATATTCCACTATAACTAAATATTTTGAGGGGGTCTATTATTAATAAGCACACCAACATTGTTCAGAGTTGCAGCTCATTACCTGACTCTGATTGGAGAAAGCACAAAAAATACTCCTGGTTCTTGACCTTTGTTAAACCAGGAGACCTGTGACAATATAATGGTCTCTCCTCTCAGAGAAAGAAAAATGCATTCATGAAATTTTGGATTTTTTTTTATTTCAAAGACTTAAGTCCATCTAAAAGACATTCATAGGCCTCTTGTAGACTCTGGTTGGTCCCTGACTTAGCAGAATTATGAATATCTAAATATTCTGCATTAATATCTTCATTGACATGAAAACATTCCTACAATAAAACTAACATTGGCATGATAAAACTAGTGTTTTAAAAGAAAGAAAATTCTCAACTACTGGTATTTTTAAAAGAACTTCATATATACAAGTCCATGTCTGTTCCCTCTGACACATATATAGTGATTAATTTTTTTCCTTTCCCTTCTATCTTCTCCTCACACTTCTCACCCCTTCCATCTTCTCAAGGGCTCTCCGTTCGAGATCTTAAACCCCAACACAAAGGTCTAGCGCACATACCAGGAATATATGTGTTCCTAATCATTGGGTTTAGGAAAACAGCTTACATATGCTTACTCTGTCCCTCAAAAGAGTTAAGGATTTAATTGAGCTGAGGTATACAGTACAGTAATAGGCTTAATACCTATTTTATAGATATATAATATCTTACAGCTAAGAAGTGGCTGAGTTGGAATTTCATCCTGACACAAAGGCTACAGTTTAACTACCTGATGCCCCAAGTTTTATTTGAATGCCTTTACTCCAGAAAGATCAATAAAAAGACTAACTCAAGTACCAACACTCCATGATCCTTCCTCTGCCTATAAATATAGTCAGAGATGAGCCCTCCTTTCTGTACCTTTTATCACCCTCTTTGTCTGAAGAAATTATTTGACAGTAATTCCACTCTGTTGTCTATTGTTATTTATTCAACAAACGTCTATTACCTACCATGTGCCAAGAATTGAAGCCAGGGGAAAGAGCAGTGAACAGGATACAGTTCCTGATCTCCAGGCTCTGGAGTTTAGAGATGGAGAGGGACAGGAAAGTCATTGTAATCAAACATGGCAAATAGGTAAGCAGGCAGAAATAAAAGTCTGGGAGCACCTAAGGCAGTGATGGCGAACCTTTTGAGCTCGGCGTGTCAGCATTTTGAAAAACCCTAACTTAACTCTGGTGCCGTGTCACATATAGAAATTTTTTGATATTTGCAACCATAGTAAAACAAAGACTTATATTTTTATATTTATTTTATATATTTAAATGCCATTTAACAAAGAAAAATCAACCAAAAAAATGAGTTCACGTGTCACCTCTGACACGCGTGTCATAGGTTCGCCATCACTGACCTAAGGGATCAGAAATGACCCTTTGGAGGAGGTGTATAAACTGAACCTTGAAGCTGAGTAGAACAAAGTCTGAGCAAGGAAGGAAAACAGGCTCAGATGATGGGAAGTGTACCACAGCTCAGGCATGGATTGCTGGCACACTGCCCACAGTCCACAGTTTGGAATCTAAGTCGGAGGATTGGTACAGTGCAAATAAACCTGAAGAAGCAGTCAGGGGCTGATCACCAAAGGTGTCAGTCAGATAAACCAGTTTACTGAAGTTCAGGAAGAGCAATGAATTTTAAGATAGTGATTAACATGCTCAGACTTGCACCCTAGTAAGTTCTCTTTTCTTCAAAGTGGGAAAGTGGATTGAAAGGACTGAGACTTGAGACAGGGGGGCTGGTTTAGAGGCTCTGGCAGTAATCCAAATGAGAAATGATGATGGGCAGATCTTCAACTATGGGATAGAGAGCAAAATAAGAAGACGGAATGATGTGACATACTTTCTCTCCCTCCCTCAGATAATAATAGAAACTGACATTTGTTGAGCACTTACTATGTAACAGGCTCTCTCCTAAATGCTTTATATCCAGCTCATGTAACATCCAGCTCATGTAACAAACAAGTCAATTGCTCATTATACAGATGAAGAAACAGGTTCAGAGGTCAAAGACATTATCTTTTTTTTTCATTATATATATGAAATAAAGTTTAGAGATAAATACTATATATAGCTATATATGGTGGTGCATTGGTTATTACAATTATTCACCAGCAGAACAGCTTCTTAGAAAAAGACAACTTTCCTTCTCCCAAAGTGCTCAAGCAGAGACGGCGTGATGACTCATCAAGCATACTTTGCAACAAAATCCTATATTTTGTGGAAGAGAGCCACAGAAAACCCTAAGGCCCCTACTAACAGTAACAGTTCCTTGACTTTATGATTCAGTGAATGTGAAGGATGCACAGTCTGTTAATTGATAGGAAAATCTCACCTTGCAAGGTTCTCCATGAGAAAGAAAGCCACCGCTAATCTCAGCTGCATTACCGTCAGCATATTCCCCCTGGCTACTGTCTGACGCCCTCTTTCAGTGCTCATATGACTGCACAAAAGGAAATACCTACTTATGTGCAGGAAGAGCACTTCAATCACACGTTTCCCCGGAAACCTAATCAAAGTGTAATAGAGAGAGAGAGGTATTTTATTAAATTCCTCTTAGGTCCATTTTAATTTCCCCTAAAGCACTGGGTATGTAAAGAATATGCTCATTTCATGGAAAAACGTAGCATGTTAGAGTGGAATATATTCTGAAAAAAGGTTGAAAATCTTTCAAGTCAAGGGACTATTGCCTTTATTGCTTTTAACTTGCTATTAGCTTGCTATCAACTTGCTTTGGGACTTTAAGCAAGTCCCTTAAGTCTCTCTCAGCTTCATTTGTACCTCATTTGTAAAATAGGGAATAATACTTAACAACTACCTCACAGCGATAGACTGAAAAAATACTGAGCTAATACAGACAGGCTCAAGACGCTTTGAGATCTTTGGATCAAAGATCCAGCACATTAAATCCTAATTAATTTTAATGATTTAAAGATGCACACAAATCCTATTAATGTATACACTTCAGAGGAATTCACTGCCATATTAACTACACAAAAACTTGTGCCATGTGAGGTATAAAAACATTTAAATACAAGATTATTTTCTAAATGTTTTCTCCTTTTCAGATTAAAAGCCAGTAGTGCTAAATTTCATCTTCTTCTAAACTTCCAGAAAATAGTTAAAGAGCTCATGGTAGCACTTTAAGAGGACATATGGAGTTACCTTGAAGTCATTTGGGGGTAATAAAATGGTTTAAAATTTATTTTCTGAAACTGCAAGAAAAAAGACCTGAGACTCACTTGACCCTCGCTGCCTGGATCTGCCCACATTCTCATATGGGTGTAGATCAGGCAGACGCTGGAGCTCGAGACGCTGGGCTAAGGGTCCACATCTGTAACACCCTCCGTTCCAAGAACCGCCTTTAACAAGTTTTTCTCCTAAATCAATTTTCTCATGATTAATGTTTCCTAGGGTGCATCAGCTTCCACATTAGGAAGTGTTGGCCTTGATTTATGTACTAGTTTAAATCTTACTACAGGGCATGTTTCCCATTTTGGAGACAGAGCCTAACTAAAATGCTATCTGGGAAGAAGTGCAACACACAGTCATGGTGCAGAAATGACACAGAACTGAAAACCTATTTCTTTAGGAGTCAGGAAATGCTGCCGATCCCAAAGACAAGAGAGATTTTAAGATCTAAGCTTCTAAATGAAGGTTAATTGTTCCATATTGTTGTCTGAGCATAAAATCTTAGGCAGAAACCAAAGTAATAACAATAGTCATTATTACTTCATAATATCATTAATATTAACATTATAACATATTGATATAATCATCCTAATATTTAATAATGACAATGCCTATTATTATTTAGGGAATAGAGGAACATGTTCTATGGAGCTGGCATTACCTAAAAAGAGCTGTGACATTCTAGAAGGCTTAAGCAGCTAAGAATTTCCTCACAGAGAGGAGAATTGTCCAAAAAAATAAATATTTTTGAGTTCAAAGACATCATCCATCTGATCGGAATCATATAAGTAACAGCAGAAACTTCCAACACCCAAATGTTAAGATACTTTCACAAATACCAACCAGGCTTTGAAACAGGAGAGAGAAGCTAGCTGGGGGTAGAATAAACTGTAGAAAAGAGAATAACGTGGCAGTTCTAAAAAATGTAAGAGTAGACAGATTCCAGGTCTTACATTGTGAAACCAAATCTAAATTTCAAATACAAATGAGTTATCAGGAAAGCATTACAGCAAAACTGCCTGGCAGCCTGACTCCCATCCCGGTGAAGGCTGAGTCAAGAGCAGTGACCAGGAAGCAATGAGTAATATAAACTTATGCCCAAGAGTAACAAATACCGAAAACCTGTCCCAGAAATGTGAAAATAAAATAGGAAGGAATAAAGTTGCACCCATTTGTAAACCTATTTTTTAACATATTTTATGAAGCCAAATAATCAAAGGGGTCAGTAAACACCCCACATGGGTGCCACCCTCCCCTTTTCCTTGCCCATAGTAAACATCACTTATTGAAAAATGATAGTTTCCCACTGAGCATGGAGAAGGTCGTGGAATCCTTTTTAAATCACTGTTCTCAGGCAGTCACTACCGATCAACTAGACGTGCCTTTTGAGGTGATATCTACTTCCCATCCTCAACTTAGAAACTAATAAGAAAAGAAAAAGTTGCTTATAATTAAAAAGCAGTGGTTTCTCATTTACATGTTACATTTAGCAAACACTTAAATACATACTTGTAATAGTTTTTAAAAATACCAGTTATCATTAAGAGGAATCACTAATTGGCCTCCTAACCTATCCCCCATGTAATTTCCATTTTAACCACTGTGTAATATTTGGTGCAATTCTTTCTAGAATTTTCTAATGTACTAGAATCTATCATATTTCCTCAAGTCTAAATGCTTACATTCTAATTTGCAGCAGTTTAACAAAGCTTTCCTGGGGCAGGGGGAGTGAAACCCACCATATTAATGTAATTATAATGTATGACACTGCCAAATTTCATAGTCATTAAAACTTTAAGAAAACATGTCCTATCTATTTTAATAAACTGAAGCATAAAACTTACACTCTTCTATCAATTGTAGGAAGTACTTCTAAACCAAGGGTTAAATAACATGAACACACATCATACCTATATCCCACTCTTGCAAATGCTGCCAGGCATCTAATATGTATTTTTAATCTATAGATGAGTCTTATGGGCCCTTTCTGTGAAGACCTATTGCCACACAGTATCTCATTTTATTCTCTTATAAGAAGAAATTTAACTGAACTCTTTCTGTTCAGTGTTTCAAGTTTTCATGTTTTCCATAGCACTAATGTCCTTTCTAAGGCTTGGCCTGAGATCCTAAAGGGATTTCAACCAAAAAGGAGTATGTTATTTTAGATGGTACAAAATTAGAATATGGTAACACTATCCTGACAAGTTAAAATTAATGGTTTTCTATGATTAATTGCAGGTATTAAATAGAGTTAAAAATAAGATTCCACCCCATCTTCCAACATTCATGTGTTTTCCTGCCAAACATAGAAATGAATATTAATATTTAACTTCCTGGAGGAGGCCAAGAAAGACATAACTTGCAGATATGACAGAGCTCAGAAATGGATATCATGAATCATCAGAACAGAATGTGGGCTGATAAATATGCTCCTTTTTTTAAAGTGATGAATATGAACACAGACCTGAACTTTAAGAAATGCGTATAGCCAATATCATATGAAAAAGTTCCAATGCACTAGTACCTAAATAAGACAAATTAAAATGATATTCAATTTCTGCCCATTGGATTATTATTTTTCAAACTGACCTAGGGCACATGTGATTTCCAACAAACAATGTAACCAGAAAATGGGGGTGACAGCAGCAAGACTGGCAGGTGGGAAGCCCTGAATCCTTCTCATCCCATAAACACACTTATTCAGCAATAATTAACAGAAAAATTCCCTTTGTGAGAAATCCAGACACTAACTGAAAGGCTCCTGTAACTCAGAGGATGTGAAACCAGGCTCATTGGCGCCAGTAGGAAATTTGGAATGCTCTCCTTCCAGAGCCCCTATCTCTGGTGTAGGGCCATGTGATCAGGAAGAGATGCTCTGGCCCTCAGCTTCACCGAGGGAAGGAGATGGATTTGTTCATGCACCTAGAACCCCAAGTTTTCTAAGGGGCTTCCCTAGAAAAATGGCTTCTGTCTTGATAGTCTTTGAGCTCTGACTTGTCCGGCACAAATTAGGCTCCCTGAGAAAAACAGAGATGGTGGCTTGGGCTGATAGATGCTATAGGTCCTATCCTTTATTCAACACAGTGTGAGTGGACAAAAAAGTATCCCAGCTGCCCACTGGGGAGGGAAAGAGTTGATCTGTGTGACCAAGGACCCAACTTCTCTGGGAACAGACAACCAACTGGCATCCATCGGATCAGTCCTGAGCTTCTGATAAGGTGTGGCACAGTCTAGCAGCCTGGAATGAGTTGATGGCTAGGGCCAAAAGACACCATAAATTCTCCCCATCCCCCGCCTCGCTCAAATAGAATGAGTGGATGAAAAATCCATGCATCCAGTGCCCCAACTTCCCCAAGGATGTCCAAAGAATCAACATCTGTCTTACCAGTTCTGAAGTCCTGACAGGTACAGCACAGGCTAGTTGCCTGGGAGAGAACAGTATGATAACTGGCATAAAGACAGACATATAGGCCAACGATACCACAGACAAATCCCAGAAGTAGATCTTGTATATACAGTCAAGTAATCTTTGACAAGAGTGGCAAGAATACACAATGGAGAAAGGATAGTCAAGTTAACAAATGGTGTGGGGAAAACTAGATATCTACATGCAAAAGAATGAAATTAGACCCTTATCTTACACCAAACACAAAAAATAAACTCTCTCCTTGACCTGCCAGTGATCATCTTCTTGCTGTATGTTCACATGGGTGTGTGTTTGTGTGTGGCTATCTTAATCTCAATCTCCTCTTCTTATAAAGACATCAGTCATACTGGGCTAGGGGCCACCCATCTGACCTCCTTTTACCTTACCTCATTAAAAGTCCTGCCCCCAAATACAGTCACATTCTGAAGTACTGAAAATTGGAATTTGGAAGGAAGGCACACAATTAAGCCTAACACAGTATGGAAGAGGGAAAATGGCTAATTTGAAACAATAAAATAAAACTTATATAAATACAAATATAGTCTGAAATGTAAAGTCCAATCCATAGGTTAAACAGCAAAAGTTCACTTTAGAGTTTAGAGAGAGAATTAGTGAACTGGAAAACAACTGTGAAAAATGAATAATATGGCACAAAGAAATAGAAAGATGTAGACTAAGAAGCAATGATTAAGAAGAAAGGAAAATAAGATGAGATGATCCAATGAATGTCTTACTGAAATTCCAGAAAGGATATTATAGAAAGAAAGGGAAGGCAATCTCTAAAAACCCATGGTTGAGAATTTTCCAGAATTCACAAAACATATTAATTCTAAAATTTGGGAATCCCCCAAAATTCTAAGCAAGAAAAATAAAAAGAAATTCACTTTTAGATATATTATACTAAAATGAAGAACTTCAAATGCAAAGAGATCTTAAAAGCAATAATGGAGGGGAGAAATGGTATTACTTAAAATGCAATAAAAATTATAAAGACTTCAGCAACAATAGATGCAATAGGACAAGAGAATAATATGTTCAAAGTGCTAAAGGAAAATAATAGCCATTTTTAATTCTATATCTAGTTACACCACATTCAAAAAAAATAAAGAGGGGGAAACTTAGATGTGTCTATACCAAATTGTTAAGCATAATTACTTCTAAGTACATTAATTATAGATGAGTTTTATTTCTTGTTTATACTTTTATGTATTCTCAAAAATGTATAATGAACTAATGTTACTTTTAACATCAAGCATTTTAACATTAAGCAAAAAAAATTTAAGCAATAAAACCATATAAAAAGTGAACAAGGAATAACATCATAGTCATTCTCTCCACTTTAAACAAATGTAATTTTCTTGAACTCATTAAAATAAATATCCATTCAAAGACTCATACTTGTCCAATAAAATTAGCGAGCCCCAAATTAAAACTTAAGAAGTGGGACAGTGACTCTGGGTTCAGGTGTAATGGAACTATAACATTTTATTAATATTATTGAACTAACATATTACGGAACCTTTGATCTGAGATGTCAGCTCAGGCTCACCCACTGGTGGTTTGTTCTTTGCCGTCAGAGGTGTGGCCCAGTGAGCCCAAGTAGGGAAACTGTTGGAATTCCACACTCAGGTCCTCTACGTTTGTTTCTAAAATTACCTTCTTTTAATAACCTTCATTTTTAGTTACGATTGCCTATTTACTATCATCTTGATTATTTTTATTAATGTATAAGAACTAATTATGAACTAACTGTTGCTGCTAAATCTTTCCTTCCAAAACAATACTCCATTCACTAAACAATATTTGGAAATAAAGTCAGTAAGAAATAATCACACCACAATTACATTTCACAAGCACTTTTAAAATGAAAAAGTATCACAGTTAATATCTAAAAAGTATGCTCTTCATTATAATTTTTAATTGGGGGTAATTATTAAACTATATCATGCCATTTTGTCTTTCAGTGTATCTCTGGAATATGCCATATTTTAGAAAAATCATATCACCTTTTTAAAAATGTGAATATTACTTTCATATAAATATAAAGCTTTGACCTTGTTATTTTCAGTGTTTTATTGCAATTTTACCAGCATTTGGGCTCTGGCAGAATCCTGCTGTTTTCCTCACAATAAAATGACTTTAAAATAACGTTCCAGCCCACACTTTACTTGGTAAGCACAGAAGATGAAGGCTTTAAAAAATCCCTAATCAATCTATAAAGCACTCTTGAGAATTTCCAGCTACAGTTTGAATTCTTCACATGCAGAGATTTGTAGAAATGTGTGGACATTTTCCTCCTATTGTTTTCTATCAAATGATTCCCAGCTTATTAACTTGCAATCTTTATTCATGTTGGGAGGGTATGTAAAAAATAATCCCAAAGGGGGAAGCTTCAAATTAAGCCACCAAGCAGGGACTTACTTCAGCCCAAAGAAACTTGCATCGGAAATGATTGTTATGTTGATGTTTCCTTAAAAGTCTCTTTTCCAACATTTAATGAAATGGTTCCATTTTGCAAATAAAAGACATTTCAGTGTGTGGGCTGATTGTAAAAGGAATATTCCATTTCGCATGAGTGAAGAAAAACGAGATTAACAGATTGTGACAGAATGCTTCCTCCTTACCTCTTTTAGACACAAAAATCTGAGTAACAAATGCTTCAGTCCAAACCCACAGCATTGCATCCAGACTGTTTCGGTGCCTCTTTGTTCTTTATTGGTTTCTAAAAGGGTCTATCAATAAGGAAAATTTATGTTCTAATCTCTTCCATCCAGAATATCAAATCTTTCCTAAGGTCATGATTTTCTTTTAAGTCACAAAGAAATGTTAGTAGATGCTGATAAAAAGAGATTAACTGCGGTGGAAAAGGTCAGGCGCTCATCACCTGATTAAAACACTATGTCAACATAATACAGTAGTCAAGGTACAGCTTTCAGATAAATCAGGAATGGGGAAATAGTGATATATTTTTAATGCCCCTGGTTATGAGCATTCTGGTTTGACATGCTCATGGGAGGCCGTCAGGGGTAACAGAGTGGCTTGCTTTCATGAAAACTATCCATTGCAAGAATTTTATCATGCACTGTGAACCAACACAAAAATAGTTCATGAAATAGTACCTATCCATAATATGTCCCATTACTGATGTTTTCTAAGCTATTCCCTTTTGTTATGCCTTTGACACCATTAAACTGGAGTATGACTTGCTAACTGTGACCTTGGACAAGTTATTTACCTTCTCTACATCTCAGCGTTTTCACTCCGAGTCCACAAAATTAAATGAGATAACATACGTGACGTTCTTGGCCTCATGAGCGCTCAATGTATGTTAGTTCTCTCCTGCCCACAACACATTTTTTACAATACTCAGAGTCTATGCTCATATTACTAGTATGTTGACCAAGAACTAAATGTATCAAAAAATTAAAATAAATGTACACACAGAGACAATAGATGACTATAGTACTAACTCCTAATTTATCACACTTCCTCACCAAATGTGACTTGCTTTGGTCAGTGGGATACAAGCAAATGTGGCACAAGCGGAGGCTTCAAAACTGCTGGTGCACTGGGCTTGCCTTTGTGCTGCTGGGCACTCTCTCTAGTGACTTATGGGATGCTGCCACCATGTGAACAAGTCTGCTGGGACCTGCAGTCCAGCCAACAGCAGGAACTGACAGACCAACATGTGAGTAAGGTCATCCTAAAGCAGGACAGACTAAGGCTGCATGAGACAACCAAAAAAATACCTAGCCCAGCCCAGCCTGAATTTCTGACCCACAGCTACAGTAGCAAATAAAATAGATCCTTGTTTGTTTGTTATTGGTTAATCCTCACCTGGGAATATTTTTAGAGAGAGTGGAAGGGGAAGGTGACAGAGAAACATCGATGTGAGAGAGACACATTGATTGGTTGCCTGACAAAAGCACCCTAATGGGGCCTGGGGATCGAGCCAGGGAATGTAGGTACATGTCATGAATCGAACCCAGGACCCTTTCAGTCCACAGGCCAACACTCTATCCACTGAGCCAAACCAGCTAGG
>NW_005871078.1:937213-985133 GCF_000147115.1 Myotis lucifugus
CGCGGTTGTCGTTTTCGGTCGGGAGTGAGTCTCAGACTCTGGGCTACAGATCCGGGCGAGTCTCTAGGGACCCAGACTCAAACGGGAGAAGTGGGGACTGTCTGGCTACGGGTCCCTCCGAGGTTTGCAGCTGTTGCTGGGACAGAGGAGGGCAGAGCCCCTGGAGACGGACTGAGAGCAGCCCATAGCTTGCTCTCCCTCTCCCCCCGCCCCTGTTGAAGCCCCGCCCCCGCCCCAGGCCCCTGCGCAGAAGCCATTTTGCCAAATCCGCCTCAAGCAAAAGGCTGGATTAGCGCCTCCCCAGAAGACAGACGTTTTCCACACAGCTGATTCCTACAGCCAGTCGGCCTGGTGGTCAAATCCCTCTAGTGTTAACTACAACCAATTAAGGCTTGGCTAGAACAAGACTGCGCACAAAGACCACAAGGGGGTGCACCAAGAAAGCATAAAAGATGCGGAGACAAAAAAAACATGACAGAAATGGAGGATATGGAGCTAAGAAATCGCAATTTTGAGGGCTTGCTATAAACTTGAGCAGAGCCTCACGAAAACTAATGAGACCCTCGATGCTACGATAAAGAAATTAGAAAGTAAGCATACACGGACTGAAATAAAGAATATTATACCCAATAGCAGACCAGAGGAGCACAAGAATCAAACCAAAGATTCGACAAAAAACACCCAACTGGAAAAGCTAAATGAAAAAAGAATCCGAAAGTGTGAAGATAGTGTAAGGAGCCTCTGGGACAGCTTCAAGCGCACTAATATCAGAATAATAGGGGTGCCAGAAGATGAGAGACAGCAAGATATTGAAAACCTATTTGAAGAAATAATGGCAGAAAACTTCCCCCACCTGGTGAAAGAAATGGACTTACAGGTCCAAGAAGCGAAGAGAACCCCAAACAAAAGGAATCCAAAGAGGACCACACCAAGACACATCATCATTAAAATCCCAAGAGCAAAAGACAAAGAGAGAATCTTAAAAGCAGCAAGAGAAAGAGACTCAATTACCTACAAGGGAATATCCATATGACTGTCAGCTGATTTCTCAACAGAAACTTTGCAGGCCAGAAGGGAATGGCAAGAAATATTCAAAGTACTGAATACCAAGAACCTACAACCAAGATTACTTTATCCAGCAAAGCTATCATTCAGAATTGAAGGTCAGATAAAGAGCTTCACAGATAAGGAAAAGCTAAAGGAGTTCATCACCACCAAACCAGTATTATACGAAATGCTGAAAGGTTTCCTTTAAGAAGAGGAAGAAGAAAAAGGTAAAGATACAAATTGTGAACAACAAACATGCATCTATCAACAAGTGAACCTAAGAATCAAGTGAATAAATAATCTGATGTACAGAATGAACTGGTGATTACAATGAATCAGGGACATAGAAAGGGAATGGACTGACTATTCTTGGGGGGGGGGGGAAGGGGAATGGGAGATGCGGGAAGAGAATGGACAAAAATCGTGCACCTATGGATGAGGACAGTGGGTGGGGAGTGAGGGCGGAGGGTGGGGCGGGAACTGGGAGAAGGGGAGTTATGGGAAAAAAAGAGGAACAAATGTAATCAGAACAATAAAGATTTAATTTAAAAAAAAAGAATAAAGATCTCAGTGACATAAAAAAAAAGATATCTGAAACAATGTAATGTGACATGAAAATGACTATAATTTTTATTGGTGACAAAAATCATAGGTACTACTTATAATATTGTAGTTGGTTGCTTACAATATGTAATTAAAGGAAATGTTAACTTTCAAGAAGAGAATATTGAAAATAAAGATATAATTTCTTTCTCATCCAAAAAAAAAAGTATCTAAAAATAAAGAACTACAGGACTACAAAATTTAATTATAACTTGATCTAAGGTAATCTTTTTCAATGTTTTTAATTAGAAGGATAATGGCTAGGAAACAAACGTGTGTGGGCTTCTTAGTTGGACCCATCTTTTTCTCTGCGAAGGAAATAAGAAGTAACCTGATATGTCAGTGTGTAGACTGTCGACCCAGTGGACATCTCCCTTGTGTGGACATGGAGACAGTAGAACCTGATGTGATTGAACATTCAATTGTTCACCTCTTCCCTCTATCCAGAGTCACCCTCATCCTGGACCCCTCTTATAATTTGACGTCCACTATTATATTCTTTAGGGAAACTAATTAAGCCAACCCAAATATCCAGTTTTTCTGACCTTTATAGTCTTGCCCTAAAATAATAAATTCACATTCCTACTTACAAAGAAAATATTTTACTTACTTGTACAATAAAAAATTAATATATCTTGAAAATGTAATTTCTGTAATAGAATCCCTTTTCTTTCTCAATTTCATAAGGCGATATTTTGCTCCGTTGCAAACATGTCTTTTTGTATAATATTAAAGAACTATGGACTTGGAGAGACATTTGAGGTCTTCAACTTTAATCACCCAAAGTAAAAATCTTTTGTACATCCTATCTTTCTGACAAGTGATTTATCTAGTAGTGGCATGAGCACTTCTACTGGCAGAGAACTAACTCATTGCTATACCAACAAAACAGTCACCTGAATGTCAGATGGCTTACGTAGTTAAAGAGCTCTTGCTTACAGTGAGCTCGAACTGATTCCCTATAACTGTGACCCATTCATCTTTCCCTTTCTGTCCTCTGGCACTACCCAGATGAAGCCTACTCCCAATTATACATGACAGCTCTTCACGTATTTGAAGGCACTGATACCATTCCCCAGGCTAAAATCCGGATTTGACAGTTCCTTCAATAAAACCGTCAGAAAACCCTTTATTAGTGTGGTCTAGCCTCCAAATGCAAGGAAATGACCGAAGAAGCTTCCAGCCTATGAACCGAGATCTGATCCAATGTGCTGGATGTGGTCTGATACTGCAGAGGCCTACTCACCTCTTTATTCATCTTGCTACCTATATGGCATTAGCTCTTTTAACAGTCATGCCACACGAGGGATTCCCATTCAGCCTCCAGTCAGCTAAAACACTAAGAGCTTTATTAAACAAACTTCTATTAAGAGGACAGCCCATATTTTTCTTGTAGACTTTTTAATCTGAGTGCAAGATTGAAAGTTGCCTCTAATTTCCCTCTTGCTTCCGTCATCCATCACCCAAGTCTATGGAGACTCCTCTTAATGCTAATTGCTTTAACTCCCTTCCTCAGCTTTTTTACCATCATCCAACTACTGATGGGCTGCTAGGCCAGGGCCAATCCATAGCCCAGTGGCCCACCCTTAGAGGCTGCTGAGGGTCCTCTGGCTGCTGGTCCTTTTAACATGTGCTTCTCCGTGTCATGCTAAAATCATAAGGCTTTTTGTGTGTTTTTACATTATAAAATGGTGAATCACTACGACAAAATATCATGCACTGTGGCAAAAATCATGCTTGTTTAATAGAGAATGCAACGTACCCTGAGAGTCTGCTAATGTTAAGTGTATGAAGATTGGTTTTAAAGAGAAAAAAATGCATTTTTCACACATGGTATTACCTAATCACCAAACTAATCCCATAACATAGTTATTACCATTTTTACTTTATAGCTGGGAAAATTTAATCTGGCTGAAACTGCAAGTTCCCTGGAGTCAGAAGCCTGCATTTGAATTCTAACTCAGCCCAATATGATATCAGCTATATGACCACTGGCAAACTACGTAACCTGTTAGTGGTCCCTCCTCCTAAGATTGGCATGTGCATTAAATAAAATGATACATGTCAATCATGTAACATAGTACCAGGCAAATGGTAAGTTCTTGATAAGTATTATGTATAGTTATTAGGGCCTAAGACAAGAGAGTTAGAAACGTGGCAAAGGCAGGATCTGAAGCAAAGTTTAACTCCAAAGCAACTACAAACATGCATAGTCAAGGACACAGAGAACTAATTTTATCTCTCCTAGCAAATACAATTTGTCTTCCTGACCATATTGTTTGATTCTATTTAAAAAAAATAGCATTTTGAGACTAATAAAAGAAACAATGCACCTGAAGACACAGCCCAATTAGCGATTTTTATAGTGACAAGTTAAAGACAAAAAACAAGCTAAGAATGAGGTCACAGGAAAGATGAATTACAAGGCAGACAAGCTGTAGCTAAGGCAGAGCATTGGTGAGGCAGCAACAAATTCATTTGCTGTCAAGTATTTGAAGGCAAATGCTGAATGGGCTTTAGACTGCCCCTTAAATTTTCATAAGTAAAGACTAACACCCGAGAGGCTAAATTATTCATTAGCATTACATATTATTTACAGGCACGTCAATATCATTAAGGATATAAATCTCAAAAGAAGACATATACATGGTCAACAGATATACTTTTTTAAAGTTCGACATCACTAATCATCAGGAAAATGCTAATCAAAATCACAATGAGATATCACCTCACACTTGTTAGAACTGCTGCCATCAAAAAGACAAGAGGTAACAAATATTGGCAAGGATATGGAGAAAAGGGAACCCTTGTGCACTGTTGGTGGGATTATAAATTGATACAGCCATTATGGAAAACAGTATGGAGGTTCCTCAATGATTTAAAAATAGAACTACCATATGATCCCACAATCTCGTGTCTGAGTATAGACCCAAAGGAAAGAATATCATTACCTAAGTGTCCATAAAAAAAAAGAATGGATAAAGGAAATGTCACACACACACACACACACACACACACACACACACAATGTAATACAATATTAGTAAGCTTTACAAAAGAAGGAAATTCTATCATATGTGACAATATTAATGAACTTCGATGGCATTATGTTAAGTAAAATAAGCTAGGCACAGAGAGACAAATACTGCATGATCTCACTTTTATTTGGAATCTAGAAAGTTGAACTCATAGAATCGGAGAACAGCATGTTGTTGCCAGGAGCTTGGAGGTGGTGGAAATGCAGAGATGTTGGTAAGAGAGTACATAGTTTCAGTTATACAAGATGAATAAGGTCTAGAGATCAGATGTATAGCATGGTGACTATAGTTACTAATACAGCATTATATACTTGAAATTTGCTAAGAGAGTAGATCTTAAACGTTCTTACCACCAAAAGTAAGGTAACTATGGGAAATTATGGATTTGTCAATTAGCTTGATTGTGATAATAATTTCAAAATATTTACATATTATCAAATCACGTTGTACACCTTAATATATACAATTTTTGTCAATTCTAACTCAGCAAAGTTGGGGAAGGGAAAGTCATTAAGCTAAAAGACAAATGTTAATGTGTGTATTTTTTAGTAAAAATATCTATTTCCATATTGTAGCAAAGGTGAGGAGGTTATATTACATACATGTAACTGGAATAAAAGACAACAAAAATGAACATCTGGAACAAGATAGGTAAGATAGAGGAATAAAGCATAAATTTTGCTTATCTTAGTTATTAGATTAAGAAGACAAAGGGAAATAAGAACAGAAATTCTAAAGAGCATTCTTCCACTTTCAGGTATCAGTCTAATGTATATTTAATCATCAGCAATCTTTTAAACTATATTAAAGATTCGAGAACTCAGAAAGAAAGCAAATCTGTCACAAAACATACTTTCCAAAGAATAATTCACAGCTATAAATTCTTTTATTTTAATATATTTTTATTGATTTCAGAGAGGAAGGGAGAGGGAGAGAGAGATAGAAACATCAATGATGAGAGAGAATCATTGATCAGCTGCCTCAGGCATGCCCCCCACTGGGGATGGAGTCCTGACCATATGCCCTGACCATGACCTCCTGTTTCATAGGGCGATGCTCAACCACTTAGCCACACCAGCCAGGCATATTCTTTTATTTCAAACAAACAATAACATCAATATTCTACTATAAAAGTAAAAGTTTTCTAAATTTAATTCTAAATGCTGAAATTTACTTAAAGTCTCTTACATTGAGTCAACCATTGACATACAACCAGAGCTTCCCTCAACACTGAGATTGATGAGAAAAGACAGGGAAATGTCACCGCTCTGTGTCCAGTGAAATACCAGGGAGAATGACACGGACAGATCTTTCCAGCGCATGACAAAGGCAGGAAACTTTTCTTTCCAATTATGGCTGAAAGTCAAATAACTGAAGGGTATAGAAAAACTTACTTTATTCAATTTAATCAAGTCCTGCTTTTCTTGCCTGACAAGTAGAAAGGATCTGTGGGAAAGACTGAGTCACATACAATTCTGGTATAATCTGTAGGAATTCTTGTTTAATATAGCTAAACTGACGAAAAAATATGCAAAATGTTCTTTTTTAACTGCTCAGGTATCTTAGTACTCAAGCAAACTTTACTACTTTTCAAATAAGAAAGTCACTAAAATGTGGCATACACAAATGGGTAATGATCTTGATTTAGGAATAGTCAATGAAGTTCAGCTGCAGCATCCTTTAAACACTGAACATCTAAAGAGGTAGCTCAGTAAGAATTATACCATCTTGGAAACTAATCCCAAACCAAGAAGCCATGGTTGCCTGACAGCTCTGATTCAGCCGTAAGACTATGAGAGTACTAAAGTGCATGTCATTGCCAAGGGCAGCCAATCTTATTTCAGGTTTTTCTGCCAGACAGATCCTAAAGTAGGAGTCACTTTTTTTATTATTATTATTGATTTCAGAGATGAAGGGAGAGGGAGAGAGAGATAGAAACATCAATGATGAGAGAGAATCATTGATCGGCTGCCTCCCACATGCCCCCCATTGGGGATCGAGCCCACAACCCAGGCATGTGCCCTTGACTGGCATCAAACCCGGGACCCTTCAGTCTGCAGGCTGACACTTTATCCACTGAGCCAAACTGGTCAGGGCAGGAGCCACTTTTTAATATGTCCTTTTAGCATGTCTCCAGAGAAAAACAAATTAACAACAATAACATCAGTTTCCTATCCAGCATCTCACACATGCTCCTCAAAACAACTCTAACAGGTATTCTTTTAATCTATAGATATAAAAATTAAGGCTCAGAGACATAAAAACTTGCTTAAAATTTGACCTCTAATAAACAGAGACAAGACTCAAACCTCCACCATCTTACTGAAAATTTACACTTGCCCAATTACAGTCATTATCTCTCCAAACCCCCTAAACCTGCAAAAGCTATCCATGGCCCTACTCCAAAGTCTTACTTGCTTTGTTCCTCTATGTATGCTTTACCTGTTTTAAGAAGAGCAAGAAATATAGAGAGAAAAATGTAGCACATCCCTGGCATTTTTACTAATAACAAAAGTTATATTTCTCCATGAAGATAAAATACAAGAGAACACAGGATGATCATCACAAGTCTAGAAGGACTACAGGAAAATGTCTCAAGAGCACATGCCCTGTTCATGCTCATGGTGGTCAAAATGGCCAGGGATGGTCATTCTTTTGCATTGCTGGAGTGAGAAGGACCAGCTGTGGCTATGGGATCCATACAGAGTTTGAACTTCTACTATGCCCACATTAACACCATCCCTGATCAGGTGAGATAAAGTAACACATGAACCAAAATAGAAAACTTATTCCACCCAGCCACATCTGCAATTGGCACCTTTAGACTGTAGATATCAAGGTATTTGTGTGAAATTTTATTTAAAAAGGCTCAATGTTGTGAAAAAAACATGCATCCATCATTTAACTCAAAGTAACCACTTGGGGTTGTAAAGCAGCTTTATAATTTTCATCCTTTCTGAAAACTTGTCCTAGAGAAATGCTGACAAAATATGAGCAAACTAAAAAGTTTTAAAAAGCTGCCTGAAGCTAAAGAACAAATAAATAATATATCAGAAGTAAACACAGGAGTTCCATAGCCATGCCATTTCTAGAAACATCATTCAAAATATATATCTAATAATGTGTGGTCAGCAATGTTATTTTTTATGGGTAATGTGGTGCCATGTTATTACACCACTGAAGCAGCTATAAAATTTTCCTTTAGGTGCTTTCATGTCATTCATTCTCTGGTAGCAGTTTAGGCGATTGAGAATTAAATCTTTCAGTTTACTACAGTACCATTTAAAATGTCTCCTTTAGGCAAGAACATTCAGTGGGGTAAAGAGAGTCAATTCAATAAATGGTTTTGGGAAAATTGGACAGACACGTGCAAAAAAATGAAACTAGACAACATTCTTACACACCATGTAAAGAATCAACTCAAAATGGATTGAAGACTTAAATTTAAGACTCAAAACCATAAAACTCCTAGAAGAAAACAAAAGCAGTAAAATCTCAGACATCTCTCTTAGCAATATTTTTTCTTATATATCTCCTTGGTCAAGGGAAACAAAAGTAAAACAAATGGGACTACATTAAACCATCAACAAAATGAAAAGACAACCTACTGAATGAGAGAACATATCTGCCAATTATATACCTGATAAGGGGTTAATATCTAAAATGTATAAAGAATGCTCTATTCATAGAACTAAAGGAAGTTCCCTTGGGGTGGAACTGCATCTCTAGGCAAAAGTAACGAAAGAGCAGAATAGTAAGGTAGGTTGGGACTACATTATTGCAAGCCTTATAAGCCATAGAAGAATTGGGACTGTATTATAAAGACAATGAAAATCCACTAAAGAGTTGTAAGCCAGGATACCTATGTTTTTAGAGGAATCACCACAGTGTGGAGAATGAACGGGAAGTGGTAACTGTTTCAGTAACTCAAGGAAGACATAATAAGGGCATAGCAGGCAGGACAGACCTAAATAAAAGGATTTGCAAGATATTTAGCAGGTAGAAACAATGGGCCTTTATAATTTATCACATGAATGAGATAAGGGAGGGCAAGAAAGAATGAACAATA
Source organism: Myotis lucifugus (assembly GCF_000147115.1). Taxonomy (NCBI): domain Eukaryota; kingdom Metazoa; phylum Chordata; class Mammalia; order Chiroptera; family Vespertilionidae; genus Myotis; species Myotis lucifugus. Next base: position 945,971 of record NW_005871078.1, read on the forward strand.
CCTAAGTGTCTGGCCTTAGGGAATGGTTTGGGGAATGGAGGCTGAGATGAGTTCAGTCTGGGGTATTATTGAGATATTCAAATAGGTATTTACAGTAGTTAGTATGATATGCAACTCAGAAAAACAATGGGACTTAATATTTTAGAATCACCAGTAGAAAGGTGAACAAGCCAGAAAGTGGGTCTCATACAACAAAGAGGCTAGAGAGAGTAAGAAAATCAGATTAGAACCCTGAGTGATAAGATCCTAAAGAAAGCTAAAAAGCAGAGAACAAAAAGAGTGTACAAAAAATACAGCCCAAGGAAATAGAGCATTTCAAGAAGGTAGGAATGGTGATAAGTGCCAAGTGCAGGAGCGAGAGATCAAGTAAAATAAGGCTGAGAAATACCATTGGATGGTTTGACAAGGAGGTTTGACAGGTGGATTTTGGACACACTGGGGTGACAGCAAGACTTGCAGCAAAGACCAACACTGATACAGGTGCTGAATAAAGCCTCTTAGTGACTAAGAGAGAGAAATCAGCAAATTGCTGATGACAGAACAGAAGAACTTCAAAGTAAATGCCAGAAGCCTCCAAGGTTTTTATCTAAGGGCAGGGGTGGGGTTTTAAATTAATTTTTAAAAGGATGATAAGTCTGCATTGACATCTATCACCAGGCGTATTCTGCTCATTACAGGAAGCCGCTTCATTCTGCAAAGTGAAAGGCTATTCCGGTGGCTCCGTTGCGCTTCCTCTGATTAGGGGATGCTGTGGCATTACCGGGTGAAAGGGTTTTATCGCATTTTTTCATATTTCAGCTGGCAACATAATTCTAACTTCCTGAAGTAAAATTCAAACTCATTTCCTACTAAAAGGATCTAGACATAAATCAGTTGTCACACAGAGCTCATGAGGAAGTATTGAGTGATTTCCATAAGAATTATTTGCCCACATGCAGGCTGCAGCGAAAACTGCCAACTCTGGAAATAGTTTTAAATACAGGTCCTTTTCCAGGCCTCACGGACAGAGGACTGCACCATTATTCCTAAATGACAGTGGTGTGTGGCACCTATAATCTGATGACTCTGACAATGGGTACTGCCCTAAAGAGAGAAATAGAAGATTCTGCAGTCTTAGCTACCCCTACAATCAAAATAGTACGAGAAATTGCCTGAACTTAATCTTCCTTTAGCTTCCCAAGCTAAACATTTACCTTTTCGGTAACACATACTAAAAAAAAAAAATAGGTTTTAGATTTTTTTAAAATCACAGAATTATGTAACTGAAAGAACATTAAGATGTTACCTGCCAACTACTTCTTCCTTGATCAGAACAGAATTTTAAACTATCCCTAAAAGTCAACCATCCACCTGCCAAATAAATCTGACAAACGCCTGTGCTGTGATGCATGGTGTTGTTGAAAAAGCCCAAAACACAAGGTGTTCTCCTGGGAAACGGATAAGTGTCACTTGACTGTCATACCTACAATTAGGTTTGTCATTAGACCGGAAATAAAGACCATCCCGACAGACTAGAAGAGAAAAGCTCACTAGGATTCATTGTTCTACTTCTGTAAGGAAATTGTTAGGAACGCCATTGAGGATTCCTTTCTCTACATGCTAGAGTCCTCTTCGTGAACACTCTTATGGAAATTTTCTCTCTGGTTTTCATCAGAAGGATCATAGTGCTTCTCCCAAATATCTACTGTTGAATACAATCCATGGCCTCTATGCCTGAGAGTATCTGTCAATTATTGGCTAATATTCTCTGGGACCGCTTTAACCCACCGTCAACATGGAAGACAACATCCAGGGAAACACAGAGTAGAGAATAAAAACAGTGCCAAGAATGGAGGAGAGCAGAGGCAAAACTGCTACCCACCATAGACAGGGATTTTGTGGCCATTGTGTGTATATGAGTGTGTGTGTGTATAAGTATCTATACTAATAAAAGGGTATATGCTAATTAGACCGGGAGACCTTCTGGAAGATCTTCCAGATGTCCTTCCAGACAAAGCCATGGTGGCAGGGCTGAGGCAGAGGTAGTAAGGGATGACCAGGCCGGTGGGGAGGGGCAGTTGGGGGTGAGTAGGCTGGCAGAGGAGGCCGGTGGGGGCAAGCAGGCCAGCAGGGGGGGAAGTTGGAGGTGATTAGGCTATCAGGGGGGCAATTGGGGGTGAGAAGGCTGGTGGGGGGGCAGTTGGGGCAATCAGGCCGGCAAGGGGGGAAGTTGGGAGCGAGCAGGCTGGCAGGCAGAATGGTTAGGGGCAATCAGGCAGGCAGGCAGGTGAGCAGTTTGGAGCCAGCAGTCCCAGATTGAGAGAGGGATGTTCGACTTTAGGCCCATAGGGATCGGGCCTAAGCTGACAGTCAGACATCCCTGAGGGGTCCCAGATTGGAGAGGGTGCAGACCGGGCTAAGGGACACACGCCGTGCACAAATTTTGTGCACTGGGCCACTAATTATATATATATATTTTTTTTTTCTTTCTAAACATTTCATAATAAAGAACCCACTATTTTAAACAGTGTATATCTCTTGCTGAGGAACAAATTATCATAAAATGTAGCTGTTTAAAATAGTAAACATGTATTACTCATAGTTACTGCAATTCAGGAATCCTAGGGCAGTGTAATGGGTCCTCTGGCTCAGGTGTCAATCACCATGTGGGCCGAGGCTACAGTCTTCTCAAGGCTTGATTTGGGGAGGCTCTGTTTGTAAGTTCACTCACATGGCCTCAGGTCCTTTCTGGCTATTGTTTAAGGACAGGTTCCCTGCCATATGGGCCTCTCCATAATATTACTCCCAATGTTGCAGTTTGCGTCCAGAATAAGGGCTCAGAGTGAGTGAAAGACAGAGGAGAGAGGCAACAACACTGAAGCCTGAGTTTGGAATTCACATCCCATCACTTTATCATATTCTACTCATTAGACGCCTGCCACTAAAGGGAGGGGAGCCCAAGAGCGTGCATACCAGAAGGCGGGGTCACTGGGAGCACCTCAGAAGCTGCCCACTGCACAGTCACAGTCATTTTCTCACATTACAGGGACTCTACTCTTATTGGGATCTGAGGTGAGAAAACAGGGTTTGATAAGGTTTGTTTTAAGCAAAATGAAATTGATTTTAATTTTCTAAACTCTAGCCATGGGCACAGAAAATGGAATCAAATTGGACAGTCAGTTCTTAACCTTGACCATTCTTTGGTCAATCACTAAGGCCCTTTCTGAGGCCTCACTATAAATATGCATCCCTATGGCTTCATTTTTTGCCTAGGAAGTAATTCTAACTACATTCTAACCTGGTACAGGTTATTCCTGGAAAAGAACAATGAGATCTGGAATCTTAAAATAATCTCATGGTCCTTATCAGAATAGAATTTGGCTATAAATTAGTTACAAATGTCCAGGAATACTCAGTGTGCATCAAAGCCAACATTTTTTTCTGGAACATTCCCAGATGGATCATCTTTCCCTCCTGTCTCTCTCCTACTGATTTTTAAAAAAATATTTTTATTGATTTCAGAGAGGAAAGGAGAGGGAGAGAGAGATAGAAACATCAATGATGAGAGAGAATCATTGATCAGCTGCCTCCTGTACGCCCCCTACTGAGGATCGAGCCCGCAGCCCAGGCATGTGCCCTTGACCAGAATCGAGCCTGGGACCCTTCAGTCCACAGGCTGATGCTCTACCCACTGAGCCAAACCAGCTAGGGCATCTCCTACTGATTTTAAGCAAGGTAACTATATGTTTAAATTATCCTTGGACACCACAATGTATGCCTTTCTCCTGTGTTGTTATTAACACTCCCTTTCATTGTCAAATGTGCACGGGTTTGAATAATAATTATAAAATCATCTTATTTCTAGGTAATGCTGTGTGCTCTTTTTCTAAATTTTATCTTTTTTTTGGGGGGGGGTGGTCAAGGAGTTACAGAGAGTGGAATGGAGAGAGCACTCCTTGTCCTCTTCTTTTTCTAGCGAGAAAGGTTCAGAAAAGGAAAAATAGAAGGGGAAAAGTGAAATGCTCATTACTGACTCTCCCAGTCTCTCCATCTTCCAAGCAGCAGTGCACATTTGACATATATTTAATAAAAGCAGGAAAGGCCCAGACCATTGAACAATTTGAAAAGATATATTTGGACTAATAACACTCAAGGACAACAGGAAGGACAAAGTAAACCAACTCCACAGAAAATCAAGGGCAAGCCTGTTTTGACTCCTGGGCAAATGAGAGCTTCCTGGGTACCTGTGGGACAGGCGGAGCACACACGGCAGAGGGCTCCGGTCCAAGCCAATCCACACTGGTCACAGTTTCCTTAGCCAGGGCTTTCTCTGGGCTCTGACGGAAGAGATCACACAGATAGGCAACCACACGATTTACTATATACCCTGGCTTTAACCGAAGTCAGGGAAGAAGCGTTGCTCTTTGCAGTGCTGTGCCCAGAAGCCATTAAGCTCAGGCTCAATTTCATTTTTCTTTTCTTTTTAAATTCCAAATTCTTTATCATGACCTCATCCTCTGCTTTTAGCAAACTCCTCCCCTAACTTTCCCAGAGGTAGGAGTTGATGTGAAGACATATTTCTCTACCTCCAATTATAACTTCACTCATACTATAATATTATGAGCATGGGAAGGGAGCCCCGTTGCCAGGGAAACCAGAAGCCGTGCACAAGTTCAGCCTCAGTTGGATCCACTACTCTAAACTGGTCAAAATCTAGCTCTCAATGTTGTAGATATGAGAAGGTAAAATACTTCATCATTCCTATGACTTAATATACGTTTTATTCATACCTTCATAAAGTCCCGCTGACCAGTACGTTTTCTCCTGAATTCACTAACTTCACTCATTTATTTCCACTAACGGAGGATGATATTCAACGTGTTTAGAACAGACATGGCATGAGAAGTACCAACCGAAATAGATGTATTCAACCAAATCAGAATGTATACCAGCTGTAGGTAAGAACTGAACCGGAGCACAGTAGCCACCAATCGGTGCAGTGTCTAACCTGGATACCTCCCCTTTTTCCTAGCAAATATACAATTGAATACACCATATACAATTAAATAAAAATTGGATTTTGATGTGAAATTCATCCATGGCTTCTATGTCAAATCATCATTACAATACATTTTTTAAAAATCATTTTTTACATCCCCTTCCCAGGAAGAAAGACACTGTGTGGAGAAGGATGTTAAGGGCACTGCATATACGAAGGTCTCCGAGACGTAAGTTATCAGAAAGAACATCTTCACTTCCTAGTGTGGTTTGAGTGGTCCCAGAGGGTGGTCAGTGTGGTTGTTCCTGAACTGTCCTGTCCTCCCCCTGCTGGGTGCATGGCATGATTGCACTCCCCGGCCCCTTTGTGCTTGAGTGGAGCCAAATAACTACTTCTAATCAAAGATTTGTGCAACGTGAAGTACGTCGCTCCCAGGCAGAACGTTGAATTACTGCTGTGAGACCACCCAAGGCCAACCACTATCCTCCCACACTATAGCTGCTACTTCAGCCTTGATCCCCCAGGGAGGGGGCCTTAAATTAGAGCCCTCCATCTGACTCACAGTGAAAATATAGTGTGAGCAAAAAATAAACTTGGTGGTCTTAAGCCACTAAAATTGTTGGATTTGTTTGTTACTGAGACATACTATACCCTGTCCTGACTGATATATTATAGTTCTAAGATCTTATTATTGGAAGCTTCTGTTTTGTGGCTTTAATACCCCCTTCAATGGTTTTAAATATGAAGTCTATACACTCCCTCATCTTGTACACAAAATTTAGGAGGCTAGGGAAGAAAGTCTATGGTGTTCATTAAATCCTCCAAAACTTCTGATTTTAGCGCTATCGTGTTGCTGATTCTTAAATAATCTATGAATTTAGTCTACAACCATGTCAGGTATGTTGCCAACTTTTACTTAGATCCCCTTCTTGTCTTTGTAACCTGTTATCACTCATTATCTGGCTCTGACAAACGTGTCCATCACTTGCTTCCTGAATCAGCTCCCAAAACATATTTGATCTCAATGAGATCAGTCTTTAAACTACAACTGGTCATTGATGTGTAAAGTAGATATCAGAAAATGTTTTGTAATCACTGAGGCAGAGCTCAGTGAGAGCAACAGTGTCTATAGTCCTACTCTGTCTGAGACCTTGCTCCTAAGAAAGATAAGGAAACATGCCTATTAGGAATTTCAATTAGGAGCTCCTCAAAAGCCTGAAGGGTCTGTGTAATAAGTAAATTCTCTAGAAGCAGTTCACCAAACGGGTGCACAAACCTAGCTTCTTTACTAGTTTAGGTCACTGAATTTCCATAAACTAGCACTAAACTGATTCACCTTTAGATGATGTAGTGAAGTAATAGTCAACATCATCCTCTTCTTAAATTCTTTAAGAAGCTGAATAAAATTATCTAGCTTAGCACTCCCCTTTCTGCTGAGCCCTGTATTAACTTGGCATGATCCCAACAGAAATATTATATCTGTTGTTCATTTAAGAACATGAAATCCTGCTTGCTTGTCAGTTTTATGTATATCTACATATTCAATTAAGACGCCTCTGTAAGGTTCAGAACATATACCACTGTTGCAAATTCTTATCTCTGTGTAGTTACACATAACTTTGTCATCAGTGATTTATTTTGGATGCTTAGATTTAATTCGCACAGCCAATTCTCTAATAAGAGTATATTGAATAATTTATAGTATTACATATAAGATATATTAAGAATAACACAATAAGCATATATAGATAGGATACAGACAATCTTGAAGCAAAAACCTATTATTATTTGCTAAAAGAATATAAGCATTTTATATGTAGCATATATATTATTTGTTGTTACTGCACAGCACACTGAACATTTTATGCTTTGCCAAGTACCTGGGAATCATCCTTCTAATATTCTAAAATATGAATTTTAGGGCAAAAGAATTAAATTACATAGACTATAAAATATAAGTAAAAATCTAATACCCTCTTTCTTTCAAACATTCATTGTAAAAGATATAAATTAGTATTAGTATTTTTTAATTAGGTAAGAGTCACTTAAATCAAGATCGGTCTGTGAGTGTCCCATTTCTAAGTAATTTTAATATTTCAAATAGAATTATGCTCTTCCATGCCTTTTTACGCTTATCAAGTATGTTTGCACATTTTCTTCCCTAGAGAAAAAAAATGTAGTAGACTGTCAGAGTCCCCTGGCGGTAGCCTAAGGGAACTGCACTAGATGGAAGTTAACCAGTTCCAAAGAGAGCAGAGGTGTGCTCACTTCTCTCCACCATGAAAGAGGCATTCTCCCCTCGACCTGGTGTGAACGAGTAAAAGAGGTTGTAGCCATTCCTTACTGAGCAGCCAGAGCCGTGTATCCCAATGATGTTACCTTACCAGGGGACTATTTGAATGATGAAGTATTTTATTAATAGAACTCTACTGTTTTTCATCAATCCCTCAAGAATAACTCTGGGGTTACTAGATTACAAATGGGATAAACTATCACAGAAGTGTCACTTTCTCAGCAACGGTTGGATTGTTTCTTATTAATTTTTTTAATTAAACTATATAATTTCAGGTTAACCTTAAGCCTCACATCGGGAAAGTAATTATTTCCTGTGTGTTCACCACTGGGGAAAAAATGAATTTAGATGGAACTTAAAGATATTCATTATTAAATAGTGTACAGACAATGGATACACACACACACACACACACACACACACACACACACGACCACTACATCATTAATTTCCATGATATCATCCACAACTCAATCAAATTTTTCCTCTCTTTTTAGAAAGGTCAAATTAACAAATAACTATTTAGTAACTTAATATATGTTTGATTTCTGCCTCTGAATTCTAATGAAATATCATATTAATTTCTATATTTATTTTTCATTGATTAAAAATAAAATAAGGAATAGTGTATGTATCTTCATAAAGATGCATTCTAATAGCATTTGAACCAGGTGCTGTGCATTCCATATGTTAATTCACTCCATAATTCAAGTATATTTAATATTGCATATTATGAATTATTGCACAGGAAATTAATATTTATTGAAAATCTACTAGTGATAGCTACTCATTTGGGCATTTTGCATAAAATTAAAAATAATCATTATAGTTGTATGACAATAATGTAATATCATTTACATAAATTACATATCCTATGTAATAAAGAGCTAATATGCAAATGGACATCACACCATCATGCCTTAACGGCTCAGACACTCAATACTGGGGACAGAGGAATGGGGGACCAGCCAGGCACAAATGAGCTCACAAGAGAGGAATGGGGACCAGTCAGGCACAGGGAGGGAAGCCCGGGTCCCAGGTGCCTGCGGTCAGCCAGAGGGAGGGAATCCTAGGTCCCAGGTGTGGGGAGAGGCAGAGGTGGTTAGGGGCAATCAGGCCAGCATGGGATCAGTTAAGGGCGATCAGGCCGGTAGGGGAGCAGTTAGGGGCGATCAGGCAGGCAGGCAGAGGAGGTTAGGGGCAATAAGGCAGGCAGGCAGGCGAGTGGTTAGGAGCCTGCAGTTCTGGATTGCGAGAGGCAGTCAGACATCCCCTGAGGTATCCCGGATTGGAGAGGGTGCAGGCCAGGCTGAGAGACACCCCCCCTCCCCCGTGCACGAATTTTGTGCACCGGGCCTCTAGTGTCATTATATTGTCCAAAGTACTTGTTGTTATTACAACAACTAATATTTATTGAGTGCTAAATTACTTGAGCAACTGAAATATGTATTTTCTATTATTTAAACAGCAACTAACATTTATCAGGAGCTCATTAACAGTGGGCTCCATATCACTTGCTCAGTATATATTGTCTTCTTTGATTGTCACAACAACCCTAAGCTTGGTACTAATAGCCCCATTTTACACTTGAGGAAATAAGGCTCAGAACATGAAGTTTATCTAGGGCCACATTGCTCCAGGGCAGTGGTTGGCAAACTGTGGCTCGCGAGCCACGTGCAGCTCTTTGGCCCCTTCAGTGTGGCTCTTCCACAAAATACCGGCTCTTCCACAAAATGCCGACTTCTGCACATGGGCCACGAAGTGTCAATTGCACTGTACGTGCGCGCCTGCACATGGTATTTTGTGGAAGAGCCACACTGAAGGGGCCAAACAGCCGCATGTGGCTCGCGAGCCGCAGGGTGTCCGGACAAAAGTCCATGCTGTTTCTCCTAGGCCACACTACCTTCCATACAAAGCAAAGCTAATGATGACCAAGACTGTTAGCCATCTTAAGTTTAGTTTATTTCTTTACTTTAGAAGCATGCATTTCCTCCAGGTTAAGATGATGGTGATGATGATAGTAATACAAATAACAACCCTATAATCACAACCCATATCTTAAAAATGAGAAAACTCTAGCTTTCCTGAGTTATTTTTGCCAGTGAATAGCTAAGATGGGTCTAAAAGCCAGGTACTCTGTTTCCTGGATCAGAATTTTCCCTCTGTAAAAGCTGGTGAACTATTTAATGACAGAGTTGCAATAAGCAACTATGAACAGAACACCTCTTAAGTGTGTCAAATCAATGTTGAGTCTGTACAGATAATGCACTCCCACAAAATAATAAGGGTGCAACATTGATTGTGTCTTTCATTAATGTTTTAAAACTTCTTCAATTCAGACAACACTAACAGTAAACTTGTGATAATTTAGATATGCTGTGCTATTTTACCCCTGTACTATCACAACCAGGTAATGTGAAAGCATTAGTATTAAAAGCAGCAAGTGGTGCCCTATTGCTCTAATGCCTCTGGGTAAATAAGTCTGTCTCTCTCTCCCTGCCTCCCTCCCTCTCTCTGTTTCTCTCTCCCTGCCTTTCTCTCTCACCAAGCCTCCCTCCAGTGCCCCCTGGGGCAGCCCTCTTGACCACACTCAGCCATTCTCAGTAACCAGCTCTTCGTCTCACCAGCCCATTCTCGGTAGCCAGCTCTGCCCCTTTCCCCCAGCCTTAGTAATTAATTGTGCTATTATTGTGAAGTAATTGTACAAGCAAGTCAGTGTTTAGCCTAATTAAGAGTGAAGCCAACAAATTATTTAGAGCACCACTCCAGCAGAATTTGCATTCAGCCTTGTATTAGCACCCAATCAAGCTTTCCAGCCATTGACTCAGTACTTCCAGGATTCATGAATATTTATAGCTAAGCTTTCTCCCCACCTCAGCTCCTAAACCCTGCCCAGGGCCTCTATTCTTTACCTATCCCTATATACCCATCGCTTTGAAAATAATACCATACTCTTATTTTCATTTACTACTATCTAAATCAGTGGTTCTCAACCTGTGGGTCGCGACCCCTTTGGCGGTCGAACGACCCTTTCACAGGGGTCGCCTAAGATCATCCTGCATATCGGATATTTACATTATGATTCATAACAGTAGCAACATTACAGTTATGAAGTAGCAACGAAAATAATTTTATGGTTGGGTCACAACATGAGGAACTGTATTTAAAGGGCCAGAAGGTTGGAACCACTGATCTAAATTAATATCTTTGTATGTCAACAATTTTGTCAGTATAGCTCAGACCAAAATTGTATAGCTTAACATTATTAAAGACTATTTCAATTTTTTCTTGCTATTTCCCAAAATAACTTTAGCACCTTTGAAAACAAAGAATCAAACACACAAACATTCCTTTCTTAGACCGAAGCTATCAGCGTACAGAGTGGAAGCAGGTCAACCAACCGTGTACTTGAAAAGCAATAGCAAGTGACCATCGCAGTTCTTAACAGTAAAAATATGTTTCAGGACTTCTACTTCTAGATCAGTGGTGACAGAGCAAAACAGTTTGAGAAAGGACTCTGAAAACATCAGTGAAAGTTTCAAAAATAGCAAACTTAGTAAAAAGAACAATACTGCCTGGAGTAAAACTTCACCCTGAATTTTTCCATTTAAGAGTAATTCAGCTTTGGGAAAAAATAATGTGCTAAAATCTATACCTCAGGCAACAGAAACTGAAGCTATAAATCAGAGAGTCCTTTTTAATACCATGTGTGGACACAGAGATGGACTGAAGTGTGGGGCATTCTTTTAAAAGTGAGGTTAAGAGTATCAGAGTTAAGGCCTAAGTAAGCTGGGCACAATGGACTTTAAAAAGCATGAAATCTTGAATAATTCCCTCCAGCCCACAGACAAGTCTATGCGGTTCCTTTTGCTGTCCCCTCTGTACATAGAAACCACTCATTTTAGACTTTAGGTAAGTGTCCATTTCAAATATTTCCTCCTGTCATATCCCTTAGACGTTTAATGAGCATTCCATGTTAGCTCTTACTAACACTGATCAGGATGATAACAGAAGAGAGGCAGTCTAATCCATATTCACTATACCCACCACCTAATTCTTACCTTGATTTTTTTCAGGCCCTGATTATGAATACTAATACATTTTTCAAAATTTCCTTAATCACTTTGTCTCATTTCTCAAATTTGGTCCCCAAAATACTTAACACACACCTATTTATTAATTAATATTTGTAAAACTTCTCTGGAAAAGGCTTTGTATCAGGAAAAATAAAACTCCTTTTTGTCATTAACACTAGAAAACATCAGCTTCCTCATACCGTACCCTAAAATACTACATAGTCTTTGGAAATTCTAATTCATAGAGGAATTTTTATAAGTAAGTCAAGTGTCTAATTTCCTTGGTGTTATCTTTGTAACACTGAAATAAGTCTATAACATATAGATGTGTGCACAAACATGGTTATATATACTATTATTTAAAATTATTTTAGAACATAAAAGGGGGGTCAAACACATCATAAAATAGTAAGTGCTTATTATAGAGCTCACTACATGGATTTCTTCAAAGAAGCCCACTAACAATTAGGAACACAACTATTTCAACACCAAGCTTCAGAAATTTGGAAGATTCTTTTCTTTGAGGAGAAAGCCTGCCTAGGACAATACAGTGAGGCTCTGGGTCCTTGAAAACATGCCCTTTGCTGCCATCAAGTGGCTCTTTGCGGAATTTTTTATGAACATATGGTGTACACCGGCTTCCTTCCTTATACCAGTACCTAAGACATGTATGATCCTGTGGGGAGCTGGGATATTTGAAAACATCAGGAAAGCCTTTCTTGAATTAGAGCTTTATACTGTAGATGCTATAAAAATTCCATGACTAAGAAGTGCTTCCGAAAGATGACATCAAAAAGGGTTTAAAGTGTCAGTTCCTAGAAAAACCTCAACCTGTACTTTACACACCTCTGTTTATTTCGACCTAATAGAAATTTTCTAAATAGAGTGGCTTTAGGATAGCTAGCTGAACACAGATGAATTTTTTTTTAAAGCTAGGAGAGGGATTTATTTAGAATAATTTTTACTAACGTCCCTTGGCTGTGGGGAAAGAAATGGTTTCATGTTTGTTTCTTTCCTATTATCATCTCACTTTCAGCCCTGTATGCAAATGACTCAGCAGACTGTTTAACTGTGATTATTAGAAAACCCTTTTTTTGCCCTTTTCTTTGAGTATCTTCTTATCTCTCTCCTAAGAGATAGTTAAACATCAGTTGAATCAAAAGGTAAAGGACAATTGCTATTTTTAAAACAACATAAACTCAAAATGCTGTGGCATTTTGAGAAGGCAGCAACATTTATCTCAGAGGACTGGTGCTTTTGATTGGAAAATGCCTTAAGATTTCGGCTATGAAAGGAAAAACCCCAGATAAACTGCCATGGACAGAAGTTGAGATGAAAGGGAACTAAATTGCTCTAAATAACAAACCAGAGGAATTCTGGAAGTTATTGGGGAAGGGGCTTCAGAGAGAAGTAGGAACCTGAAACTGGGAGAAAAGAATGGCCAGGGATGGGTTGTTTTTGCTGTTTTTTGTTTTGTTTTGTTTTGTTTGGGGGGGGCATCTAAAATCAAAAGGAAAATGTATATCAAAATAAAAAAGCCACACCTGTGGTTATGAATTCCATGGAAGATTATTGTTTATCACCCAATATCCAGGGTAAGTCAGAGAAGCTCTCCAGATGCTGCCTGTGCTAGTGGTTATGTGTTTTCTAATTCAGGGCCACCTAATGCAAGGGCTTCTGTTTCAATTTCTCACTTAATACGAGATCAAATCCTTATTTCTGGTCCTGACATAGGAATTAAACACAAGTCCCTAAGTCATTGTCTCAAGTGTCACTTCACAGGCTCACCGCCCTGCTTTTCAGATCCTTCTTCATTTCTGGCTTCGGGTTTTTCCCTTCCTCTGGGTAAGCCCAACCGTGCATTTAAAAAGAGTCTGTCGGCTGCATCCTATTTTCGGCACTTCTAAAGATTTTGTATTAGGACAGGCTTCAGGCTGCCTAGTCGACCACCTTGTAAAAAGGAAGTTGTTTATAAAGCGTCTACATGTAAAACCCTGCCCGGGATCAGAGCCTTCCACAGCAGAACCCTCGCCTACAGCTCAGACATTCATAGAAAGATGAATTTAGTTTGGTCTTGGTGACTGACAGACTAAAAGAAGTTGTGATAGCAGCAGTTTGGTGGTGTGAGGTGTAGAGAGATGGAAAGAATCAAAGGTAAGAGGAGACTTCCCTCCGTGGTAGGAAATACGAATGACATGAACCTCAGTCCCTTCTGGCCCAGCCAGCTAACTGGCCTCTTTCCCCTCCATCTGACTGCCTCTCTGTTGCCTTGCACAGATGGCTAAAGGCGTAAGAGTTAGTGCACACTCCAGGAAAGCCACTGTACTGAGAGAGCCAGGAGCAGGCAACTTGACTCTTATCACGTTAGCTCTGGCTAACACTCTTGAGGTTCTAGTCAGATAAGCCTAGGAATTGTGTTCTTTGTAACAAGGAATCAAAGGGCTCTGGCTTAGTCTAAATTTACACCTGATCCTAAAATGGGGGGAAGGAGTGGGAAGGAAGGCCAATCATTCTAGGAAAACTCCTTTTTCCCTCTTGGAAACCCTACACCCATTCATTGTAGGCCTGAAGGTCTAGCCATCGTAGAAAATAGTTCTAGACCAATATTCCTAGAGAGATCCACAAACCCGAGTATACTGGAATGCCCAGTGAACATCAGATTCATCGTCAAGAATCCTGAGCTCTCCTCTACCAACAATCCTCTTGTATGAAAGCAGTCGACTGTGATATCTGTGCCTACTGTCCTTTCCACACCCTCTGGTTCCATCATTCCCTACAAAGGATGAGGCAAAGCCTCGTGGAAAATCCCCAAAGCACAGTTGTATCCATTTGCTCTAGAACTGATTTTGCTCCAAGTTTACATTCCTACCTTAAAGTGTTCACTGGCATGGGTCATAAAAGTTGGCAACAAATCTATACTAATAAAAGGGTAATATACTAATTAGACCGGACATCTTCCGGACCACCTTCTGGACAAAGCCACGATCAGGATGGCAGGGGAGAGTAGTTAGGGTGATCAGGCCAGCAGGGGAGAACAGTTAGAAGGATCAGGCCAGCAAGGGAGAGCAGTTAGGGTGATCAGGCCAGCAGGGAGAGCAGTTAGGGCAATCAGGCTGGCAGGGGAGAGCAGTTAGGGTGATCAGCAGGCAGACAGAGGTGATTAGGGGTGATCAGGCAGGCAGGGGAGCAGTTAGGGGCATCAGGCAGGCAGGCAGAGGTTAGGGGTATCAGGCAGGCAGGCAAGTAAGCAGTTAGGAGCCAGCGGTCCCGGATTGTGAGGGGGATGTCCCAGGTTGGAGATGATGCAGGCTGGGCTGAGGGACACACACCCCCTGTGCAGGAATTTCGTGCACTGGGCCTCTAGTCTTTTATAAATACAAATGAAATTATTTTTATCTATAGAACTAAATAATTTATTCCTTGCTTTGGATTTTTTTTAAGTGGCACCATTAAGATGTCTTTTCAGTAAATGGTCTTTTTCCAACAAAGATGAGGCATATTGATGAAGAGTGCAAGAGATGCATAAGAATATGGAATGCTGTCATTAGTCTGAGAATCAAAGAAAATCACTTTCAATTTTAGGTAAGATCAATACACATAAATTCTAGACTAATTCTTCTCTTATTTCCTGCACATACCTCCTTTGTCTTTCAATTTTCAAATTCAGATTGAGTGAGAAAAATGTAAAGAAAGGCTAATGGGCATATGGTGAGCAACAGGATTGACCATGGATCAAACCTGCTAGCTGAAGAGCCTGTTATATTCACAGTTTAATTCACAGTTTAATAGCTCAAGTCCTCTATTATTGCTTAAAATACAGATCTAATTATAATGTAACCTTAGACAAGTGACAAAACCTCTCTGGCCCTCAGTTTCTGGCTCTGTAAAATGGAGATAATAAAAATACTTATTGCATAGGGTCATCATGAGGTGTAATACAGACAATTCATGCCTGGTACTGTGTGCTCAATGACTGGTGGCTCACATTAAGATGAGTTTTATTATTAGCTATTGAGTGCTTTACAACATGCCAGGGATTATCTATTGTTGCATTTAATTCATTACTTTTAAATCTGCCTTTTCCCTCAGAACAAGCACTTCTGGTTAGTTTATTAGCTCCATATTTTTTAAAAATAGAATTGGATGAAAAGTCAACTTCTGAGCAAAGGATATATTTTATATACTATTTAATGTGTTATTTGCAGCAGCAGCCTTAAAAAAATGTACGTTAGAACTGGGTCCCTTTGTCCTCTGGTTCCAGCAGTGAGCGTGCACTACAGGTCCAGACCTTTGGCTGTGCTCGGTGATTCCAAGAGCACCATTATCACAGGCATAGCTCTGCGGCTGAGGCTTATTCTGAGTAGCTGTGCGTTTGAGTGTAAAACTCCACCATTTAAAAATAGACGCAGTATAAATGGAATCTTTTAAAGCTCAGGAAATAATTGTAGACAAAGCATTCTAATGTTTAAAGCTTGAACATTTGATCTAAAATCACATTCTTGAATGTACCCCTTGTTAGTATAGATGAAAGTGTAAAACTTGTGAAATACCTGCTTTCCCTTTACTATTCAGCTATCCCTCTCAGCATTGAACAGCGGTGGCTAAGACATACATATAACATCAAAGTAATTGCACTATAGAACTGGCCGACAAGCACATCAAAGTAATTGCACTATAGAACTGGCCGACAAGCTTGCCTCGCCTGTATCTAGAAGGAAAGGATATAACCCAGCGTCCCAATCTATGGGAGGATAGATCAACACCTTCCTTATGAACTACTTCAGTGCACCACAGATATCAAAAGCAGCTTATTCTTGTCACTAATCTAATTCTTACCGCTATAGACCTAGTAATTCTCCTTATTTTCTGCCCTTCAAACTTACCAAGAGCACACCAAGAACTGGAGAAAGGTGAAAATAATCAACAAACTACTTGGCAGCACTTCTTCATGCCATGGTGATTTGATTAGTGATTAGATAAGTATAGATCACAACCCTGGATTTCATACAGGGTGGCCACTTCTAAAAGGATCCATTTATAACAAAGGTCTTTCTGTTGGAACTGTCAAGAGAGGTGTTTTTTTTTTAATGCCACCAGCATCAAACACTTTTACTTAGCCAGGCATTGAAGAGCAATGGAATTGCAAATCTGGAGACCTTCAGCTCAACCCAGCCTTACTAATCTAGTGAGTATAAACAACTCAATAATATTTCCTGATTCTCAGACTCTCTGTCACTGTAATGAAATTAGTAGCTACCCTCAAACTACCATCACAGAGAACCTAAAGAGTAAGAAACACAAGGTAAGTATTGTGAAAAGCTTCTGGGAGAAAATACTTGAAATGTCTTAAGAAAATGCATATAGTATTCCTTCTTAGGGTAAAATATTTATAAAGGACATTTAGCCTACTAAAAAATGAAGAAATTCTCTCTGGATTCTTATGAGTTTCAAACATAACACTCACCACAGTAGAAAACGGAACTATAACCTACCCCATGTTCCCATCCATGAGGAGAATCATGTTGTATATGTGAGAAAATATGAAGAGAAAGAGAATCGTGCTGAAGAACATTGTCATCCACGACCCGTGATCCTCTCGAAACATTTTTAACCGGAGCAACTGACCTGAAATATAAATATTATTAGTCAGTATATATCATAACTCAAAATTCTTTCATCTTTGCTTTGTTTTAGCAAATATTTATTATCCCACTACATTCTGAAGTCTCTGCTGTAAGACTGACTTATTGGTGAAATCACTATATAATGTCCTTTTTGCTGCTCAGAGATAAGTCCAAAACAACCCCTATATCATCCTGGAACAAATGATACTAACATGAGAATCTAGCATACAGAGACTGTTCATTATGCTGCATGAAAACAAGATGGATTATAGCACCTACCTGCGATAGTCTATTTCACAAATATGTTTTGGGTTTATTCATCTGAAACTACTTAAGACAAATGGTAAAGACGTTGCATAAATTCCATACAATTCCCTTTTGGTTCTAGAGACCCACTCCCGACACTAGCCAGACAATAAAACCAAGGCAGACCTCCCTTATGTGAGGATCCAATTGCTGAAGGTGCATGGAAACTTAAAATAAAAGTAAAGTCTCTATCACAAGAGAGAGATGACTCAACTCTTAGCTAAAATATCCATACCCATATACAAGTATGTGTGTGTTGGGGGCGGGGGGAGGATATGCATGTGTTACAGAGTTTGGTGTGGCTCCCAGCAAAACAGTTTCCACACTGAGACCTAAAATTCCAGTTACAAAGATAAATGCTAAACTTTGAATGTTAAAATGTAAATATTTCAAGGAGAAAATGCATTAAGAAGAACACTAAAGTAAAAATTATTGACATCAGAATTAGTTCAGAAAAGTGTTTGACATTAATGGTAGAGAATAGAAATGAGGGCATTAGTCCCTTAAAGGTGGGGAAGATGAAAAACCATAAATACAGGTAAAAAACATAAATACAGGTCAACCTGGTTTCTCCTAAGATAAAGTTTGTCTATTATACTTATGTCCACTCCTAAGAAAGTGTATGTAAATAATGATACAGGAGATTGTATATGTATAGAAACTACAATTAAAATAGGGTAGGCTTAAAATTTTATAATAGAATTTCTCATTAGAGATTAGAGAAAATATTCTCATTTTATTCATGATAAGACAAAGTTATGAGTACACACACACACACACACACACACACACACAATCTCCATCTGGAAATTGCCTCTCTAGGGATAGACAGTGGCTCTCTTGTAGGTTACTGAGCATAGAAAGATCTTTTAAGATTTAACTGCTAGATTTTCCCCTGTACCTCACTTTTATTAAAACAGCACTTTAGATTTCATTTGGAAACCAGGCTAACAGAAACATTACCCTAGCTAAAACTTTAAATAGAGCAAAAAGAGAGATTTGGTTACATCATTTGGTTTCTTGGCTTGCACAAGAAAAGCAAAGGGCAAATCTGAAAGTCGGGGGGAATGTGGATTGTAACTAAAAGAACATAGAAAACTTCCTACTGAAGCAAAGGAAACTAGCCCTGCAAATTACAACATGATTTGGATTAACTGAATCAAAAAGTATGGAAAGCCCAGGGAAGTCTCCATACAACACAGGGATAGCAGTATCATAAATAGATATTAAGCATAGAATGCTTGAGAACAAAAAAATACATGTCATAAATATGGAAGCGCAAACTATAAGGAATATTATTCATTCATTGAACAAATATTTAATGTGCTTAGTACAGGCCAGCATGGTTCTTCTAGGTGCTGTGAGCAGGGCAAGGAGGTGTTTGAAGTCCATCATCATTTGGATAGTTGCTGAAAACTTGACCTTATTTTAGACCCATCAACTCTCAGTTTTCAAAGTTCCCTTTGCTGGGAGTTCTTTCAGCTTCAAACCAAGACCTATTTGAAGAACTATGGAGACTAGCAATTAGAGTTCCTTGAAAATTTAAATGTGAATCTCCCTCTTAACATATGCATATGTCAAAAAATTCACTAATAATGTACTTTAAAAGTCAGAGAATAATGCTGTTGATTTAAGAGTGCTTTGCAAATAAAACATAGTGAATTAACTATACACTGGCTGAAGTGAGACAGTTAATAAAAAGAGAAATGTGCCGAAACCTGTTTGGCTCAGTGGATAGAGCGTCGGCCTGCGGACTCAAGGGTCCCAGGTTCGATTCCGGTCAAGGGCATGTACCTGGGTTGCGGGCACATCCCCAGTAGGAGATGTGCAGGAGGCAGCTGATCGATGTTTCTCTCTCATCGATGTTTCTAACTCTCTATCTCTCTCCCTTCCTCTCTGTAAAAAATCAATAAAATATTAAAAAAAAAGAGAAATGTTACAGTACCATTTATGCTGTCCTTGCCAAGCTCACTGGTACTAATGTCCATCATTAGAGTCATTAGCACACAAGGGCAGGTTAACTTGGCTAAAATTCACTTGAAGCACAAAATGAAAGTGCTGCAGTATTTCAGGCCAGAACTTGTATGGCCCAAATATGAAGTCAAATCACATCAACCGAGAACTTTAAAATTAATCTGAGGATATCACATGAAAAGGTGTTGTCTCTGCCCTGTAGTGTCACCATACATTTGGTTTGCTTGGGACAGTAGTGGCTTATAACTGTTGTCCTGGCATAATTATTAATACCACCCTCTTCCTTTCTTAAGTGTATGGGTTTGGACAATAAATCAATATGCCACCTTTCCTACAGGTCACGGAATTCAGAATTTTATAACACTTTCCTTTAGAAAGAGTTTCAGGAAATACCTGAGTGAAAATAGTTCTTATAGGTCAGCAGAAGTCAAAGATATCACTAAGAGAAGTACATTTCTGACAGGGTCATAAGTGACTTTTATTTTAATCACAGTTATATTTATAAATCTGAGTGTATATTTATGTTATTCGTAAAATCTATCTTGGACTGTATGAACTGTCACCTTCAATATGGTCAAGGTCATGGAATATAAATCTTAAAACAATCATAAGCATTAAGGTGGAACACAAACCTATATATGTGTTGGAGGTGAGGACTGGAGGGCAGAGACTGACAGCTACAAATACTGCTACAAGTCCACTAAAATGGACTACAACTTAGACTCCCCCCTGGAAATACAGTAAGATTAGGACCACTAATATGTCATAAGATTTTAATAAGATTAAAAGTATAAAAGCATATTAAAAATATATAATGAGCTCACATGTATTATGGAAGACAGAGTTAGGCAAGTACTAGAAAATTATGGAGAAACTACTTCATTTTCTTGGCTTTTTGCTGCTATGTTCTCAACAGCAAAAGAATGGAAAGGAGCATTTCCCGGATTTTTATCCTGAGTTCTGAGTCCCTTTTCTTGAGTAGTGATTCTCACAAGGAGGCCTTGAGCAAATACATAAACTAAACAACCTCAGAAGAGAAGGAATGGAAGTGGTTGTGCTCCCAGGTAAGAGGTGGGGGTAGCCCTACTCCTGGGAAGCTGTGGAAGCAGGATTGGATAGCTGAGGGCTTCTAGCTTCATGAAGGACACAAAGATTGAGGCCTCCAAGGTGGCAGATTCCCTGGGTGCTGGTGAAGGCCAATGTATCAAGGGTCATGGACTTGGAAGTCAGGTAAGGAGACTGAGCTAGTCCCACCCAAGGGAGTAAGGCCAGAAGGGCAGCCACCCACCTTCATTAGGAACACAACAACCTGGTAGGATCCCAGCCACTGCTGGAGAAGGTCACTGAGAGGATTTGACTACCAATTGACCCATGAAATGGACCTGGGCAATCAGAGGCTCCTCCCTCCCTACCCTGGGCTGGGATGTACGTTCTGCCCACCGTTCCCACAGTGGGAGCCATTTGCAAGTATAGGGCTTTGAGAGAGTAAGGTGTTGTTGAGGCCATCTGTATGGTATACAGGACTGAACCCAGCTAAGACCTCTATATAATCTTTAAGATTCTGGCAGGCAGGGTAGAGATCTACTCATCTTGCAGCCACTGAAGACAAACATTGTTTGTAAGTTCCCTTGCTTATTAAAATTGCCACCTACCAATCTACAGTGTAAGGGGCAGTTTCAGATTTTACCTGGGAAGCTCCCAAGGTTGTGAATCAACACCATCTGAAATAGCACCCTAGTGCCCAAGAGGCGGCAGAAGACCATCACCCAAGCACTAATAGGAGAAGAGGATACAGGTAAAAACAGAATGAGGATTTATCTCCAAGACATGGGACTTCTTTAAACTGTAAGTATTTTTTAAAGGATCTGAAAAGTTACCAGTACTGTGCTCTCTGCTCACCTTGGTAAGCAGGAACACACAGCAAGATTTATTTAATTTAGAGAAAAAAGTGTGACATTATACGTAAGACCCTAACCAGGAATTAAAAAGGATAAATGAAAAAAACACTTCCTTCATGAGGACTCCAAACTTATATTAACACTACTATCCATTTAGTCTTCTGCTCCAAAATCTCCTATTATGGTAACTTACACATATACTCCTTGGCCTTTGTAATACCAAATACTCCTAATTCTTTTTTTTTTCTATTTTCCTGATTAGTCTTAGTCACCTTTTTAAGTATCTCTTCTTCCATTCATCCCATAATTGATATTTGTCATGGTTTGTCCTTAGCCTTTGTCTTTATCATATCACTACATGGTCTCTTCCACTCGAGGGATTAACATCCAGTATCTCCAGCATAGACTTTTCTTTCTGAGCCCCGGAATGGAAGACTCATCTGCCCACTGTCCTCCTGAATATCCTGCTGCCAATTCAAACCCCGTTTACAAAACCAAATTCAAAATCTCCACTTCTTTCCCCAACACGCAATATACCATATCTCCAATCTGACCATTTCCATCCCTAAATTCATTTCTACTTTTGATTTTACCATCTTATCACTTTCAAAATAACTCAGAGTAAGATTCACTCTTGAATTTTTCCTCCTGCATACTTTCCATTTCAATCAACAGTTCTAGTATTTTATAATCTGACGTCCATATTCTTCTCTCATAATTTGAGTTCCCATAGTTTCTTAATGGGACCATTGCAACAATCTAACTGCTCTTCCCCACTCTAGCCTTTTCCCATCTCACCTTCCACTTTTCCATTTAAGGAGAAACTAGCCATTGAATAAAAAGACAAGAGTTTCCACTAAAATACAAGTATGGGCACACCATCCCTTTTCTTGAAACCTGTCATTGATCAACATTCCCCTAAAGTATAAAATTCAAGTTCCTTAATGTGATAGAGAAAGGCATTGCTTGACTTGACCCAGGCTTACCTTTGCCCTCTCACCACTTCCTAGCTTTCCCTCTAGTTCCATCAACAGTAAACAGGCTGCAGTTTCCTACATTGCTGCTGAACCCTCTGCCTGGGGTACTCTTCCTTCCCCATCACTTGAATAACTCCTGTATTTCCTATGGGCCTTAAAATGCAGGTCAGAGATGACCCCCTCTAGGAAGTCATCTTCATTATCAAGTATTTCATATACTGGAATAATAGTCAGAAAGAACGTATAGGATGGAATCTCTTGGGAGGTAGTAAATTCTCTTCAGGGCAGACAAGGAGGAATGGCCACTAGCCATGTAGAATGTAATGGGTTGGATTACATGACTTTATGTACCAGTCCATCTCTTGAATTAAAGGATTTGTTTTGTCAGTGAAGATTAGCTCAAAGTCTGTTAACTCAGAAGACTTTTAGTTTAAAGACAAAGAAATTTTCCTCACCTATTAAGAGAAAAAGAAAAAGGGTTCCTCCTTATGTTTTCTCTATTGTATGACTAATAAATAAAATTAACCCCAAGTAACACACTGATAAGATTATTTAAAGACCTAGTTAATATTCAATATTGTACATATTAAAATACTTAACAATAAATGTAAGTCCCATTTCTTATATCTAGAATAAGAGAAGAAAAGATAAAATGAAATTGGACCAGAGCACTGGAAAATTAATTGTACTTTATTTCCAATCAGACTAAAATAAGTGTATAAAGTATTCATGACTGATTTCTATAAATTTATAATGGCAACAGAATACAAATAACTAAAGAGAATTATTCCATTGATGGGACATCAGCAAAGGAAATTACCTAGCAAAACATATCAGAATATCATCAAGGAGAAAAGATGTTCTAGTTAGACAAACACAGCTTCACATAAGATCATAAAACTGTTGTGGCCTCAGGGCACATTCCATTAATATCAGATCAAATCATGTTATTTCAGTGTGCAAAGAGAATTTAAAAACATTGAGCAGATGGTTATCATGCCTTATTAGAAGTAGGAGCTTACATCAAAAATGTTTGTGATTCAGAGTTTGACAGAATCCAAATATCAAGAATTGAAATATAATCCCATTTGATACTAAAAATATGTATTATGATATATGCAATTCAAAAGAGGTTCTAGAAAGAAAAGAAGACAATGGTTAGAAACTCAGCAAGAACTATAGAACTTTAAGATCCAGAGTTTCAGGTCAATTTCAAAAGTGTATGTATTAAAATAAACTTTTAGTAACACATGTATATAAATTATTCTCCACAGGAAAAACAGTGATAAACCTTCCATTTTATCGAGAAAGTCAAAATATTATATTTTACTATAATATAGCTTTTCCATTAGGCTAATGAAAATTGGGGTTTACTTAAATTGCTTATTATTGTTCAGGAGGAAAATACGTAATTCGGAAAGGAAATTATTACCTGTTACTTTTCCATTTAAGGAGAAACTAGACATTGAATAAAAATAATACTAAATTAACCTTACATCTTACTTTGGAGCCCGATGTATGATTTAGCAGCATAATTTATGCATGCATATATTATAATGTCCTATAATGTTGATGAAATCAATTTGTTCTTTATTTTCTAAATATGTACTAAGTGAAATCATATTAAACAGCACTTTTAAAGTCAAAATCCATCAAAAAAAGTAAAGGTAAATAAAACACTTTCAGAAATGTTACAGGTTGTTATTATCACAACTAGAGGCCCGGTGCACAAAAATTTGTGCACTCGGGGGGTCCCTCAGCCCGGCCTATGCCCTCTTGCAGTGTGGGACCCCTCGGAGGATGTCCACCCCAGTGGGGACCCTCACCCCATGGAGGTTTGGCCAGCCTGGGTGAGGGACTGATGGCTATTTTCAGGCTGTCCACACCCCCTTTAGGGTGGGGGGTCCCCACTGGGGTGCCTGGCCAGTCTGGGTGAGGGGCTGAGGGCCATTTTCAGGCTGGCCAAGCACCCTGGCGACGTAAGCTCCCAGCCTCTCCTTTTTTTCTTTTTTTTTTAATTCTGGGATTTACTTACCTTCTATAATTGAAACTTTGTTGCCTTTAGCGGAGGCCTGTGGAAAGCTTGGCTTCCTCCATTGCCAGGGCAACACACTCCTGCTCGCTCCAGCTCCGTGGCCACGGCTAGCTGAAAGCAGGTATCTGGGGTTTGTTTACCTTCTATAATTGAAACTTTGTTGCCTTTAGCGGAGGCCTGCGGAAAGCTTGGCTTCCTCCATCGCCAGGGGCAACCCACTCCTTCTCGCTCCAGCTCCGTGGCCACGGCTAGCTGAAAGCAGGTATCTGGGGTTTGTTTACCTTCTATAATTGAAACTTTGTTGCTTTCAGTGGAGCTCAGAGCCGGGCCGTGGCAGGCGGGGAACCTTGGCTTCCTCCATCACTGGAGCAAGCAAGCCTCCTGCTTGCTCCAGCTCCGTGGCTGCCGGCCGCCATCTTGGTTGGGTTAATTTGCATATAGTCATTCTGATTGGCTGGTGGGTGTGGCTTAAGGCGTAGCAAAAGTACAGTCAATTTGCATGTTTGTCTTTTATTAGTATAGGATTTTGTATTTTGAAATGGGCAGTAGAATAGAAAGTATAGGTCCCTGTTGTTAAAAAATTAATACCATCACATTATTAAATGTTAACATCATCATTATCAGTATAGTTATACCAGTTTTGAAAAACAGCACTACTTACAATTTCAAAGTAGGTTTTCATTTAATGCCAGGCATTATATTGACTCGACAAAAAGGGAAAGGTTAAATTGCCCAGACTAATCCCATGCAGGCTGACCCATGGTATCAAGCAATCCTGATCAATCACAAGGTTTGGACATTCGATCCCTGATCATAGGTGAGGTGGAGGGGACAGGAGGTTCTGGTCCTGCCGCAACTATTAATACCGAGAAGACAAAACCAGGCCAGAGGCCAAAAACTCTGCCAAGTCACCCACATTTCCGATATTCCTATTATCTGTACCATGCATTCAAGTCTCTCATTGATTTCTTTCTTCTCTCTAGAACTTGGTTTTCAATAATGACTTTCTACAAGTCCTCTAACTCTTTCAGTTACTTGCAAGCTTGCTAATTTCTCTACCCATTTAATTTATAGATTTACTAAATAAAAACAAAGAAACAAACAAACAAAAAAAAACACTGCAACTCAGTTGCCAAGGAGCTGAGAGCTCCTGACAAGAGCTAGAACCAATTTGCCATTTATTTGAGGGAAACCATCTTGGAAGAGAACTTCCAGTAACGTCTACACAGGACTATAGCCCTGGCAGCAACCTCTTGAGAGATCCCAAGGTGAACCAGCCAAGCTGCCCCCAAATTCCTCACCCAGAGTAACTGTGTGAGATCACAAATGTGTATGATTGTTTCAAGCCTCTGAATTGGTAATAATTTGTTACACAGCAATAAATACCTCCAGGCTCTATGGTTATTCTAAAAGCTAGTAGGAGCCACTGGAGAAGCCGAAGCATGGAAATAATGAAATATAACACTATATGTGATTTCGTGAGGAAAGGGCTGAGATTACAACATAGAAATGAAAGTGTAATATTCATAGTGCCAATGGTCTCTTTACCTTAATAAAATGCTGGACAGGATGATGACAGACCAAAAGAACCTTTGTAAAGATACGTTTCAGCCAAGACCGGTTTGGCTCAGTGGATAGAGCGTCGGCCTGCGGACTGAAAGGTCCCGGGTTTGATTCCAGTCAAGGGCATATACCTGGGTTGCGGGCACATCCCCAGTAGGAGATGTGCAGGAGGCAGCTGATCGATGTTTCTCTCTCATCGATGTTTCTGACTATCTCTCTCCCTTCCTCTCTGTAAAAAAATCAATGAAATATATATATATAAAAAAAAAGATACGTTTCATAGTATGAAAGCCTGGAAATAATTGAATAATTTCAAAGGGAAAACTTTGTAGAGTAAATGTCACTAATGATATTCACATAATATGTCATATTTTTACCATATTTTCTACCTTTTAGTCAGAGTTTTGAGTCTTACATGAACAATAAAATAATAGACATAGGAGTTATTTTAGAAGATCAGTGTCTATGTAAAGTCAATGAATAACAATGCATTGTAATTTAGATGTTAGGGTTTTGTCTTTCAAGCCTGTAGGCAATATTGCTTCCAAGTTTTAATTTACTGAGAATTATAATTTATCTCAGGTACAGAAAGAATACACAAGCCAAACAAATAAGGAGCCATTCCATACTCTGGATAGCCAACAAATTGCATTTAGAAAAGAGTTAAAGATATATAAACCATTAGAATTCACAGTACCATTTTTGCTTGAAATCCTACTTCTACTGAGTTCACTATTTTATTTAGTCCTCATTTAACAGACACTCATATAATGTTATTATCTTCTAGGCTATACGATAGATGTTTTGTTAAAGAGTGACTTATATAACCACTGTCCTAAACTTTGATGGTTATAATTTAATATTTATAAAGCATAAACTGCTTTCCCACCCTGATACTTTCTCACCCATAATAACCCTGTCCCTCTATGACTTAACTACTATTGAATATTACTGACTTTTATTTTTCTGTATATGAGGCATAAAAATATCTGTGGTTAGAATATTGGTATATTTCTTAATAATTTCAATTCAAAGAACTGTCTGTATTCAATACAGTTACAGGACTAAAATGAAACTGAATAAGCTGAATATTTTATAGTACACTAACTTGAAATTATGACAGGAAAAGTATTTAATTATTTAATTACTAAACTTTTATTTAATCAAGTATGCAAACCAGCAACTTCAGAGAGATTAGTAGGAAATTCTTTCCAAATATAATCTCATTTGAATTATCCTCTTGTAGAGTCTTGGAAGTAGTTATTTGTCAGTGCCTGGGGAAGTAATAACTTATGATGTGTTGGTGGTGAAGAATACTTATATTGTAACAGGCTAGATGCTTCTGTGGTTTATCATTAACACACAAGATGAAACAGTGATACATATTGCAGGAGCATATTGGGGATCAGTGTCACATTCGTGAAATGGCCAGTGTGTGACCAGGTGCCATATCATATACATTAAAAAATTTATCTTTAGACAGCGGTTAAAAGCAAAGCACTACCTGAAATCTCAACTGTTCCTTTTATTAACTATGTTGGGATAAATCAATTATAACCAAGCATGCCATTTTTTTTCCAATCATCAGATTATCACAGAGAATTAACACGGTTAGGATGAACGGCTATTCCCTAGTCCAGGTTGTTTCCTTCAAGAGAGAGAATGCTCCACTAGCTATGTCACTCCTAACATCTCTCCACTTCTAGGCAGACATGACTTACTGATCATTTTGAATGAAGAAAATTAGTGTGTGTAACTTAGGACTTTTTCTCTAGAGACCAAGTCTCTTCTGGAGAGCACCCCAAGTTCTGCCCTGCCTCTCCAGGGGAGGTATGGAGTGTGGCACTGTCTGGGGCTGGGGACACCTGCTTAATTCTGGACTTTAGTATTAGGAAGCACCCTTGCCTGTAGACATAAATCACATTCTCCAGTACATAGTCTTCCAGAATAGAGGTAATATTTTGGTCACCATAAGCTTATTTCTTAATTTATTCAGGACTTGGGCAGAGAAGATGGGTACTTCTTTTTTTTTTTTTTTTTTTTTTTTTTTTTTTTTTTTTTTTTATGTTTTAATATTTTATTCAAAGACTTCAGTTTTAAACATCTGTAAGGTATTTTGTTTTTAACATAAATTTAACTTCAAGTGGCAGAAGAAACAAAAATATGTAATGAGACTACATTTCAGCGATATATCTTTGAATAGGGAAACAAAAAAGTCACTACCACCAAAACAAACTAACTAACAGACCTAATTTATTCGGCATGCCTATGTTTTTTTTCCCTCTAGGTAATTTGTTGGGGGTAAATTACACTTTCAAAGAATCAGCTCTTACAAACAGAGCAGCTAATCTTTCAAAAAATAAAATCCGGTTTCTAATTTTTCAAAACTTACAAAACCCAGTGGAAATGTCTGGTTGTCACCAACAGCTCAGGTCATGCTCAGGTCAGTTTTACAACACAGGGGATCATCTACAACTAATTTCTGCAGGCAAATGCCAACGCTAAATGTAACTAGAAAATACCATTGTTATTCCCAATGTGTTGACAATTGTCTTATTGCTGAATTGTACAGGATCAGTTTTCTTTGGCAACTTTTATACTATCGATGAACACAACTGGACAACTAGACAACTATAAAGGTTTGGGTTAACTTAGTATTTCCAAAATTTCAAAACTTCATTATAATTACTTAAATATAATTTCTTATAGATGCTAGAATAGGAAAGTCTCCAAACATGCCTAATGTCAATATAACAGACAACAACAAAAATTTCCAACTAATCACCACCAAAAGTTTTACAGTTGTATGTACAAGCATATAATTCAACTCAAACACCAGTAAAAATATTACAATATTAATTCCAATTCTCTATCCGATTTTCTGTGATAAAGCACAAAAGTTAAAAGTAGAAACTGACATCTGGGTATCTGTCGATTTTTCTGGAAGGCTATTTCATCACAGGGATTCAAAGTGGCTTAAATTAGCCAGAACATACTGTGAGTTCTTACCATGATGCCACATAAAATTAAAGTATATTGATAACTTTGTAATTTTAATTCTGTTCTATGGAATAAGCCTATTTTGGAGGCTTGGCACAATACTACCAAGAAATTAAAACAAAAAGCTCAAGTCCAGGTGTATGACTAGAAAGTCTTTTCTATGCATTACAAAACCACCGACTTACGTTATGATTGGCTTCCACTAATTACTAGCACTCAAAACCCACACAAAGTGAAGCGAAATGGGTGCAGAAAGCGCACGCAGGCACACTCACACAAGACAAGAGACACGTGATGGAATTTAGCCCACAAAAGTTCAGACAGGCCTCTAGGCAAACACTTGTGTGCAAGCTTTCATGAGTAAGACGTAGAAAATGCTTCATTTTGATAATTTTATGTACAGCTTGTTTATAATTCCAAACAAGTGAAACTGAAAATGTCCTATGTAAAAGCCACAATAAAGTCAGATACAATACCCAATAACAGTCTTACAAACTGGTCTCTCTTAGAAGTTCCAGAGAATAACAAGTGGGTGATGTTATTCTAAGAAATGCCCTCTTCTTGATCAATCATTTCTGTTTTAACTGAAAAGACATCTGCCAGCATGTGTTTGGGAATTTCTGAGCCTCTGACTTTCAAGGCATAACAGGCATTCTCCACCTTGGCCAGGCTCTGCTTCAAGGTATAGAGCTTCTTAGACACCTCGTAAGGGCCGGTATTGCCAATGAATGAAAACCCATCATACACCTGGCGTAAGAACTGGCTCACTTCAAAGGGGGTGTCGATGTCTCCGTTGCCCACGCTATTAATGCACATCCGCATCAACTCGCCAGTCAGATCGGCCACTCCCAGCAGGTAATCGACAGGGGTGATTCTCAGTCTCCAAGTACCAGACTCTTTATCGTGAGCGTTGGAGGAGGGCGTCTTGTTTTCTTTCCCACTGTCTTCCGTTGTAAATACCAACTGCTTATTGATTTCCTCCATACTGATCAGTGATCGTGTTCTGATGAAGTGTTGGAAAGAGACGGCCTCCACATATTCCTGGAGCCCTGTCGTAATGGCTCTATGGAATTGATGCATCTCTTCTCCCAGGAGCTCCTGGGCCACCTGCAGTATCTTTTGTCTGACACCATCCAATTTAATTTCCGACTCAGTCAATATTTCCTCCATATCAGGAGTGCTTGTAATCCTATGGAGCAGAAAGATTATCCTTTTACTTTCTACAGTTATATCCCGACTGAGTTTTACAAGTCTCTCATATTTGTCATGTCGTGCATCGAGTTCCTGCTGAAAGGATTTGAAGG
Organism: Myotis lucifugus; assembly: GCF_000147115.1. Lineage (NCBI taxonomy): Eukaryota > Metazoa > Chordata > Mammalia > Chiroptera > Vespertilionidae > Myotis > Myotis lucifugus. The sequence goes on from NW_005871078.1 coordinate 975,999, forward strand.
CCACCATCACGGGGGACGACGCGTTCACGTCCTTCCCTTCCCTCCGCGGGCCGTGGGGGAAGCTGTCGTGCTTCCTCTTCCGGAACCCGCCCGATCCTTCTTTGTTGCTCATGTCGTCACGGCCGGAGGCGAGACGCGTAGAGACAGAGGGTCTCGGACCCGGCAGAGAGCGGGAGGCGGCGGGGGAAGAGCCTGCCAGGGGCCCTCTGACCGATGGGTACTTCTTATTGGTCCTTCTAAAGGAGTTTAAAACACCAGTGATGAGAACAATCAACCATTCTATTAAAAGACAAAATACAAACACCCAGACTAACCAGCGTTTTCATGTGCTCCAACTTTTATTCTCATGCCAACTACCTAGACCCATGGTCGGCAACCTGCGGCTCGCGAGCCACATGCGGCTCTTTGGCCCCTTGAGTGTGGCTCTTCCACAAAATACCATGTGCGGGCGCGCATACAGTGCAATTGAAACTGCGTGGCCCATGCGCAGAAGTCAGTTTTCGGCCTGGGTGAGTCTATTTTGAAGAAGTACTGTTGATATTTGGCTCTGTTGACTAATGAGTTTGCCGACCACTGAGTCCTAGACTGTTTGAAGTCAGAATGAAGAGATTCCAAGAACTTAGGCAAAGGCTGCCCGTTCGCTGTGGCTCAGTTGGTTGAATGTCATCCCATGCACCAGAAGGTTACTGGTTCAAACCCGCACATGCCCAGATAGTGGGCTCAATCCCCAGGAGGGGCCGTACAGAAGGGAGCTGATCAATGATTCTCTCTCAACATTGATGTCTCTCTCTCTCTCTCCCTCTCCCTTCCTCTCTGAAATCAATAAAAAGGTATATATAAAGAACCAGTAAAAAAGACCAAAAGAAGCAGAGTGATGTAGCTGATAATCATCATGGGATTCAAATAAGAAAATGTCAAGGTGAGTACAGTTAACAGTATCAACTTATACAGAGGTTAAAGGGAAAGAGGAGTTGGTCAATGAGACTGAAGAAAGCATTTTCAGAAGCATGGTGAGAATGTTAAAGTGGTTTTGAGTGTTAGTTAAGACATACAGCTGTGGAACTCAATAGAATGCAGGATAATTCCCAGTGCTCAGGAGGCAGGCATAGAGCCAAGAGCAACGAGACCCACTTGAGGCATTGTACCCAGCAAGCGTCAAATTAGATGTAAAGAAAAGAAGGGCGGGAGGGAGAGGAAAGGAAAGAAAAGGAACTTCAAAGAAAAGCATCAGAGCGTCTAATCTTGAAAATAAAATTAGAAGTAGCTTCTAAGTAATTAACTACTCAGTTATACAGAGCTGTCCAAAATAATCAGCACGGTGAAGTAACCTTTTGTTTAGGCAGTGATTGATTCTCAGGTGAGGCTGGCATTGAAAAACTTTGCTGCTAACCTTTGTAAGAATTTGGTGATAAGTTCAAAGAGAGAAGTCAAAAAAGTATTCAGAATCCCTGCAAGAAATGTTCTAAAAATGGAACAAAAAATATGATTGCTGATATAAAAATAAGCATCAATTTTAATCACACTATACCAGATGGGGCCTACACAGATAAAAAGGGCACCATCATTAAAAAGAAAATAAATGTTCCAGCGAGGACAGAATGATGTCCCTTGTAGCAGCCATAAGCACAGCACTCCGCCAGGAGTCCTACAGTGGCGTGTAGGCAATATTTTTGTCAAATAATATGAGTGTGTCTGACAGCTATGTTCTATCACAGGCTGTGCCCTTGATGGTAAGAGTCTTCTGCTGGAGCATAAATAGAAACTGAACACTAAGATATTAATCTAACAAAGTGGTGAAGATGACTCAATGCCACAGACCAGGCAACTGAATAGAGATCAGAACAGAATCCAACAATCAGCACAGAAATCTAAATCAGCCTCAAAGAGCCAGTGTCTAACACACAAGCTAAGTCTATAAAACCAGATGATAAGGCAAGGGCATCACTGAGATCACTCACTCCAGCTCCAACAATCTATGAGTTTGTAAATCCTCATAAAATTTTTGGCTCTTTGCCTGATAAGAATCTAAAATAAAACTAAAATTATAAATAAAGTAATTGGCTTGAAAAATTCATGTAAGAATTATGAACCTTCCTGGGTTTAAATGAAACTAGCCCAGCCAGCATGGCTCAGTGGTTGAGTGTTGATCTATGAACCAAGAGGTAATGGTTCGATTCCCAGTCAGGGCACATGCCCAGATTACAGGCTTGACTCCCAGTGTGGGGTGTGCAGGAGGCAGCCTATCAATGATTCTCTCTCATCATTGATGTCTCTCTCTCTCTCTCTCTCCCTTTCTCTCTGAAATCAATAAAAATATATTCTTAAAAAATAAATTAAACTCAAAACATGTTTATGAGGGCTCAGGAGACAGACAGGAGACAGACAACCAAGTAGGTTAGTGACTGCCCATAGAGGTGACCTAGAGCTACTCTCTCCTGCCTCTTGTTCTTCATATGACAAATAAGGATAATAATAACCACATCATAGGACTGTTGTTAGGATTAGATTGTAATTTATATAAGTCACTTACTTAACTGCCTAACACATGACATGCACTCAAGGTGAGTTATTTTTTATCCCTTTATCAATAAATTAGATTTGAGCCCTACATACAACTCATCAGAAACAACTGGGCATGGAAAATCTTAGCTAAATGGTGTCAGATAATCTGAATATGCTCTAGGACAGGGGTGGGCAACCTTTTTGTGAGTGCGTGCCAAAACCAGCAAAATCTCTGACTCAAAATTCTTCTGCGAGCCAACCCTAATTTTTTGAGAACATGTTACGCCTACTTGATATCTCTTAAGGTGTACGTATGTGAAGTACCTTGAAGAAATAATAAAATTCATTCGAGCGACAAAAACACAGTATATGATGATGAAAAATACATTTATTTTTTAATGTATACATGTACACTGATAGTCCAACAGAAAACTTTATGACTCCATTCGATATTATCAGTGGGACTTTTGCTGCTGCATCACTGATGACAGAGATTTTACATCAGGTTTATATTTCGTGACCTTCAGAGATATGAACGAGCTACTACTTTCATCCGTCAGGCTACTCCTATTACGAGACTTAACAAAATTCATCACTGAGAACAAAGATTCACAAGCGTATGTGGATGAAACCAAAACACTGGTTGGATCTAGGAAGGCAGGGAGAGTTAAGGCAGAGGCATAGAAATTGCTCTTCCTCTCTCTCGTCAATCCATGTCTATGGTCTTTAAGATAACTTGTTATGTAAAATTATTTATCTAAGATGCACCTACACTGAATTTATCTGAAAAATAAAAATGTCAATATTAAGAAAAAATTGTAAATGGAAGATTATAAGAGAGGGTTTCACATGCCAGCAAAAGTTACTGGCGTGCCATGTTTGGCACGCGTGCCAGGGGTTGCCCACCCCTGCTCTAGGAAGTTGTGACTCAAACACAAATCAAATTGTACAGGAAAAAAGGATGGAACACTGAGAAGAGCAACAGACGGAATATGTACACTGAGATTGTAATTTCAGAGAAGAAGCCTCCATCTACTTCAAGCAACAGGAAGTCAAAAGAGCCAGAGGTGCTGTCCAGTATATCCACCTGGTAAGAGTTTCGCCCCTTTAACCCTTGGGAGAGATGAGTCCTGTGATGGGGTAGAAAAACTACAAACGATGACTTCAGGTTTTTCAGTCCCAGAAGCTGAAGAGAAAGCACCATGAGGACCTAGCAGTTGCATATTCCAGCAGCAGTAATGCAACAACACTTCATTGTCTTCTGACAATATAGAAACATCTATGGACCAAGATGTTCACGTTGGAGGGATATAAATAGTAAAATAAAGGCAGCTATGAACATCTTAAATGTTCAACCAAATATCATGCATGGTACGTTAAGGTGAAAGAATCATGCAGCCATTAAGATGTAGTTACAAGTAATATTTAATGATCTGAAAGGTGTGGACTTATAATAAATACTGAATACACAGTATAAGCTCATGTTTTATGAATATATATTCCTAAGAAAACATTATCATTTACACACACACACACACACACACACATATACACACACACAAATGAAACAGAATGAAAAATTATATGTAGTCTAAAAAAGTATATATGGCCCGGCTGGTATGGCTCAGTGGTTGAGCATCGACCTATGAACCAGAAGGTCACAGTTCGATTCCCGGTAAGGGCACATACTGGGGTTACAGGATTGATCCCCGTGGGGCCTGCAGGCAGCTGATCAATGATTCTCTCTCATCATTGATGTTTCTATCTCCTCCCTTCCTCTCTGAGATCAATAAAAATATATTTAAAAAATAATAATAATAAATAAAAAGTATATGTGAATTGATCAATAGTTAATGTAATGTAACAGGAGAAACATTCTGGAAGAAAGTCTTGATCCATGGGGTTTGCCAGGAGGAGAAGGAAAATTACCTTCTGTTCCCCATTCCCCTACAGGAATCCTCCCATCATGTGCCTAAAAAGAGAATGAACAAGGAATCTTCAAGTGTTTAGCTTGAGTCCTAAGAAACTCATCTGAAGCCTTTCAATTGAAGCCACCTTTTCAAAGATTTCTCTGCAAAAGAGGGGACCAGAAATTTTGAGAGAAGGGACACACACACACACACACACACACACATTAAAAGCAGACCTTTTGATATGCAAATGTTGAAGCAAATGCCATTTGGAACAGTTGTTTTACTGTTTTCTCCTTCAGATGGGGAGAAGATCAGCGATGGAAGCTGAGGCACTTATCTGGAGGTGATAAATGACCAACTGATACAAAAGAGCTGGTTGGGACATAGGAGGAAAGGCCTCCCTGTGAACGGGCATAGAGAGGACTCGAGAAATGGCGGTATCAGAATCAATGTTAACATCTAGGCTGTTTAATACCCTCTTGTAATTTTCAGGCCTAAAGCACAGCTTAACAGGTGCAGATTGAACTGAAATGTAAACATTTTCCTGGACTGGGTAAACATTTTTCTCTTCATCGTGGACACTCAGTGGCAACTCAAAGATCAAATCTATGTCAACAGAGCCCTCCGGTTCAAACAGTCTGTTCGGCCATTTGGATTTAGAAACAGAATAACACCTTGTCTGTCTAGTTGTGAATTGTTCTCCACTAATTTCAATGTTTGTTTCACTCACATATGAAAGGAACTGCTTACATTATAAAATGGTTGCAAGTAAATTCAGGGTATAGTAAGAAATTGCCATTTGAAAGATGAAGATAGAATGTAAAACACTCATGTCATAAAGGATTTTAAAAGTAAAAAGTTGAGGAAGTAAAATTTATTTTTGTGAACTCTCTAAAGAACCTAGTTTTATCTCATGATTTTGAAAAGATTTTCAAAAATCATTCTTTTTCATCTGCGAATATGCCAAGTAGCTCAGGCCAACTGATCTTAGAAAAATCAAAATGCTTCTTTTTCCTAAATTATACTATCTGGCAAAGTGACTGCACACTCATTCATTTGGATAGAACACGCTTTGTGAACGCATTATCACTAAATATGATAGTGACGAAAGTTAAAGAATTGGGCTTTGTTTTCATTTTGGAGAAGAAAAAGTTAAGATATCAGAGTGATGGCATTTGAGTACATAAAGAAGTCATTGAGGCAGAATTAAACACTTGCTCAACCACTCTTGGTGGTAGGAAAATTAGAAAGGACAGGATTCCTGTTCCAAGAGGTCAGATAACCAGATAACCATGCTAGGCATATAAATGGCCCAGGCCGAGCTGAGCTGCCAGATAAGGAGTGTTGCTTGGGTTGCATAATCTCCAAGAAAAAGAGCTCACCGGCAGAAACTTTTTAAAAAATGCAGTTATATCAGACATTTTCAAATTTTCTCTAATGTCAGGGCTTCCCAAAAGCCCACATCTCAGACTATAAGTGTTCCCTTATCATTAACCTCTTCCCCTGGTCTTTTAAAAGGCACTAGCCAACTTCAGTGGATTCTATCTTTCAACTATTATAATAATTTTAAGTGAAAACGAAATGTTTCTACTGCACCATTATTCCCATTTTTAAAAAGTGCGATAACTCGTTCCAATTGCTACTCAGCTAATTTGTATTTTCCTCCATTCTGTATTCAATAACTCCCTCTTGTACTCAATTGACCTCATGTCCTCAACACTCAATTTCTTTAAAAAGTTCTTATTACAGCACCAGCCAAAGCAGTAATTAGTAGTGTTTAGTGACCTTTTCCCATCCAGCACCAGAGAAACCAGATTTTTTCTTTTCATAATTTCATGGTATCCACTTTCCTTGACTTGCAGCCAAAAAAAAAAAAAAAGGAAAAAAAATACAATACTTACTCTGAAAAGTACCTGCCAAGTAGCACCAAGAGAGGTCTAATAAATATTTTATTCTTGTTCTAAATGTAACTGGACTCTACAAAATCAAGTAAATTTCAGGAGACTTTAAAACTGGCAAGAATTAAGTTACTAATGTTACAGTTTAAATGATCCATCAATACCAGTTTTCCAGAAAAGGTCAACCAGAAAATAAAGGTCTATAAAACTTTAGTCTGTAATTGAGTGGAAATAATGTATTGGTAGCATTTGCTTTTCTATTTAAAGGTACTGTTGTGCATTTGTCCTTGCAAAGGGACTGCTGGGTTTTAATCATCTGTCCAGTTTTTCAAGGTAATGTTGAAATTTTCTTTCCCAAAGTGCAAGCTACTATGTTTTTATTAATGTCACTTGAGTAATTAATGGCTTATTCTCTGATTTACCAATGTAATGCAAGTGTTAAGTAGCACTAAATCTAGGACTGACTTATCAGAGTTATCATATACTCCTCCAACTTCTAAAACATTGATAGTCACCTTTGGGTGATCCTACTGTGGTCTGTCTGGTTCCAATCCCCTCCTACCCCCATGCCTTCTCTCTCCACAGTGGAAGCCACTTAATCTCTCCTGGATGCTCAACCTTATCTCAGGCTTTGGACCAATAGCATTCTCATGAGAAGGGAACTTTAGCTCAATATAGAGCACTAGATATCAAGTCAACCTTGCTGTTAATCCAACTCTGATAACTGATCCCTTGGCAAAGGTTTAACAATGAGGCTTCTGCCTTGTTCCTGAAACCAAGTCCCATTGATCCTGTAGGTATGGGACCTGGGTCCCTTGCTCACTTCCCTCAGTGCCTATTTCTCTGTCCTGATTAAAACATAACATCTGCTCTCTGTATGCCACAAAGTACCTTCCTGGGTGTGTTTTTCCACCCAATGTCTGTAGTTATGTCCTAGTCCCCCACCCCATCCCATCTCATCCCCAATCTCCTATATTAAAGGGCATGTCTAGTTCCAACTTAGATCTCCTAAACCTCCTCTGTTCCAATGGAATAATAAACATTGCCAGGCCTGACTCTGTCTCAAGTTATAAATTCACCAATGGAATACATAATTGATCAAAAAGGATTTTTGATAGATTTATAAACTTATGTAGGTTGGGTAATATTAATTCTTATAGGTCATGAAATGTTAACATTACCATTTCTCTCTATAATATGACATCATTATCACCACAGTATATCTGGTAGGAAACCATATAGTCTTTAAAAATTATTATATTGTCATATACTTAATTAAATGGAAAAATCTAGAAACAAAATTATATTCTGGTTAGTCAAGAGTAGTGGAACAGCAGGTGATTTTAATTTTCTTTTTCATGGCTTCCTCTATATATCTCTATCTCTATCTCTTTCATTTGGTTGTATAGTTTCCAAATATCCTATACTAAGCATGCATTGCTTTTAAAAATAACCTGAACAAAAAGAGAAAGAATTAGCAAGAATGTAAAATAGTTTAAAAACCTGAGAGTATCTTTAAGTATAATAAAAGATCTAATGGATTTCTCTTTTTAGTGCCTTAAAAAATTAATAGAGATGATTTCCCAAAAGAGTTATGCTCAATGCTCCAACGTCTTAATCTACCTGTATGTGGTAGCTGTCCTATAATCAGAACACAGTCCCAGAAGATCTCTAAGACATTAAGGAAAAAGCAAGCAAACAAGCACACCAAATCCAATATATCTAAGTACCCTATTCAAATGCAGTATGCTGAAGCAAACTCCAGTTGTCACTTTGAGAATAGATTAAGGACACTGTAGGTGGGCTCCAAATTTCAAAATAAAAACTCACCTTCCATTCTTACCCAGTCAGTTCAATAGGAAAGGATTAATATAAACACTTGCTGAATGCTACCAATTTTGACCAGCTTTACTATACCTATTAATATGCATGTGAGAATTAAATGAGTATATATGAATCCCATGATAAACCTCTTCAGAGATAAGTAGTTTGTACAAGGTCACAGACCTATGTAGTGGCAAATCCATCTCTGACTATCTCTGAATCTCATTTTATTTCTAATATGCCACTTAGGTCTAAAGATTCTTCTAATTCAAGATAGAACAATTAAAGAAAATACAGAACCTGGCCAGGTAGCTCAGCTGGTTAGCGTATCATCTGGATATGCCAAGGCTGAGGGTTCAATTTCCAGTCAGGGCAATTACAAGAAGAAACCAACAAATGCATAAATAAATGAAACAACAAATCAATCTATGTCTCTCTCTCTCTCTCCCTCTCTCTCTTAAATCAATAAAAAATAAAACTTTTAAAGAGAATACATGTAAAGTACCTTACACTGTGAGGAAAATTAGTGATTTTTGTAAATTCTCTCTTCAGAAAGAATTCAAAAGTTGGAAAAATACATCTAAAATGAATTTCCAAGGTCTTTTATTAACTGACTTGGCTTTTTAAGAAAACAAAGTACAATTTCCTATATGATTTCAATATGGCAAATTCACAATGTGGCAAATTCCTATTTTTTCCGAATGATCAAGAAATGTGGCTGCTTAGTATTTCTACTTCAAAATGCATAGATGGACTACCAATGTTTTATACTGCACCCAATAAAAGGTAACAATATATACTGAAAATAAGTGTATCTTTTTTGTCAGTAAGAAACAGACTGGACTCCTTCACAAGTTATGAACATAAATTGCTACAATGGTCTAGACCAGTGGTCGGTAAACCGTGGCTCGCAAGCCACATGTGGCTCTTTGGCCCCTTGAGTGTGGCTCTTCCACAAAATACCACATGCGGGTACGCACGTACAGTGCGATTTAACT